>NC_046382.1:16985235-17301485 GCF_011125445.2 Fundulus heteroclitus | reverse complement strand
CTCAGCGCCGGACCTGAGGGGCGACGCCGCTGGTCTTTAAGCCCCAGCTGATAGAATATGATCGATAGTGACCCTCTAACTCTATTACCTGCTGATCACGGCCGTACAAATCATCTTCCTGGCGTTCTGGTTCTGGTGGCCTTCACTGCGTGTTCTGGCTGCCGATCCAACGTGGAAGAAACTTCGTTAAACGGCAACACCCCAATCCTGGTGTCTGGGTTTGCTGCGTCTCCCAGAAATATGCACATATATTCACGCTACTTTTCTCAAAGTTTGATTTGTATAAAGTGTAGAAAACCGTTTGTCTTGTGAATACTTTTTCAAGGTATTGCCTTTCAGAACATTAAGAATAAATCTGTTATTATAACGAGAGCCTAAGTGACCTAATTTATGCCCAAAACGCTCTATAGTTTCTGGGTGCTTATCTCTTTTTGTCTTTAATCAGCAGTTGTTTCTTGTTCTTGTTTGCGTTTTATTTTCTAATCGACTGTTTTTAAACTTCCAGCCATGCTCTGTTTGGTTCATATATTTTAGTTTAATTGGAAAACCTGACAGTAAAGCTGTATAGCAGGCGGATATTGCATCCCCTCAGTGAAACTTGTGCCGGCTCTAGTCTGGTTTCTGATAATTAACAGCGATCTCCTCTCCTCTAAACTCAGCGGGACTCTCCCCCGCTCCTCGACACACGGCTACGTTTTCCAGCGACATGGCAGACCTCCTCTGCGTGGAGGATGTCCCACAGGCAGCCTGCGAGCACGTGCATCCCGCGTGACGCAGCTTTGCCGCTCAGAGCGGCGCTGGCCTCGCTCAGAGCCGGTGCGGCGCTTAGCTTTCCGATGCCGCGCCGCTGTTTTTGATTATCTCCTGCATTTATGGGGAAGTGCGTGCTCTGTGGCAGATGGACCTGAAGTTAATTATAGAGAACATTTTCATCCTTCTTCCTTTGTCTCGTTAGGCTTTAATTGTCTCGGAGCGGCCGTAACTAGATTTTGTGACGTGTCAAAGGTAGCAGTGACTGCACTGTTGTGCTTTTAATGGGATGATGATCCTCTCTTTTGAAAATTTCCCCCCTCTGTTTGTCTCTTCTGCAGACGATGGCCAAAGTGATTACCTCCATGCTCAAGTTTCCTGCGGACCAGGCGCAAAAGGTTTTGGACAGAGAAGACTCCAAACCAATCGTAAGCATCCCGGTAGCCCGACGGCTCAACGCTCTGTAGCTCGTTTCTTCGTTTTAATAAACGTGAATTTCGTCTCTCCCACCTCCCACAGCCTTGGTTACGATGAGTTTTGGATACGGGAACTTCACGATGAAGATCTGCTGCTGAGGGGGAAGACTGCCATGGATTATTTGAAGTCCTTCCCTCTGTATCACGTCTTTTTTTTATGTGTGTGTGTAAGGTTGTGTGTTTGTGAGCACATTCTGGGGCATAAGTGTGTGTGTGTGATGAAGTGTGTGGAAATCCAATTAAAGGTATGAGGGGAATAAAGAGTTTCTGACAGAAACACAAATCTTCCATAATTCACTTCTACTGAGTATAATTTATGTTTTTAATAATGTTTTGGGTTATTTTAGGATGTGTTTATAAAAAAAAAAGAAAACAAGGCTTGTGCAATAAATAATATCACACACTAATGCTGACAGTCACTTGATTTATATGTTCCTGTGTAGTTCTTTTGTCTGATTGGCTTCCTCTGTAAACGACCCTTTAACTGTGCACTCGCACCATATGGAGTGACTGGCCTTTGGGACCGGGTTTGTTCGGCGCGGCTTTTTCTACGCTTTATATTTTGACACTGACTGACGAACTTCGAAACACCCCAAGTGTAAATTGTAAAATAAGAATGGAGACTGTAATATAGGGCACATGACTGCTTTACATTTTGAGGCTAGCAAATAAAATCTTATTTACAAAAATACATTTTGTCCCTTATTTTCCCCTGTGCGTACTTACTAAGGTACAATGGTTAAAAACGGGTTTTATTACTTTCTGTTTTACTACTTTTTTTTTTTTTGTTAATCATTCCAACAAGGTAGCAAAAAAACTAATTTTTTTTCAGACGGCTGCAACCTCAAAGTCTGCGTTTCAAGATTGCCTGTCACACCTTCAACCTTTTCTTCCTCAATAAAAGCACTTAAAATATTTGAATATCAATACTTAGACTTAGACAACTTTATTTGTCATTTTGTATGCACAGAGTGCGTACAGAACGAAATTTCGTTGCATTCATCTTGTAAATTGCAGTAAAAATTAAATTACAGTATAAGGTGCAGCAGTGATTTAAAAGTAAATTTAAATGTAGACAATGCAGGAGATGTCAGTGTACAGTTGAGTTGTTTTTAAAACCATTTGTATGTGCAGAGTTGATTGTGCAAGGGCATGAGTGCAAGAATACAGCTTGTAATTGACAGTAGATTTAAAATGCAGTATAAGGTGCAGCACTGATTTAAAAGTAAAGCAATTGAAATGTAAATGCAGGAGAAAGTCACAGTGTACGAGTAAATATAAAAAAAAAAAAAAACATTTGTATGTACAGAATTTGATTGCGCAAAGGGCATTTGTGCAAGAATGCATTTAAAAACTAAGAGTTGGGCAGCGTTTGTAATGCTAGATGGAGATGCAATAATGCAAATATGCGAATGTTGTGCAGAGTTTATGGGTTATAGTTCAGCAGTTCAGAGAATACACAGAAGATTTCGTCATTATTGTGTTCCGCTGGTTCTGCAGAATGTCATTCCCTGCGACTATTTGAGGTTCACTAAGTCAGCAGGAGCAGCTTTTTGCTAGAAATAGCAGTGAATCTCTGACTGGATGTTTCTCACGTACTTCTGTCAAAACTAGTACCATCAAGCTTCTGCTGCAGCCAGTGATCTACTGTATGAAATGTGTTTGACAGTTTATCAAAAAGTGCTTCTCACACATTTTTTCTTCCATGAAAAGGAAGAGAAGAAGAAACTCCTTTAGTCATTTGAAAGAAGTTAACATCTTATTTAACACTGTAGAAGCCCTGAAGAGTCTGACTTAAACATTCTTACTGCCTTAATTATTAACGAGTGAGACAAAAACATCAGAAACATAAATCGTTTTTAACAAACATTTGGTCAGTTGTACTGTTTTCTTGTATTTATGGCCTTTTGAAATATTTTTTGGCAGTTTTTAACTTGTCCTTCAGGACTTCTGCACTTTGGAGTAAGCATCTCTAAACCTAATTTACAGAGAACACTGAGCGGAAATGCTGTTGGACGATGAGCTGATGATATAAAATATGCACAAGGTTTTTGAGTTTGTTTTGACCTATATAATGCTGAACTATTGCTGCACATTGCTCTGTTCAGTTGAGGTGAAATTAATTCACTGACTTTTGCGATATGAGGTAATGGGTTGATCTGTAAAGGCCACATGAAAATACCAGGAACATTTGCATCTTTTTACATGATCCATCCACCCACATTATGTCACTGAGATTTATCAATATTTTATGTGGTAGAGCAACACAAAGTAGCTCAATAAAATAAAGTGGAAAGAGAATGATTCATGGTTTTCCTATTATTTACTATATATATATATATATATATATATATATATATATATATATATATATATATATATATATATATATATAAATGATGCCTTCATTTGTCTGTAGTCCTAAATCACTGTTATGGGGAATCACCTTTCTTTGGGGTTATGTCTTTTAGCAGACATTATCTGCCTATTGTGCTTTGAAGTTGGATTTTTTTTTTTTTTTTTTTATTGCTCTTACCAAATACCTCCACAGAATCTCAGTAGGTCCAGACATTGACTGGACCATTCTAACAAATGAATACACTTTGGTCTGAAACATTTCATTTTTGGCTGAAGGTTTGTGGTTGTGGTTCTGCTGGAAGTTGAACATTGAAACTCCTGAACAACTTTATCTCTGACTTGTCTTGTGTTATTCACGGAACCGCTGGATTTAAACACAGGTAAGCTCTTTATTAATCAGGTGACATCTTAGGTTGATTGGTTGCACTGGATGCAGGGGTATGCCAGCAATGCTTTGCAGAAAATGCATAAAACAAAAAGTCAAACCATGTATTTTCTTTGCACTACACAATATTTGCTAATGTCTGTTCGTCTATCACATAAAACATTAAAGTGTGTGGTTGTAATGTGACGAATAACAAAAAATAAATGTATGGACACTTCATAAATTCAGATATAACAGAAACAGAAAGTTACTTCTTTCATCTGTGCACAGGGTGTTGTCATATTTTGATTGCAATAGTTTAAAAAGCCCCGCTCCAGCTGATAAGCCTGATTTTTATCAGATAATCTCAGAATTTGAACACACATAATGAAAAGTGAAGCTTTTGCAGGTTGCTAAATATCCACGGCCTTTAGGGGGCAGCAGTCAGCGCTCATCGCTCCCTTTTCTTGCGCTTGAACCCCAATAAAGCTCATGGGTGTAATGTGACGCTTTGCGCCTCAAAAACATTCACCTCTTTTTTTTCTCCCCTTCTTTTTCTTTTTGACTGTAAAAAGAAACCACGTTTCCGATTTGACCCTTCACAATAAAGCACCACCTCCCGATGAGCAGCGATGACTTATTTTCTCATAAACTTTGATGCTTTTGTTTTGAAAAAAAGAAAAGCGTCTCTTATTTCCAGGCTGTCCCCCTAAGGACATGACTGCTGGCTGCATTTATGTGACAGACCGTGAGCCCGAGAGCAGCAACTTACTCAGACTGACAGAGAAATGGAGAGGAGCTGACGCACGTTATTTACCGGACCGTTAACTTTCCTCCTCCAGGCTTTGGTTTTGCCACCGCTGAACAAATGAGGCGCTAAACGAAGCAGGAGCACCTTAAAAACATTCTTGCAACATTTTTTGTTTTTTTTTTACCAGTGGAGAGCTAAGGATTGCTTCATATTTTTGTGTGTTTTCTTAGTTTTTGGATACTTTTACCGCGTTATTACGCACGATGCGCAAAGGGATGGCTCCTAATCTGACGCGCAGAACGGGCGTGCTGCAAAGTTTTTACGTCTTTCTCTTTATTTCGCTGTCTTGCTGTTACAATATAGACTTAGAACATCCTTTGGTGTTCAAAGGACCGAGTTCTAGTTTTTTTGGCTACTCTGTGTTGGAGCATTTTCATGACAACACACGCTGGTGAGTCCCAGAGTTCCTGGAAATTGTTTTTTTTTTCTCAATTACGCATTTGGTTTGTATTTTTCGTTTAATATGTTTAGAGTCAGGGTTGCATCCACAACCATATACATTTAAGCACGCGGTTCTCAGAAGGACAGCTTGCTTTGCGCTGCTTGGATTGTCATCGTTTTGTTTCATCTTCTCGGAAACAGATTTTGAGACGAACTGAGTTTGTTTTCCAATGCTCTCCCCTCACAGGATTATAGTGGGGGCACCCAAGGCAAACTCTTCCTACAGTAGCTCGGTGCGCTCTCCCGGAGCTGTGTTCCAGTGTCGGGTTCACAGCAACCCAGACCGGCGCTGCACTGAGGTGGATCTGGTAGAAGGTCAGTGATCTCAACCACCGCTGCGTTAACGCAACTTCATATAGTGTCACGCATTCTCTGCAACACATGTTCCTATAACACAACTCAGGTGAAATTCCCCTGTCTGGTGCTACAGTCCACATATTTTACTCTCTTTGCTTCATTCTTTGCGTGCACTCCCTTCTCAAAGCATCTGTTTTGTTTTATCAGAATAATGCAGCCTTGTATTTGGCATTTAACGACCCCCAAGTTTGGACGTTTTTACGTCTAAAAGCAAAGGGGGGCTATGCGTGCAGAACTTTATAAATATTTGGACTAATATGATTTATGTTTTCTGCTGATATTTTCCAAGCACATGAGCCAAAATCGTTGGGATTAGGACTCCCTTCCCCTTACAAAGCCCCCATCACGCTCTGCTCTCCTTCGCTCTCATGGTCCAGGCACAGAGGGTGCGCGGATGGCTTTAATATTAACTCTGCTGTCAGCCAGTGTGTAACTAAAGCAGAACACAGCAAACAAACAACAAAAATAGTCCCAGAGAAACACTCAGCTATATGTGTCATAGCGCTGCCTTAGTGGACTCTATGGAAATAAAACAGCAAAAGCGAAATGTCTAGTCTCATTGTTGCTGAAACATTAACTCTCAGTATGGGCAGGAAGATATTATATAAAAAAAGGCCAGAATACTGTGTTGCAAAGGGATTTTAGCTTTCTCCTAGTTTGTCAGGTTACGCCCACATATGTCCATGTATTTAAAAGAAACGTTAGGCGATAGCCAAGCACAAAGTATTGTCAACATTATTTCCAAAAATTTGCAAATATTTGTATGCATTTATCTTCAGTTCCCATTTCACTGCAATTACAGCGACAGGTCCATAGAGATATGTCTGTATCAGCTGTGCACAGCAGCAAGTGAAGCTCCTCCGACTGGATAAAGTGTACCTGCAGTAAATTTCAAAGTCTTGCTGTAGACATTTATTTTGGATTTAGGTCCCAGGAATTTGACTGGGCCATTCAAACACACAAATATGCTTGGATTAAATCAATCCATGGTAGATAAGACTGTATTTTTTGGGTTGTGTTCTTCATGGGAACTCACCATGTCAGTCTCATGTCTCTTTCAGCCCCTGAAAGGTTGTCTTCAACTATCATCTTTCCATCAATTTTGCCCATCTTCTCCTCTTATGGTGCGAAGGGATAATAATGTTGTATGATTATGGTGGTGTAGCGAGGGCACATGTAGGCCAAAAGGTTCAACTTTAGTCCAATCTGAGCAGACGCCTTCCAATTGAAAAGAAATGCAATCAAATCATGATAAAGACATGAGTTACAAATACAAAAATTGTGTTCCTTAAAGGTTTTCTGGTGCTCTGTGTGCTTTATATTTAGCAGCCTGAGAAGAATCTGTTTTTTTTTAGCCTCTTTGATGTGCTCTGATAAGTTTGCATCTTCCTTTGGAAGGAAGTAGTGAGAAAAGAGGAAGCCCAAAATAAGTGTGGTTCCTTAAAATGCAGCTATTATTCCTTTGCAGTCTCTCCATGTAGATCACCTTACAGGAGAGAGGTGGTGTGTCAGTTTTCCGCTCTCTATTCCTCACCGCCCACTGCAGGTCTTTCTGCAGCTCAAACTGAAATCCACTTTTTACAGCAGTGCAGGTCAAAAGGTTCCAGATTACAGATGCAGATGGTGAGGGGGATTATCTTACTTTAGCTTCCTGAGGAAGAAAAGCCTCTGCTGGGCCTTCCTGTCCAAAGGAGATATATTTGTGGTCAAAGAGATACCAGATTAGATGTATGAGGGCCAAGAAATATTCTATGTGCCTTCTGAAGTCATCTTAGCATTTCCCTGCTTTATTTCAGATCATTGTGTGGATACAATTTACTTAAATACTGAACTTCCCCCTGGTTGTCAGTTATCAGTCCTACTATAGATGCATATTTCTCAGTTGTCTTACTGGAGCAGATGGGGGGACAATCATAGGTGAGGAGGGAAAAGGAGAAGGAGACAAGGACACATCCCTGAGGTGTGCCGTTCAAGACAAGGACTGAATTTATGAAGCGATTCCCTAATCGTACTGACCTCTCAAAACGCTCTACACTGTAGGCACATTCACCCAATCACACTAACTAACTGGCACACAAGTGCCTTGCCCAGGTGCATATCAACATGTGAAAAGGGGAAGCTGGAATCAAACCCACAACCTTCCAAATGCAAGACGACTTCCTGGATGTTTGTTACCTGACTCCGCCAGATAGATTTGCTCCGCATATCCATCTGGAAACCTTCCGTTGAAGTAATTTTGGGAAGGGGCGAAAATACTGGTTAGCTGATTGGCCTATGTTGGTGATAGACGGGCCAAATGAACCAATCAGATTCGTCGTCGCTCTGTTACGAGCGACGACGAAAACACAACCACAAGCCAAGGTGCTCTTGCTGCTGCAGGTAAAGGCTCGTTAGCTCAGCAAAGAAATACTCTGTAATTCCGATAAAACTTGCTCGATAGCCACGCTAACGCTAGTTTCATCGGCTGAAGCCGCCATGTTCTTTAGACTGAACTGTCGCGCTTCCCGTTGCGTCACACCTCAACCCGCCTCTGATTGGACGTTCGTTTGGTGAACGGCTCCAAATTTTCTTCAACGGAGAGTAGCCAGACTGATCTGCGAGTGAAACCTTGAAAGCTTGCGAGATCAGGATGGTCTCACGAGGCTAGGATGTTTGCACTCCATCCCCGACATTCTGTGGTCTTTTATTTAGGGTCTAATATCCCAGATTGCTCAGTTTTAGTAAAAGTCTATGAGGGAATAATTGCTTTGAAGGCGGAGCTAAACCCAACAATCAGCATTCTCACAGTAGGTTTTTCTGTGTTCCAAGTTTATTTAAAGACGGAGTTGGCACAGAATATATCAGAATAATTAATTTTCAGAAAACAAAGCAGGGGGACAAACTGTATTTTCACATTAACTCCTCTGTCTTTGGGTTTGGTAGCCACATCCATATTCTGCATATTGTAACAGTTCAGATATTAGTGTTTTATGCTAATTAAGTCATTTTTTTTTCTTATTAGGGATGCATCACTCGTAAAAATTTCTGAAAATGTTTTCAGGTTTGCTGCCTCCTCATCAAAACATCAGGATTGACTGTGGTGCAGAAATCGTGTCTCCTCTAAACGTCTGAAGATAGTTTTTCATAGCTGCGTGCGGATGATAGTAACCATTCTCACGCTATAAAATGAATGAATTATCTGATGATAATTGCATAATGGATACGAGTCTAAGCATGTGAAGTGCCCAGAGCACTTTCGCCAGACTGAACAGTATCTGAGTTATGGGAAAAGTTCTTACATTTATTGCTAAAACAAATCCTGAATAAATATGTTTTTTTCTTTATCTTCTGAAAACCCATCTAAAGATGTTAGATGTGTTCATGTCTTTTCAACTTTTTCACACGTTGTCACATTACAACCATGAACTACAAGGTATTTTATTGGGCTTTTTTTAAGACCTAATCACAGTAGCACATATTTTGAAAGTCAAAGAAAAATAATAAATGGCTCTAAAATATTTTTACAAATAAAAATCTGAAAAGTGTGGCGCACATTTTATTCGGACACGCTGAGGCAGTTCCTTGCGTAACTAGTTTTCACTGGATTTACAGCGGCAGTTTTTTTTGAGGGTTGAGTCGCTATCAGCTTAGCACATCTATAAATTGAACTGTTTTGCCCTTTTCCTCTTGCAAAATAGTTTAAAGTCAGTCTGATTGGATAGAAAGCATCTGCATTCAGCACTTCCACGTCTTCCAACATGTTTAAATGACTGGTCCATTCTGAAAAGGATACTTTAATCTGAACCTTTACGTTGTTAATCTGGCTGCATGTTTATGATCACCCGGCTGGAAGGGGAACGTCCCCCGCATGCAGTCTTAAGTCTTTTGCAGCCTCTAAGAGGTTTTCTGTCAGTACCACCTTATATTTAGCACCCTCCATCATCCCTCTTGCCCCTGAGATAAGCATCTCAATGAGGAGATTGTGTTCAGGGTGGTATGCAGGGTTAGTTTTGCACAATCTATCTGATTACACATGTTTGATGCGTCCCCAACCCTTCTCCTCCAGACCCACCATTATTTATGTTTTAGTATCAGCACAACAGATTCAAATGATTGGCTTACCTCCTCATCATACCGTTACGTGCAGCAGAAACGTGTTAATCACCCATTCGTCTAAGTCAGGCCTGGGGTAGCAGGACACACATAAGACCTGCAGGACGGTGGGTCCTGAGGACCAAGAACGAGGACATCTGCCCTACTTGGCTTGTGGCAAAATGCAAACTGGACTCCTCTTTGTTCTCTTTCAGTAATGACTTTCTTCTTGCCACCCCTCCACAGAGGTTGAATTAGTGGAATGTGTGAGAAATGCTTGTCCTGTCAACAGATTTCCCCGTCTGAGCTGTGGATTCCTGCAGCTCCTCCCTGACCCATGCTTGGCCTGTCAGTTTAGGTCGATGGCCTGGTCTGATTTTTTTGCCACAGTTCTTCCATTTGACATGGACTGAAAAGTAGTCTGTGAGGTGTTTAAAAGCTTGGGATATTTTGTCATACCCCAACGTCCTTGTTTGTATCTTAAGGTTCTCTAAACAAAAACCTCTAGAACCTCCAGAACAGCTGGTTTTATGCTAAAATTATATGACAGCTGGTTGCACTGGACTTATTTAGGGGTGTCAGAGTTAAGTGGATGGGAGATAACACCTTTAAGATGTTTATTTGTAAGAAAAAAATGTCAAAGCTTAATTAATTTTTTTTTAAATTATGAGTCATTTTTTATTTTCTATCACATAAATCGGCAATAAAAAAAAGAGGTTGGTGGTAAAAACACAGAAACTGTGTTAAAGGAATATTTGTATTTTTGCAAGCCGCTGTATTAGAAGGGATGTTAACCGGAAAAATCAAGTATTGCTGCGCTGTGGAGAGTTTGACATCTTTTGGATTTCACAGTATAGCGATAACTCAGTTCACTGCACCGTCTCAAACTGCGAGCGGCGCAAAAATCCCTTCCACAATCAGAAGAAACGAGTCGGCTTCTCCCTCCATCCCGATGACTCACCGTCTGCAAACCGCCCTCTTTGTCTTTCAGGGAACAACCCCGAAGAGCCGTGTGGGAAGACGTGCCAAGGAGACAGGGATGACGAGTGGATGGGGGTCAGCCTGGCCCGCCAGGACCGGGCCGACGGCAAAATACTGGTGGGCCGCAGTTTCTTCTTCTTCTTCTGCAGTTTAGTCAGCATGGACCACGTCTCCTCGTAAAGCACAGACCAGATCATGCCCCACATCATTGTTACAAATGTCTTACCCCCGAACCGCACTGTTAAACCACAGCTGGCCTCGCTCCGGCTAAACACGCCTCTCTTTCCATCCTCACAAGCGCCGCCTGGCACAAACACTAAGAGTGAAGGATTTAAAGCAAAGGTTCTCAATGACGTGTTGTGTACGTCAGGCTGGAACGGCTGCTTGCTCGGGAAACCGGCTTCGTACGAAACCTTCAACTGGTGCTGGAGGAGTCTGTTAAAAGTAGATTTTTAACGCGTGGGACGTCGCAGCGCTGTAAATCCTGGACGTGCTCGCTGGAGTGTTTGCACTCAGATCGTATGGCGGCTGGCAGAGTTTGTTTAGGCTTCGGCCCCCTCAGCGGTGGTCCCATGTGAGGGGCAGCCTTTCATTAAATATTAACCCCTGTCTCCCGCTGAGTGCAGAGAGCAAGCGTGTGGAAGGGGGGGAGCCTTTACTGGACCGTTTGTTGGTTCTTGGTGGGTACTAAAGCTTTAGAAGTACTCCTGGCAGGTAAATGATTTGAGAAAAAAAACAAAAACAAAAAACAGCTGATTTTGATGGAAATCAAAATGAAATCCTATCAGACGTGGCGCTCAGATTGTGTTGGATTTCCAGAGCCTCCATTTGTCTCTGTATCTTGTGTGTTTGGACCAGTTTGTAGTGAAATGTTCTGGCTGTACACTGCAAAAAGGGAACTAAAAGTAGGTAAAATCCTCTTGAAATTAGTGTATTTTTCTTTCTTTTGAGCTGGTAAATCATTCTATCTGCCAATGGAATAAGATTTTTGTACTTAAAATAAGAACAATTCATCTCTATCATCTTATTTCAAGTGCAGGATATCTAATTATCCTATTTTAGGGCTGGAAATTCTCATTCCATTGGCAAATAGTCTTATTTAGCTGCTCAAATCAAGGAAAAATATACTAATTTTAAGAAAATTTTACTTACTTTAAGTTTCCTTTTTGCAGTGTAAACCAGTGCCCCCCCAGCTCCAACCCGCCTGTCAGTCAAAAACCCCGGTGGGTCTTGACGTTTTGAGAACGTGGGAGTCGAGTTGTGTAACAAAAAAAAAAAAAAGAAGTCTTTTAGGTAAACTCTCCCAGTTCTGAGAGGGCTGCGATGAAACAGAGGAGGCGGCTCCAAAGCCACGTGTTGCCGTGCCTCTCCAAAGCTCCGTTTTTTTTTTTTTTAATCTCATCCGAGCGGACTCAGCAGAGCTATAACGGCTGCTTGGCAGATGTGTGCTGTGTGGTGATTTCACCCGAGCTTTCAGTGAAAGCTTTGTTTGTGATGACGGAGGCCTTTGAAACAGAACGGGAACATCACAACAGAGCGGCCCTCTCCCTCCCGACTGCGCAGGCATCGTCTGCCCCAGAAGTGAGCTGAGTCGTCTCGGCCGTCACCGAGGAAGGAAAGAGATGCAACGTTTTCTGTCAGTGGACCATAAAACTTAAAAAAAAAAAAAAAATGTTTCTCAACCTCTCATCCTTTTCCCAGAGAGTCATCTGATGCTGTGTTTATGTCTACAGGCTGCAGAGTGTATTGCATTTCCAATTATTTTGTGTGTGTGTGTCTTTGTGGGGAAGCGATGGAGGGATGTTGAGGTTTTTTTGGGCGGGGGGGGGGGGGGAATTAAGCACAGTTGTCTGCACATAGGCATCCAGGACTGTCCCCAGAGCCACAGGAGCCCCACCGCTGATCCCCAGGGGTTATAAATTATTACCACATTCGCACATGCATGCAGCCTGTTTTTTAAGTCAGCTTCCAAAATCCCGACTTTATTATCCTGTTTGGTTGTAGATCTGTGGAATGTGTAATTTAGGGGGGGGGGGGGGGAAATAAACAGCGAAATGTTGTTTTGGAATTGCTCAACGTCACCGTCCACAACGAGCTCCCTCTTTGGAGTTGGTTCCTTCGCCTTTTGATCTGCTCCTTGTTCCTGCCTTTGCCGTTTTTTGACCTTTTTCTCCGGTTTGCTGTTTTGCAATAAAAGCCCAAATGTTGATGAGAAAATACAGCTTGGCAAGCAGAGAACTGCAGCGGAGATATTCACACCACAGACCATGGCTGTTACAGCATGGTCGGGGGCTTCTGGACGGGCTTTAACCCCCCCCCCCCCCCCCCCCCCCCCCCCCACCCCCTGACGGCCATCATCGTAGGCCGCAGAGACGTGCTGGCTCCAGCTCAGCGAGGAGGAAGCTGCTGAGGCCATCAGTGTGGTGTAAGGAGGCCTGAAGTGCTCGCGTTGTAACCCGAATGAGCTTGTCTCTGTTTCCTCTCGCAGGCCTGTGCTCACCGCTGGAAAAACGTCTACTACGCCTCGGAACACATCCTTCCACATGGGTACTGCTCCATCATCCCCCCGACGCTCAAGGGAAGGACAATACCGCTCATCCCTTGCTATGAGGGTAAAACTGAAAAACAAGCTTTCTTCATTTTAAGCACACAGATTTACAACGGGAATATCTGAAAAGTGTGGTGTGCATTTGTATTCAGCCCTCCAGAGGCTCATCGCTCTCTAGGATCACCAATTGCTGCATTTGCAGCTGCAAGTCTTTTCATGTATGTCTCTTCCAACTTTGCACATTCAAGCACTTCAATTTCACACCCATTCTTTTATGCAGAGAAGATCTAACCCTGCAAGGTTTGTATCAGTTTTCAAGTCTTGCTAAAGACTTTCATTTTAATTAAGTTCTGGACTTTGACTAGGCCATTTTAAGGCTACATTCACAATGCAGCCTGAAGTGACCCAATTCCGATTTTTTTGCCCATATGAGACCTGGATCTGATCTTTTTATGACGGTCTGAACAACACAGATCAGATTTTTTCAAATGCGACCCAGGCCACTTGGATATGTGGTCCTGAATCCGATACGTATCCGATCTTTTCAAATACGACCTGTGTCTGCACGGCCGGGTCGCATTTATCCGACCTGTACGTCACCGATACTCGACAAATGTCACTAATCTGCGTCCTGCTATGCAGAAGCGGGAAGAAAGACGACACCCATAGCGGACTACAATGAGGAGAGCATTCAGTGGAGGTGAAAGCTCCGGTTAGAAAATAAATTAATGACCGCAAAATGCGCGCCAGCATTATAATCCATCTTTACTTCCGCAAACACTGAGGACGCTTGCTACGTGTGACGTCATCGCGTCCTCGAGTGCGCATGCGCGACACTTAGGTTGAACGCATTCAGTTCACACAGGAGATCACATACAAGTCGCATATCTTTGGAAATGTGAACGACCACGCAACAAAAAATCATATTTCACAAAAAAATCTGAATTGAGCGTCAAGACCTGCAGTGTGAACGTAGCCTAAGACCTGAATAATCCATTCCATTGTAGCTCTGGCCGTATGTTTAGGGTCGATGTACTGCTAGAAAGTTAACATCCATCCCTGAAGCGTATTGCTGCCTCCCACAGCATTTCTTCAATAATGGCCCTGTATTTAACTCCAACCATCTTTAAACTGTTACCCTGCTAAAGAAATGCATCTGAACAGCATGATGGTGTTTCTTTGTAGGGGTTGTGTGTTCAAAGTGATTCCCTTTTCATGTTGGGACGACATATTGAATAGTTCTTATAGAGATGCTCTGACCTGGAGATGCTGCTTTCTAACCTAACCCTGCTTTAAATATTTTCCCATCTTTCCAAAAATTGTGATTTTTGGGATGCTTTTTCTTAAATCAACCAACACAGAAAAGCTGCTTTTATACTAAGATTAAAATGCACAAGGCTGGATTAATTGGATGACTTCTAAAGGCGGTTGGTTGCATGGGTGATTATTTGGGGATATGAGATGAAAATGGGCTGCATACAAACGCACGTCACAATTTCCAAATATTTATTTGGGGGGGGGAAAAAAATGAAAAAAAAAACCTGTACAATTTTACTTATTAAGTTCTGCTTTGTGTTGGTGTTTCAAATAGAATCAGTAAAAAAAAAAAAAAAATGGATGATTGCGGTTTTAAAATGGCCAAATGTGAAAAGTTGAATTATAAAAGCTTTTACAAGGCACTGGAAGTTTGGAATATCTTAAAAGTTATTCTCTTTAAAAACAGAATCAAATTAAATGGTTTACTTCTAGCTTGGATTAGACATGGCTGGCGACCCATCTTTAGATTTCTGCTCCCCATCATCTTGTAACCTTGTTTATTTTTCATGGGACACCTAAGAGGGGTCCAGGTCCCCTGTTAGACCAACAGGGACATTATGGAGCGTTATCTCAGCAGCCAGCACCGTCATCAGGGGTGGGGGGTGCAAACTTTCCCTCCGGCCTGTAATTGGCGTTCTGGCAGGAGCAGCTGCAGGGGAGCTAGTCCATGGCTCAATCGTTCTCTCTGTCGTCCAAAAAGACTTTTACTCTCTGAAACACTTCTCAGCAAAGGAACAGAGGAGCCAATCATTTCGTCTTGGTTTCCCGGAGATTAGAAGAAAAAAAATATTTTGATTATTTATGGTAAATCAACTCCATTTTTACGCCTTATTGTTACACATATGGAAAAATGATGTCCACCCTAGAATAACTTGAATCAACATACACCAAAATGCTGTTTATATAATTTTATAGGTGATGTATTGAGAGATCTATCAAATTCCGCTTTGCGCCACTCTTGTGCTCCCGGGTCAGGATTAGATTGCCTTTTCTCCATCTCACTGCCAGCAGCTTGACATGCTGTGCATGTAACTATATTTACATTGCATTTTCCTTAAAAATCCAAGCTTAATATTTTTGTAACCTGAGAGCAATAAACCCCTCACTCCCTTCCCAAGTAATAGGTCGTTTTGTAAAAAGTGAAGCTGCACCCCTTGCTTCGCTCTGCTCTCTGCCGCTGGATTCCTCGTGGATTGGACCCGGTCTCTGACTAGCTCCATATGCAGGAGAAGAAACACCAGTAAGTGCTGGCTTGAGCAAACAGCTAAATAATTTGTGGTTTGTTTTTTTTCTTTCTTCTTGCAGACTATAAGCAGAAGTATGGGGAAGAGCACGGATCGTGCCAAGCCGGGATAGCGGGAGTTTTCACAGAGGTCAGCAGCAGTGCTTTTTCATCTTCATATCATCTTTATTTATTCTTTGTTTAGGTTCGGAGCTTAAGGTGGATTGATTCTTTATTAATTTATCTCATTTCATGGAGACCGAACCTCACAATGTCAGATTGTCATATAAAATATGACCTACATCTTAAATGTTGACATTAACGACAGAAATATAGTTCAAATGAGCCAAAAAGTTGGAAGTTTTAGAAGTCATACTCTGGTCTTCTTTGTAAATGCACATCTTTGCTCAAGAGTTTAGTCATTTCCATCATGCAAAATAAAACAACGCTATAAATTAATATACATATGCTTTCTAACGTTGTAAAAAAAATATTGCTGCTGTTTGTTTATAAACGCTTGGTCCGTCGAATGAATATTCCTAAATATTTCAAATGCCGGTAAGTAATATGAGTTTTTGTTCAAAGAATGGGATTCAGGATCACGCTTCCATCTCAGGGAGGCTGGGCTCAGGTTTAGCGAAAGGGTGAAACAAGGAGCTGCTGCTCCTCCGCTCCGATGGAGCTGATTTGAGTCTCCTGATCAGGAGGCCTCCAGGGTTCCTCCCTCTGGACGTTTTCCAGACACATACCACTGAGAGGAGACCCAGATAATAACTACATGTCCCCTCTGGCCTGAGAAAGCACTGGGATTCCCCAGAAGGACCAGGGCAGTGCTGCGGGTTTTTTTCTATTTTGATAATAATAAAAGTCACAATAAAAATTTATAACAACTTTCGAACTGTAACAATGCACCAGATTAGTCCTTCATGGTCATCCTTGCTGTGCATTTTTTCCACCCCAGTACCGCCAAAAGCTTCAAAGCGTCGTTATCCCAGTGCTCTTTGTTGACTTTGACTCTGATATTCAAAGGATAGTTAGCAGAGACGTCCCGCACGGCGAACAGAACCGGGTCTTTTCCCACATTTGTTTAAGGAGTCAAATGATGTGGAAAATCTGAATCCACCAGTCGGATTTGCACAATGTTTATATCGAAGCCGCAGGCGCTGTGCTGATTAACTGCTGATAAGTGTTAGCTTATGTTTCCATGTGCAGAGATGGTAGGAAAAGGGCTGTGGCTGGTTCGTGTGACCTGTGGTGTGGTTCCACGAGATAAATGGTTAAAAAAGCAAGGCTGTCCTCTGAAGCTTACATGACATCATCCTTGGATTCGGAGCACCGGTACCTTTGCCGTATACATCCGGTGTGAAGAACGCGGTTTATGTGGAGTCAGGGAAACACGACAGTTAACAGAGAAATTAAATAGGTTTAGGTTGTATTTGGACTGGGAGAAGATTTGAAACAAAATCTGGGATATTTAAGGAGTTTAAACGTGTCTGTTTTCTGTATAGTGGCATTAAAAATACTTTCCTGACGTTAGACATGTGTGCCAAGCCCTGTGAACGGTTTTCTGTGTCTCAGGTTACGTTGACACCCAGATTAGACCTGCAGTAATGTGCAGTGGGCATAAAGTAACCTGAACGCGTCCTCTGAGCAGAAAATGACTTATTAAGAGCTTTGAAAAGACATCTGATAATAAGAAACTTTACTTATTTTTTATATGTTGATAATTCAAATGAATAACTGGCTAGTCACAAAGGTAATCAGACGAGAGTCAAGATTCAGATTTAATTTAAGGTAAAGTCAAGCAAAACGTTTAGCACCACCTACGACAGCCAGTCTTTCTGATAGGTTTGGATTCATCGATATTTAATTATATTTGTTAATAATGAGAAATCTAAGTAGTATAAGTAAGCAACAGAAACAATTTTTTTGGTTTACCTTTTAAATAAAAATTAAAGTAAGTGAAATTAAATTGGTTAAGAAATAAAAATCTGGAATGAGAGAAAATAAATAAAATACGTTTATGAACAAAAAGGAGTTTACTAGCATATTTGACTTGTTTAAAGTATTTAGATATAAAAGAAACACACCGCAGGTCACAGGTTCTGCTGATGACTAAATGAGAACAGCCTTCACATTTGTTCCCATTTAAGAAGCTGATCACATCAGCCGAACATGATTAGACTTCAATATTTTGAAAGAAGATGGCCCTTTTCAAACCTCCGACATTTACTGCGGTGTGCTCCTGACTGTTGGAGTGAGGGTGAGCACCATGGTTATGATCGTAAGAGCTGTGTGAGGCCTTCACTTGCTTTTATTCCTATATTTTAATCATGTAAAGCACTTTGCATTGTCTCTGTACTGAATTGTGCTATATAAATAAATTTGCCTTGGCTTGCCTTTAAAAAGAAGAGTGTAGCACCTTAAGTGTCTGGTAAGGGGTTTAAAGAAAGAGGATTTCAAATCAGCCGTTCCACTGTGCAGAAAACCGTCTACAAGCGGAAGACATTCAACACAACCACATACATGTCCAGGTCTGGTCGTCCAAGCATGTTCACACTTAAAGCAGTCCACAGGATGCTAAAAAAAGTCTCCAAAACCCTAAAATGTCACCAGGGTGCAGCTATTTCCTGCTGCTCCTTCATGCAGGGGTCACCACACCAAGTCGTCGCCACTTACAAACAGACTTTTTATGTTGGATGCCCTTTCTGACGCAGCCAGGATTCAAACCCTGCTCCCCCATATCAAACATGCGGACTTAGCCCGCTGAAAACCTGTACAGTCAGAAGGAGACTGGATAGGTCTTTGAGGAAAACGTGACACCATCGGTAACAAAACGTGATCTTCCAGCCCTCCAACAAGACAATGACCCCAAATTAACAAGAACATTCACAAAAACTGCCTAAAAAAAAAAAAAGAAGAGGGAAAGTGCTGGAGCGAGTCAAAGGCATGATTTTGGTCTCATTAAATGCTGTGAGGTGAAAAAAAAAAAAAAAAAAAATGCTGTGAGGTGACTTGAACCGTTCTGTACTGCACTGCAAAAACGGATCTAAAAATAAGTAAAATGTTCTTAAAGTTAGTGTATTTGTCCTTGATTTGAGCAGGTAAATAAGTTCTTTTGCCAATGGAATGAGTATTTTGACCCCTAAAATAGGATAATTAGACATCCTGCACTTGAAATAAGATAATGGAGATGAATTGTTCCTATTTTAAGTGCAAAAATCTTATTCCATTGGCAAATCATGTTATTTACCTGCTCAAATCAAGGACAAATGCACTCATTTTAAGAACGCAGAAACCCCTCAACCCTCTCACTGCTGATAGTGAGGAGGGAGGCGAACTGTCCTCCATCCCGGAGACCGGTGGACGGCTGCAAGGAAAGTCTCACTGAAGTCATTCTGGCCAAAGGGGCTGAGACTATTAGAGGGCCGGTCATCCTAAATTTCTTCTAAGTTAGAATAGAGAATTTGGTTGATATCTTTTGTTTAACGATTGGAGCAATGTTAATGAAATTGCTTTCTTTCGCCAGAGATACACGAAAAAAAAAAAAGATTAGACATTGTTATGTAAGCATTTCTTTGATTTAATAGGCTATCCTGAGTTTTCACGACTTAGCGCTTCAATAATGGTTTTACTGAACGGAGATCATTTAACAGAATAATTGGGAAAACAGCCCCTTCTTTTTTGTTCTGCATGTAAGAATCTCATTCCTAAACACTTACCACACTGTATAACATGGCCTTAAGAGGTCTTTTGCGTTTTGTTTTTTATTATTTGAATCAAATATTTGCGTAAAATACCTGCCAAACTGCCACAAACGAGTTTTTAAGTAGAACCTCTTCTGATGCTGTTGTTTCGCGAGATGCTTCGAATCGCCTCATGTGAGAGCCGCACGCAAAAACCAGACAAAAGATGTGGAAAAGCGAAGGCGGGAAACCCGAGACATTATCAGGCTACCTTTTCCTTTTTTTTTTTTTTTTTTTTTTTTTTTTTTTTTTTTTTTTTTTTTTTTCTTCCCAGTGTCCTGTCTAGCACTATGGCAATAGGAATTGATATCTCAATGCCAGATGGAGCTCGACAGATTTTGCTTTTACAAGTGGAGCAAACAGCTTTCGCCATAGTGCTCCACTTGATTTATGCTTGTAAATAGCTTTATTATGATTCCTGCAAGGAGAATTTCAAATTATATGGACATGACAATGGGAGAGTAAAGGAAGAACAAAAAGTGAAAGAAAAGAAAAAAAAAAAGAGTAGAGGTGAAAGAAAGAGGAGATAAAAGGAAGAGAATGATAAAATGTCCTCTGTCTGCTCCATCACCTGGAAAGAGACAAAAAGAACAGCACAACCAACAGACATAAAGCAACAGATACACTCGAATAACACCTAGATGCCATTGCTAAATCATATATATTATTATGTAAGCTGACATGTGTAATGTGATATTTGAAAAAAGAAAGTGACACAACATAAATAAATAAATAAATAAATTATAAGATTACTGTATATAAGTGAACACTTAATACCTGGGACCCAGCACCAGTGGGAGATGTGAAAGTGCACTAGTTTAGGTGAAGATTATCCAGAAATAGCTTGATAGTGATTGTGGAGAACCGAAGACCCACCTTCCCCGAGCACAGAGGCAGGCGTCAGGGGACCCGTAGCCCCGGACTCCCAAAGGGGTCCCTAAAGCAGGTCGCCCAGGAGGGGCCGACACAGGATATCTGCAACCCCCCCCCCCAAGGAAGGAGCAGAGACGACCCCGAGGAAATCCCCCAGCCACCGCAATGCCGACACCCTCAAGAGCCGCGGAGACGAGCCCGTGGGCTCCGCCGGCAGCCAGCCCCGCTGAAGTGGTCCCGGCCATGGGCCCTGAGGGCCAGAGGCCCCAGGGGCGCCCCCGCCCCCGCGACGAGGGCCCCGGCCGCCCCCCGGGGGGCCAGGCCCCGCGAAGAGGCCGCCAGGAGCGGGCCGGCGCACGCCCGGGAACCCGCCCCAAACCCGAAGCCAACTAATGCGCCAGGGGGCCAAGGCGCCCGCCAACGAAGTGGAGGAGGGCAGGACGTGGGGGGATGGGCTCCGCACCTATCGGAGACTTGAGATGTTCTTGGGAGAGGGAGCGGACCACACCCATACCTGGAAAGAAAAAAAAAAAAAAAAAAAAAACTCATTCACCCATTCCCTCCCTTGTGCCCCACTCGCCACACACAGAGAAAAAAAAAAAAAAAAAAAAAAAAGACGCTGTACACACATTCCCACATAACACTCACATCCAACACTGACCAAAAGGGGGGGGGGGGTCACCCCAAATCGACTATACGACTGCTTGTGCCCGACCCCCGGCCCCGGCCCCCGACCAGACGCCCCCCGGACCGGGCCCCCCCAAGAGGGCGGGCCAACACGACCCGCACGAGCCACCCGGCCAGAGCCCCCCCCTCCCCCTAAATACCTAATAAACCCACTCCCTCCCCCCACCTACCCTTGCCATCCCTGCCCCCCGTCCCCTGGGGGGAGCGGAGGCATCAGCCCCAGACCTGGTAGGCCGCTGACTGCACACCGCAGCCCCCCGCCAAGACCCCGGACACAGTGGCCCGCACCTCCTCCAGGCCCCAGACTCCTTGCCTCCATCGGAGAACGGGGGTGTGCAGAAGACCCCGACCCTCCCTACGCCTGCTCAAATGTTGTGTTGTTGCATGTTGTTCTCAAGTGCGTTTAAAAACTGGGAGCGCCGAAGGGGATGCACGGCACAGCCCACCCCCCTTTCGGAAGGTAGCTGTTGCCAGCGCACCCCTTCCGTGTGACTGCCCAGAGCCCTCAATGTCTAAGTGGGAGAGGAGGTGAAGGGAGCCGTCCGAGGTGAGGCCCACACAACATAAGCCCCCTCCCAGACGTCTTCCCCCCACCCCCCCCTACTATGGCCTATATGAGTGTGTGATGTGAAAAATGTTTGAAGTGGAAGTGTCTAAGATGCAAAATAAAATTGGGGAGAGGGGCGTCACCAGAAAGTGGCAACCTCCAGTAACGCTCCCTCCCTCATGACCTACATGTGTGGCGGCGTGATGGAGCAGACAGAGGGAGGAGTCCGGGGATGGGGAGCAAATGACTGGGAAGCCAACCCAGGGAGCCAGCTCCCCTACTGACTCCAATAGGCACCCCCGCTCCCCGAAAGCCCCACCTAGAGAAGGGGGCCTCGCCAGCGGCACCACCGTAGCCCGGGGGCCAGGGAGAGGCCGCAGGGCCCGCCAGCCAACCACCCACCAGGACCAACACCTAAGCCCCCCCCAGCCCACCCACCAAGCCTACTTAAACTAAATAAATAAATAAATAAATAATAATAATAATAATAATAATAATAATAATAGGGGGGGACCCTGGCCAGCCGGCCCGCACGAGCCACCCCAACCCCACCCCCCAGGTGAAACCCGCACCCGAAGACGACACGGACCAGGACCGGGACAGGGGGCCGGACACAAGCCCACCAGAACGTCAACCCCCCCCCCCCCAACCCCCCCCCCCCCCCCCCCCCCCCCCACCCGTGGATTTAATCCCTCCCCAACATTAACGTTCAAACAACTCACCATACATTCGACAGTAGACATCCAGGCTGGGTAGATCCCTACTCCCCCTCCTTCCCCCCTCCCCCCACTGGCAGAGTGCCCCTCCAATAAAGGAGAAGAGCATCTGCCCAGAGGTGTTAATGACCATGCCCCCCCTACCAGCTCAACGGGCCCCGAGGCCCCCCAGCGCACCAGAGGCCCCGTGCAGGGGCGGACACCCGGGCGCGCGCCGGCCCACACCAAAAGCGGCACACCCCCCGGAACCGGAACCCCCGAGGCCCCCCCGGGGCCCGCGCCCGAGGGCGGCGCGCCCCAGGGACCCCAGACCCCCAGACCCACCCCGGCCCCACCCAGCGGCAGCACAGCTACCAGGTCAGTAACCCACGTCCGTCAACACGCAGCTCCCAAAGAGCGCCGCAAGCGGCTGCTGTAGGCCACCCGTAGGCCTCCCAAACTCCTCCCAGATGGGGGCAACAGACCCCGGAGCCGGATCCACCAGGCGCCCTACTCCAAGTGTCCCCAGGGCCCCAGGAACCCCTCCATCCAGCCACTGCGCCCTGCAGGAAGCAACCCACCGCCCCCTATTCCACTAAGTGATGGTGTTGATCAGAGGAGCCCAAAAAGACCAATCAGATGTGGAAGCAGATGCTGTCTCTAGATTAATATGATCCAACAAAAGATCTCTATACTGATTGATACTGAGATTTTGTTTACTTTTCCAATTCATGAGGATAGTTTTCTTTGCGATGCATAAAGCAGTAAAAACCATGTAAACTATTTCTTTTTTCAGAGGACTTTCCTCAAAATTACCGAACAGGCAAACTGATGGGGATGGTGTAATCTTACAGCTCAAGCACCTTGATAAGTCCTTACATATCTGTGTCCAGAACCTCTGGACTGGTGTGCATAACCATAACGCATGAAAATAATTATCAGGATGATTGCCTATGCAGTGTGGGCAGATATTAGATTGTGCCAGACCCATCTTGAATAATCTTTGTCCTGTGTAATGTACTCTGTGAAGGATTTTGTATTGTATTAGTTGTAGGTTGGTGTTTCTAGTCAATTTGAAAGTTCTTAGACATGTCTGAGCCCAGAAATTTTGTTCAAAGGTGCCTGATAAATCTTTTTCCCACTTCATTATAGGAAGAGATATCGAATCATCTATTTTAGTCAGTGTCCTGTATGATTTAGACAGTAGTTTGGGGGGGGTTAAATCTAAGAACTCTATTATATTAGTTGGGACTTGTAAACCACCATTAATATGCTTATATTTATTTTTAATTATAGATTTAAGTTGTTCATATTCCAAGAATTTATTTTTACTAATGCCATATTGCATATTTAGTTTAGCAAAATTGATGAACTCGGTTCCGTCAAGTAGATGTTCCAGATATTTAATACCTTTATTCTTCCAGTATGTAAAGTTTATCATTTTATTATTTTGTAGGATATCAGGGTTATTCCAGATAGGTGTACGACTGCATGGGATAAGGGATGACTTTGTCATTTTGAGGAACTCCCACCATGCTGTCAGAGTAGAACTAATGTTGATATATTTGAAGCATGTATGCCGTTTTATATTTGAGCTTATAAACGGCAGATCTGAAATCATGATATTATTGCACATTTCCTGTTCTATATCTAACCAAGGCTCATCTAAAAGACTATTTTTTATCCATTTAGAGATGTATTGTAGCCTATTTGCTAAGTAATAGTTATGGAAGTTAGGCAGATCTAATCCTCCCCTGTCTTTAGTCTTCTGTATTGTCTTTAAGCTAATACGTGGGGGTTTATCTTTCCAAAGAAATCTAGAAATGGCAGAGTCTAGAGATTTAAACCAGTCAGATGATGGTTTATTGGGGACCATTGAAAATAAATAATTAATTCTAGGTAGGACCATCATTTTTATTGAAGCTACCCTACCCATAAGTGTGATTGGAAGCGGTTTCCATCTTTCAAGGTCCTCTTCTATCCTGTTTAAAAGTGGGGCATGGTTAAGTTTAAGTAAATCTGTTAATTTATTCGACACAGTAATACCTAAATATTTAATATTTCCTGATTGCATTTGTAAATTTAGGGAGTTTTCGAGAGAGCAATTAATTGACAGTACCGTAGATTTAGACCAGTTTAACGAGTAATCTGATACTTTGGAGAAAGATTCTAGTATTCTAATTACTTGTAAAAGAGAATTATTATTATCAGGCTACCTTTTCCTCCACGGCTGGAGACCCCGTCACAGTGGATCTGGTAAACCGTTTGAACACCACCACCCCCCCTACCTTTGAAGGAATGCGAGGAATTGAAAGAGAAGACATCCAACTGTTTGGGCTTTATCCTTGCCTGAACTTTTGCTCCGTGTGCCTGGTGGTGCCCAGATGTTTGACGCCGCAGCAGCACAGGGAAGGCATACTGCTGAGTAAGGTCCTGACTGTGTTGTTAAGTTTGTTTGTTCAAATGAAGAGGTCCCGGCAGTAAATCCACATTCCCCGGTGTAACTGGCAGGCCTGATATTCGGGGGGGGGAGGCTGCATCTTTTCTGCAGTGTGTGTGTGTGTGTGTGTGTTTTTATTTTTTTAAATTTTCAAATCAAAGACCATTTTGCTCTTTTTATGAATTTCCGTTTTGTTTTTGCCTGTACCATCAATCGGGGCTGCTTCTGTTGGCACACGATACGAATGCGTGTTTAAAGGCAGATAGCCCCGACCTGTGGTTCTGTGGTCACTGGTTAACCAGACACCCACCCCGCTGTGCTTTTCTTTTCCATTCTCGTTCTCTGTGCTTTTCTTCCGTAATAGAAACAGGTTACGGCAGAGGAGCCCGCGGTGACGTGTGTCTTCTGCTCTTTCATGCTCAGGAGCTGGTGGTGATGGGGGCTCCGGGGTCGTACTACTGGACGGGGACGGTGAAGGTGTACAACATGACTTCCAACACCTCCTACAGCCCGGACAAAGACAACATCGACTTGCACCGATACAGCTACCTTGGTGGGAGCCACTTACTTAAAACAATTTAATGTACAATGATGCATTTGAACTGCTCTTTTTTTTGGGAGAGTATAATGATTATACAGCAAACTGCTTCACTGAGTGAAGAATGATTTTTTTAAAAGCGAGAGTCTGGTGCAAAGTTTGAGTTTGACTTAGACAAACTTTTGTTTGTCATTTTGTATGCACAGAGTGCGTACAGAACAAAATTTCGTTTGTATACAGCTTGAGAATTTCAGTGAATTGCAGTGGATTTCAGAATAAAGTAACTTTGCAGGATAATAAAGTAACTTGGCAGGAAAATAAAGTAACTTTGCAGGATAGTAAAATAACTTTACAGGATAAATAAAGTAACTTTGCAGAATATAAAGGAACTTTGCAGGATAATAAAGTAACTTGGCAGGAAAATAATGTAACTTTGCAGGGTAATAAAATAACTTTACAGGATAAATGAAATAACTTTACAGGATAAATAAAGTAACTTTGCAGGATATAGAATAACTTTGCAGGATAATAAAGTAACTTGGCAGAAAAATAAAGTAACTTTGCAGGGTAATAAAATAACTTTACAGGATAAATGAAGTAACTTTGCAGGATAAAAAAGTAACTTTGGATTTTCTGAAATTCACACAGAATGAAAATTATGAATACAGGCTCAAATGGCTACATTTGGTCCAATCATACTTGGATCATTGTTCTTTGGCAAGTTTCACTAAAGTCACACATCCTTCTGTATGTTTCTGGTCTGTTTCTAGCTGGTTGTTTGACCACTCCTTTTCATTAAAAATGCTTGTTTGAGTTCTTTGGTTTCCTGGCCCTGCGCCTCGTTTGTAATCACAGTCTATGCATTTTCAACAGCAGCTAAATGTTGGCCTGTTTGCTAATCTCTAAAACTACATTTTCATGCATTTTTGTGCCACCGGGACACAACACGGTGTCCTAATTTCAACCGTCTAGCCGTTCAATTTAGGTGAAGCTGAAGAATTCAGAGGGAGTATACCTTTTTTATTGCTCCTCCCATTTTGTGCAAAGCACCAGCATAAGTGGCAGCAAAAACAGTAACCCCAGAATGATGCTGCCACCGCTGTGCTTGACAGCCAGTGCATCGTTCTTGACTTTAAATGCCTCACATTGACTCTGCATCTTTTTAAGTGTCCAAACAGCTCGGTCTTTGTCTCGTCTGACCTTATAACTCTTCTCCATGAAGAATTTGGCTTTAGCATTTGGGCAACTGCAAACTGATTGATTTTGAAGACGTAGGTTCTTTCTCGGTTGGCAACAACCTCCCAGTTCATGTTGATGGAAGTCATGGTTTAGCAGGAGCAGCAGCACTGGTATTTCATCGTATTGCTGTTTATGGTAGACTTGACCCTTGGTGGTTCTTGGGTTGTACTAATAATTTCTTTTCACCTAAGGGTCATAGTATGGATTGGATGGTTGACATTTGGTCATGACCAACCACTGGTGTAGAGCTGTATAAGGCAGGCTTACATTGAATATATGTTTAACACATTGAAAGCATATGAACCACACTTAAAGTTGGAAGTCCAGGTGAAGTGTTATTCCAAATTTAATAGAATAGGTAGGTCAAATAGCCAATCAGAGCTACGATGGATGACAATACGATACAATATTTGCAATATGATTGATATTTTCGTTTTGTATCAATGGTAAATGGATTGTTAATCATCCATCCAGCCATTTTCCCACAAGCTTATCCCTATTGGGGTCGTGAGGGGTGCTGGTGTCTATCTCCAGCTGTCAATGGGCAAGAGGCGGGGTACACCCTGGACAGGTTGCCAGTCCATCGCAGGACCGTTAATCATTTAATCATTATTGATGTGGATTGATGTATTGTTACACCCCTAGTAAGTATGTTCAAACGTCACTGTGTCTGTGTGTGAATTTGAGTCCTGTGTATGTATAAATTCTGATTCTGTGTGAATTATAGAGAAAATCTACATTAGATTTCGTCGCTCACACCAGATTCTTGTTTTTAAAAACACTCATGCTGGTGTGGAGCATAAACTTCTCATGGTTCCAGTAAGATCATTGACTCATGGTCTGTGTCTCCAGGCTACGCCGTGGCTGCTGGACACTTCTCCTCTCCTAATGCAGTAGAGGTGGCTGCCGGGGCGCCTCAGCACAACGGCATTGGAAAAGTATGAACTTCACTGCTTTGGCACGCCTGTCTCGTTTTGCTGCCATATTGAATTTTGTTTCTCTCCTGAACAGGTTTACATTTTTAAGCTTGATGGTGGGTCTTTGGTGAAGAGTTTTCAAGCCTCAGGGAAAATGGTATGTACCAGGATTCGCTCCTCCGTTGTTTTAAATATTCCAGATCCAATTAAAAAAAAAAAAAAAATCATCCAAGTTATTTGTTTGATTGCCGTGTTACTCTCTGGTTTCTCTCACCTGAAACAATGCAAACACATTTATTTATCTGCCGTAGGAATCTAGTAAGCGGCTCTTGAGATGCATTGCAGGCCCACTGCTCTAATTGCTTTGTTGTTAGAGCCACGCTGTTTATGTCTGTGTTAGTGTTTAGACAGAAACCCACTGGCCACAACCCAAATGCCGGGAGGTTTCTAATGATTTTCATACGCCGTCACCTTAAAAAAAAATAAAAATAACATTTTCTTTTTTTTTTAATGACTTACAGAGATATGAAAGCAAAAGTTTAAAGAGAGTGTGATGTGTTTGCATGTATCTGCACTGAGGAACTGCCTGTGATCTGACCCATTGCTCTGTGGCTCGACTTGGTTCCAGATGGGCTCTTACTTTGGCTCCTCATTGTGTGCAGTTGATCTGAACCAGGACGGCCTGTCGGACCTGCTGGTGGGGGCACCCATGCACAGCCAGCTCCGGGACGAGGGCCAGGTGTCTGTGTATCTCAGCAGGGGCAACGTGAGTGGCATATGGCTCTGCAGAAAAGGAACACAATAGCAGAACTTGCCGACCGTTCTAGCTAGAACGTGTCTCCTTCTTGCCTTTTGATCCAAATCCGCTCGTTTCTAAGCTGCTGATCGTTTTCGGATTTGTTTTTAATACATGTTTGTCCTTTCTGCAAGGAACTTTTATTTTATTTCTCAAAGCTACTGTGGATAACATAATAATCTACTTTTATTCCCATTGTTTATTATTTTCCAGGGGGTGATGGAGGAGGATGCGGTCTTGACTGGCGACAGCGCTTTCAATGCACACTTTGGAGAGTGCATTGCAGCGATCGGAGACATAGATGACGACGGTTATCAAGGTTCGTCCAAAGCAGAATTATAATCAGTTTTCTGAACGTCAAAAAAATAAATAAAACATACACTTGGACAAAATAGGCACACAAATATGATCTACAGCGTCTTGCCGAAGTAGGCTTTTTCACATTTTGTCAAATGAATCGTCGAGCTTCAATGTACTTTAACAGTATTTAATTTGCAGCCAACACAAAACGGTGCATAGTTTCAAGGTGTACGGAAAAATCATACATTGCATTGAATGTCGGAACATTGTAGCTTATTCAATAAATCCTCTTTACCCTGAAAACCCCTGAATGACGTCGAGAGGAGTCAGGTACCATTATATATAACCTGATTGGTGAGGAGGGTGTACCTGTGTCTTTTTTTATCTCACTATACATCCAGCTGGTCTATGATGGCCTTAGAGGGTGGCTAGAGAATATTGGTGAGCAAACAGAATCGAGGGTGCTGGTCAGGGGTGAAGGTGTTGAGAATAGTGAAGGGTGAGGCTATAAATCAGTGTCTCCATCTAGCCTTAGAGAAAGCACCGACATGTCCCATTTACTGTCTCCCACAAGCCATGCAGCCTAGATGGCAAAGCTAAATGCACAGAAATACTGGAGTCTCTCACCAGAAACCCTGGAACAGACTGGAAGAGACTTGAGATTTGGACGGAGATTCACCTTCCAGAGAACAGCCCTAAACATAAAGCCAAGACTATAAATGAGCGTTTTAGATCAAAGCACATTCTTGGGTTACATTTTCCCTGCTATTGGATGTAAGTCCAGACCTGAATCCAAGTGAGAATCTGGACTTGAGTTTTGACATTTATAAAAGCCCTCCATCCAGTCTATCTGAGCTTGAGCTACTATCAAAGATTATAGGAGACAATGTGGTTCTTTAGATATGTAAAGCTGATAAAAAAACCAAAAAATCTTAGAGTTGAAACTGCAGCGCAGAGCTGGTTCTAAATCAAGTATATTTTCCTTCCAGTTCACTATTTCTAACTTTTTTGTGTTGGTGTATCACCTAAAATCTTAATAAAATAGAAGATGTTTGGTAATACTTTGATAAAACAAAGGTTCAAGTGGTAGGAAAGCTTTGGCTCGTCATTGGCTGTATGGTTTTAATAGCCCTCCAGAATGGCAACGTTGTAAATGAACTCAATGAGAGGGAACTGCAGTCAAGTTCATTATTACAGCCTTGTTGCTTGACGTGTTTGCAAAGCTACTTATTTTCACCGATATTTTATCTAATTTACCCTGAAAATTTGGAGCGCGTTGGCTTCTCTCACCCTTCTGTGCACTCATCCCTGCAGAGGCAAACCAAATAACACTTAGAGACGTACCGTTACGCTGTTTGTTTTCCTGGCACTTGCCCGGGCTCTGGCTGCAGAAGGAGCGCTGCTTGGCCCGCCATCTCTCACTCACGGCAGGAAGCTTCTGCCTGGTTTCATCTCCGTGTGAGATACGCCTCAAGGCTTGCAGCCTGGCACCAGCGCGTATGTGTTCATGCACACAGCAGAAGATGGCAGCTGGGAATTGTAACTCACCCTGTAACTCATCACTCTCGGATTGTGGGAAGGAGCCAGATGTGCTTGTTGACTGACAAGATGATTATTTACAACTTAACTGCTACCATTTAATTTTAAAGAGCTACCGTAAAAACCATTGCAACGGGGTTTAATTTTGTCTCTATATACAGCAAATTAGCTATTGTGTAATGCGCCTTGTTCCGTTTTCTGCCTGGTATGCTGCACCACTTTGCGAGGCAGTGTTTTTGGTTTATAAGAGGAAGTCTAAATATGGACTTTCTGCTAAAATAAGCTGATGAGGGCATTCCAGTGCCTTTGCCAGAACTTAATAGCCTTGTTTCCACTTTCTCAGGGGTCGCGCAAGTTTTATAGTCCCTGACGGTGCTTAATTGTCTATTACGAGTCTTACTTTTTCAGAGCTTGTTTCCCAGGAACAGACCAGCTGAATGTAAACAGGGGGTTAATGAAGCCTTTCTGCAATCACAAACACATGCACTCTTCCATATTATCCCTTATTAATACGCCAACTTTTAACAAACACATATTTTGTCCTTATTTGTCTCCTCAGACATAGCCATAGGAGCGCCTAAAGAGGACGACTATGGCGGAGCGGTCTATCTCTACCACGGAGACGCCGCAGGAATTACCAGAAAATACTCAATGGTAGCAAATACATTTGTTTCTGATATGACTCAATATCGTCATCTCATCCTTGTTTTCTTGTTTTTAAATTTAAGCCGTTTTTTTTTTTTATGGCTTTAGTCATGCACAGTTTGAACATTGCTGATTAGGACCATACGCCTGCCTTGTTTGTTAGTAGCTGAGTGATGAAGAGTAACATTGCAGGTGGTAGTTTAGCCTCAGGATTACATGTCAGACCCACGCGGCTCCCGGATAATGAGGACAACTCCTTCCTTTGGACCCCTTTTGGATGGCTAGACGCATTTTTAAACAAAGTATTTTGGCTTTTTGTCTGCTCTGTGCACCAAGGCCTACCCCCTCTGGAGGCCATGCTTTCCGTCCGAGGTGTTATCCTTTTTACCAGTTGAACTTTTACACATTTTCTCACCTTACAGCTACAAAGTTCACTGTATTTTATTGGAATAAAAAAAAAAAAGAAAAAAAGAGGAAGTACCTGTTATGCCTCGTTTCATTACAAGAAAAATCAGGCCTGCCAGAAGATTCGCCAAACCTCTTCGTCACACGTCTCTGCCGCTATACTGAGCCAAGTTGTGGAGAGAGAGTTTTTAAGATAATACGCTGCCTTTCTAAAGTAATAATATCCCTCAAGGTTCAACCACAAGCTGCAATATACGTTTTATTTGGGTTTTCATTTGACAGACCATTGCCAAGTATTGGAAATGTGTGAAAGCGAGGCATCCTGAAAGTCTGATTAGCTTGGTGTGCGTTACTTTTAACGTAACATTTAGCCCAACCGATCCCTCACCATTAAATAGAGAACCTTTTTTATTTAATCTCAGCACAAATGGAGCTGTTCTGTGAAGGACTCAGGGGTTTTATTAGAGAACATCACTTGACACTGCATCATGAAGGCCAAGAAACACAGACAGGTCAAAGATTAAGCTGTGATTTTAAAGTGGTTGGTTGGGTGAGTTAGGTAATAAAACAATACACCAAGCTTGGGACATATTACAAAGAAATGTTCAATCATTTGAAAAATGAAACAGTAATGGCACATGCTGCAGACCTAACAAAGCGCCTTGAGATGATATGCATTGTGAACTGACACTATATCAATAAACTGAAATGAGTTGAACTGAAAAAGACGTGGTCCTCCTAAACTGACGGGCTGAGATTAGCGAGTATTGATCAGAGGAGCAGCCAAGAGGCCAACGATAACTCTGCAGGAGCTGGTCAGAGACAATGGAAAGTAGATGCAGCCACAAAATAAGGCACTCCTTGAAGAAAACCCTTAAGAGGCTTTAGACTGTGGTGGAGGTTCCTCTTCCAGCTGGACATAGGCCACACAGAAAGCCCTGTAATGGAATGATTTAGATCAAAGGATGTTATTGTGCTACAAGGGTCTAGTCAAAGTCCAGACCTAAAGTTAATTGGGAATCTGTTGCTATTGCCATTCAGTTGATCTCCATCCAGTCGACCTCAGCTAGAGCTGTTTTGCAAAGACGACTGGACAAAAAAAATCTAGTCTCTAGGTATGGATGTGGGATGTACACTGCAAAAAGGGAACTAAATGTAAGTGAAATCTTCTTGAAATTAGTGATTTATAATAATAATCTGCCAACGGAATAAGATTTTTTTTCTCTTAAAACATGAATAATTAATCTCCATCATCTTTTTTTTCATCGACTTATCTTATTTTAGGGGAAAAGATCCTCATTCCATTGGTAGATAATCTTATTTACCTGTTTTAATCAAGGACAAATACACTAATTTCAAGAAAATTTCACAGAATTTTGGTTAGTTTTTTTGCAGTGCATTGACTTGCCGCTACAACTTCAGCAGTTTCTGCTTCTACTAAGACTCAATTCAAATACCCGGCATTTGAATTCAGCATTTCAGATCATTTGGAAACAAATGGAGAACCATTTGTCATTTTCCTTCCACTTCATAATTATGGACTTCTTTGTGTTGGTCATAATAATCCAATAGAATACTTGGACTTTTCTACTGACGTGTCAAACTGTGAAAAAGTTCGAACATGTATTTGCAGTCAGGTGTGAGCTTTATTTCTTAACAAATTTCTTAACAAATTAAAAACCAATCGAGCTTTATGTCTATGTTGGTTCACGTGATCATAGGCAGTTATGTAATGGTAGTTATTTTGTTTCAGAAACTATCGGGGCGCAGTGTGAGCCCCGGTCTGCAGATGTTCGGCCAGTCCATCTCTGGGAAGGTGGACATGGATAGGAATGGATACGCAGGTACGATCATGCCAAGTTTTCCTGTCCACAAATGTGAAGATACAAAATTAAATTAAAGGATCCTTTTTTTCGTTGTTCTAACATTTGTAGTTTGCTAGTGCCAACAATAGCCTATTTCCAGCCCTGTGACTGACGGATGCATGTTGTTTACTGCATTCCACAGCTGACAGTCACACTTAGCCTGCATGACATTTGAAGGACTCGGTCTGTGCGTTGTTTTGCAGTTGCAGGTGTAAAGACTGCTGACTGCAGATGTTGCATTGGTGTCGTATCTCTTTAACGGTCCCAATCAATCATGTCTTTGCTGCAGATGTCACCATTGGGGCTTTCATGGCCGACAGCGTGGTTCTGCTGAGGTGAGTTCTGCTGCAGTTCTCTCCGGTGCTGAACCAGCTATCAGAGCCTGAGTAGTGTTTCTTCCTCGTTCTCACGGCGGTTTTAATGACATGCCATGTTTCTGTCTGGGTTTGTGTGGTCGTAGGTCGCGGCCTGTCATTACGGTGGATGTCTCGATCCTCCTACCCATTTCTATCAACATCTCTGTGCCGCAGTGCCACGAAGGCCACCAGAACCTCAACTGCTTCAACATCACCGTCTGCATGCGCTTCAGGGGGAGAGAGGTGCCTGGAGAAATAGGTGACAAGTTCAGACAAGAGGAATTTACATAGAAAGAAGTTCGCCGGGCTTTAAATAATCATATTTTCGTTATAATATCTACATAAAATATGTATTCAGAGCATAAAGAAAGCCAGCATTGGTAAACTGCCAGCTAAAATTGCTCTCTCTACATAGTTTAACCCGTGTCTTATTTCGAGATTCATTGACCAGTTGAGATGACTTCAAGATAAACACTTTAAATGCAGTACAACAAAAAAAACTTTTTTGAAGTAGAACAAAAAAACTATGTACCAATTAGGAATTTAAGGATCCAAACAGTTGATGTCTGTATATGTAAAATCTGTTCTGAAATGAACAAAGAAAAGAAAAAAGTTCAAAGAGGACATTTTATGTCCTCGTGAAAAATACAGATTTAAATGTTTTCATTTTTAGAGCATTTTATTTGAAACCTCTTGAGCTGGCGTAATTATGATAACTACTTTTAGTATTTCAAATGCTTTGCAATGTCATAGCTCAATGGGAAGTTAGGCATGGCGCAAATGTGCATCGAGAAACATGAAGTGACCAAAATGTGTGTGTGTGTGTGGGGGGGAGGGGGGGGGGGGGGGGAGGGTGCAACAAAAAAAATGAATATCACTTCCTGAACTTTAAATAGCGAGTGGAATATAATTATGTTTACATAAAATCAGACTAAGTTACTCGCCCAAGGCTGACTTTGAGTCTGCAGAGTGTTTGTAGCGATCAGCCTTCTGCTTACATGTTCCTGGGTGTAACTGATGACAGCTGAGGTGCAGTCCTGTTCAAGTGTTTGGGTGTGGTCACTCGCAGCCTTCCCCCCCGGGGGGAACAGCAGCCCCTTCGTTGCAGAATAAAGCTGTCCTGGCTGGACAGAATAAAGCCTCTCTGTTTTTCCCGTCTGGCCGTCACCATGGAAAGTGAAGCACTGTGTGTTGGGTGACTCTCAGAGTGAAACCTTCCTCTACCTCCTCTGGAATGAGCTCATGGTGTTCACTCAGCTGGACGGCTCAGTTTGGTCTGAATTGGGTGTGTTTACCACCCCTCCCACTGTTTTACCAGTATGACACCCTCATGGGGAAATTACTGCAGAATGAGGCTTATTCATTCGGAGGAATGGTCTTTAAATGGCCAGAGGCCCATATATGGTTTTCCCAGAAACATGGGTGATGACGTGCTTCATGGTGCTGTTCCTCAGAGCCACGTATGCGGCGCATGGAAGCCGTGTTTCGCAAAAGGATAAGAAAAATAGCCCAAAAAAGTGAAGGAAAAAGGAAATACAAATAAAAGTCTAAAAACTGTGCCGCACATTTGAATTCAAGGGTCAACGGACATTGTGAAGAAGTTTAACACAGGAATAGGTTAAAAAAATATATATATTTAAAATTTTTAACATCTGTGGAAGCTGTGTAGAATCCGCCATCTGAAAATGGAACGAGCGTAACACAACCGAAAACCCCCAGAAACATGGTCGTGTTAGAAAATGGATGGATGGATGAATTGAAGTAATGTTTGCAGTTTGACAACAAATGTCTGGTCAGACAAAATCAAAATCTAGAGTGAAAACCCTTATGAGTTGTGGAGAACCTGCTCTACACATCTGCCTGAACGTACCATCTGATGGGAAACATAGTGGTGGCAGCGTCATGTTGTGGGCGTCGTATTATTCAGCAGGGCCAGGTCGGTTGGAGTTTGTATTTGTTGTGTGACAAAAGGTAACAACCACTCATAGGATTTAAATACTTTTATAAAAAAACAATAATTATTTGTATTTAACTTTTATTATAATGCAAGCTCTGTAGAATATTTTGACAAAATAATTTCCTAAACATGTATTCAACAATGCACCTATTACCAAAGCTCTTTGTTCTTTCAGGACTCATATAGTGCAAATTTTTAATGAAGCCCAGGAGACTGCATTGGCAAAAAAAAAAAAAAAAACTTGATTTTCCAAAAATTAAATCTTTAGAAATGACAAATTCAAATTAATCGTTAAAATCGATTTATCGGCCAGAAAAAAATATACCCATAGTTCATGTCTTTGCCTGTCTTGTTAATTAAAGATTGGTCACTAAAGCAGAAGAACGATGAGAAACTGAGTTAAATGTGCTGACATTTCGTTGCTGTTTCCATTTTTACTAGCAGCAGTCATCCTCTTACACTAAAGCACTACATAACGATTTGACCAAAAAATGTTTCCGTCTTCCACTGTGATTCATTTTTGTTTAATTTGCCTCCAATAAGCAATAATTTACTTTTTCCCATGTTCTGTTGGCAATGAGCAGCAAACCAAAAGCCTGCATATTTAAAGTGTTTTCCCAGGACTGTCTTTGCTGCGACTGGCTATTTTTCAAAGCTAGTGTCGTGCGTAACGCCGCTTCTTGCCTCTTCTCAGAGTTGCTGTACAACCTGACTGCCGATGTGGACAAGCGGCAGAAAAACCAGCCTTCCAGGATTTATTTTGCCCACGCTGGAGCTCAGATCAGCCAAATGAACCAGCAGCTGAGCCTGGAAATCAACAGAGAGAAGTGCCAGCCCTACACCGCCTACGTTAAGGTAGGTTCACGTTGCCTCGCTCCTCCGCTGGCTGCGTTTAAGCTCTGCTTAGCTGATCTCTCAGCTATATTCCCTTTACCCATAGCGCTCCACTGATTTCAAGTATGAGTGTTTGTTCAAACAGGTTTTTTTTATTTTTTTTGGCCAGTTTGTTTCCAGATGTTTATTGAGTGCAAAGTAGAATAAACACACTGATTAAGTGGAGCAGCAGCATTGCTCATGGTGTTAGGAGAATTTACCGCCTCGTATCAGCGGTCATGTGCTGGGAGGCTGTTTGTGTCGCCCTGCCGGTTGGGTTAAAAGGTAGCAGTCAGGAGCTTGATGGGCCCCTGAATCCATGCAGCTCAAGTGTGCCCCTGGAGAAACAGGAAACAGAGTCTCCTTTGTCAATGCATAGTCTCGCTATTGTGTTCTTCTAAGATGTAGTCTTGTGGCTACTTGTGGAGAGTCCCCACCCTCAGGGCATCATCCATGTGTCAGCTCCTCTCCCGCTGCAGGCCTGTGAATTTTGGCTGCCGTTTCTAATGGAGGTCTTCGGGCGCTTACGCTGTGGGGGGCAGAGCCGGCAGCTGAGCGAATGAAGCTGTCATTACTGCGCTCTCGTCTCGTTCTTCAGCCGTTTGGGCTGTAGTGACTTCACACTGCTGTGGCCTGCTCCAGCAAAAGCTTCTCATTCTGTAAGGTCATACTTGGTTTTTATCTAGGCGTTCCAATAAACCTAAATGGAGTAGAACCTTAAAGTCTGACACTTCATAGTTTAACGTTCCCTTCTATATCCTTAATATTTAACATAAAGTGCAAAAGTATTCACATCCCTTGATTCCTTATGCATTTTTTTCGACTTTGCAACTACAAAGTTCAGTGCATTTTGTTGATGTGTTTGTGCTAAAGGACATCACAAAGTAGTGCATAGGTAATATATTTAGCTATAAAGTGGAATGAAAAGAATATGTGTTTTTAAAATAAGAAATATCTTAAAATATTGGTGTAAATGTGTATTCCGGCCCTTATACATCGAAAGAGAATCCATTACAACTTACTACTTTCAGATGCCACCTTGCAGGATAGCAGCAAACTTTTGGAAGAAGGTGTTCTAGTCATATGAGACAAATATTAAACTTACTGGCTAACATGCTGAAGGGAATATGTTGTGGGAAAGATTGCACTTCCCGTTTAGCATGCCAGTCCCATGGTGAAGCACAGTAGTGGCAGTTTCATTGTGTGGGATTGCGGCAGCGATGGGAAACATAGAGTTGATGAGGAAGATGGATTCATCTAAAAACAGAGCAACACTAAAACAGAATATACAGCCAGAGCAACCATAGATCAAAGCGTCTTGAGGTGTTACAATTGCACTGCCATTAATTTAACAATTTGTGGCAGGAGATCAGTTGCCCTGCGATAGACTGGCGACCTGTCCAGGGTATCCTAATGACCTAACAATGAAAGCATAGGCCCTCTGGAGGGCTGAACACTAAATGAATGCCTCTTTTCATGATTCTGTTTGTAAAAAACATTTATTGTTTCCTTTCCTCTCCATAATCGTGCTCTATTTTGTGTTAGCCTCTCACATAATATCTCAATAAAATACACTGAGGTTTGTGGTTGTGATGCGACACGATGGAGGGAGGTTCAAGAGGTGTGAATACTTTTTCAAGGCACAGCAAACAGTTTTCACCTCATAAATATGACTGTAAATGCTATCTTGCTCCAAAAAGTAAATCACCGTAAATTTCAACGCTGCGGCAAAGTAAAGCATCGCCCGGTAATACTTTGTAGCTGCCGCATATCTGTGGCATCACTCCCACTGTGTGAGATAAAGACACTCCTGCTTTAAAGAGCAGCCCCCCGCCCCAGGCCACATATCACTCTGGGGAACAGCTCCATGTTGCTGTTCCTTTTGGTTAGTTTAGCCACTAAAGTTGCCTGATGAAAATAGACTCAGATGCTGGTAATGAGAAGCAGGGCGGCTGATGGCCTGAGCGCAGCTACGGCCACTTCTAGAGGTGCAGGTAGGCAGATTTTATTACGCCTAAGCAGTTCCAGGCTGACTGCTTTCCCCTGTGTCAGGCTAAACGTCACCGGGCACCTGGCTCACACGGAGCACGAGTGGTTTTGATTTTTGTCAATGTACCCGAAGAGGAAAGCAAATAGCAGCTTCCTCAGGGATGCTAAACTATTTCTGTCATGCTCAGTTGATATTAAGTTTGTAGATAAAAAAATATAAAATGTTTGGGGGTGACCTCTGGAATAGTTTTGAAAAGCTTTGATAATGTGCAAATGCAGCAATATTTTATGGTATTATTTTTGCGAGATGCCACCTGGTAAGCTGTAGGACACAGAAACGGCATAAAACTGTGAAACCACACACGAATCGGAAGGTGTGGTACCATAATTACAGATTTAACCGACTGTTTACACCTTAAATGTGCATGGACAGTACTGAAAATTATGTATTTGCATGATAACTGTCTTGACGTGGATTTTTTCTGTCATCAAACCACATGGTTTTGTTCCTGATCTTTAAATGAAAAGTAAAAAATTCACCATAATCTAAAATAATGATCTGGCACCACTCTGAAAGATGGTCTAGTATCATCCTCCTTTATGTGCCTGCCCACATGAGCCAGTCATGCCATTCCTCACAAGAGTTATGCTAATGGAAACCAGCTGGTTGCAGGACTGTATCCTCAAGAATTGTGTGTGTGTGTGTGTGTGTGTGTGTGTGTGTGTGTGTGTGTGTGTGTGTGTATGTGTGTGGGGGGGTCATACACCCTACCTCATCCTGTTCTCAAACAAAAACATACACTAAAGTCACAGGGCTAAGCCTGCCGCTCTCAGCTGGGCGCTCGGCTGCTGTTGTGTCAACGGTAACTGTACGCTGGCGCTGCTGATTGAAAACTCTCGCTTCAGGGTCAAGCACTGATATTTGAGGATCATCTAATTCTACCCATGCAGCCTCACATACCTTTAAATTACCTGTGAGCTTCGACACCATTTTTAACCTTAGAAGCTAAATTATTTACAAGAATTAGTGTCAAAAACACCAACTTTTTCTTATGTCCGGTCGTGTATTTAAAAAAGTAGTGCCAGATTTTCCTCGTAAATGTCAGTAAACCTTGAAGCAGTGAAGTAAAAACAGTGCCTTGTCCTCTGGCCTGTGGTTACAAGTACTAGCATAATTAGCATCTACGTCAGCTACATGGCTATGCACAGAGAAAGCATGAGTAATGTATAGGTATATCGATATATACCTATCGGCATTAACATCGGCATCGGCCAATGTTAGTCATTTTTTTAACATATCAGTATCGATCCGCTAAGTAAAACTGGGCCCATATTAACAACCAATGTTTATTTCCAGCTAGTTGCCCTTTATAACTGTACTTCAAGAGGGGGAGGTGAGGTGGTTGGTCATGCGGTCATGTTAAAGTGACAGTGATGCATCGCCGCCAAGATTGTGTGTTTTTTGTTTTTAATAAAGCAGAGATGAGAAATAAAAGCAGCCTGTTAGTCTAGACTATAACCCACATTAAAAAATTCAGTTAGAATAGTTTTCAGTCAGTACAAACTTTTACAAAATTTAACCATCACAGAAACGTAAATGCGTGTGCACACACATCGGTAAATATCGGTTATCGGATATAACGGCAATATTAATATCGGAAATCAATATCGGCCCAAATTTTCACATCGGTTCATCTCTAGTAATGTACAAAGATAAATCAGTACTGAAAAGGTAAAAAAAAGTTGGTTTTGCTTTGCGGTCTTCTCAAGCGGCAGTCGGTAGCAAAGATGGCAGCTCTCAATGAGCTGGATATTTTTATTTTTTTTTCCCTGTTAAATGTGAGATTTTCTTTTACACTGGCACCACATGCTTGCTCAGAAGGAAAGCTGGGGGTTTCCTTTGATAAAAATATATTATTATTGATCAGCAATTATAAGTATAACTATATTTCTTTTTTCTTATGTATTTAATGTTCTTTTGTATGCCAGATGCTTTGTACAGGGACCTGATGCTCACACAGCGCACAGGACCTGCACAAAGCATCGGCATGACTCTTAACAAACACGGTGTGCTACTGCTTGATAGGCTACAGGAGTTAGCTTATCAGATAAAAGAAACCTATCAGGGAAGGGTGCCGTAAAGGAACAGGATAAACACCTTGTTTCAGTTAGGGAATGAAAATAGCCGGTAAAAGATAAGATTGAGTGTGATAGCCAGGAGCTAACCTCTATGTGTTAAATTTGAGTGGAGTAGACATGGTCAATCTATCATAAATGAAGCAAAATGCTTGATCTAGCCCTCACTAAATCATATTGAGAAGTGTATGGCAGAACCAGACTTATTCAGAGAGAAGCCATTTAGCATCCTGCATTTTTCAGGAGTAATACTTTGTAATACGTCGGCCTTTTATGTTGATCGTTTTAAACATGTTTCCCTTGGCGTGGACTAACAGCATACCAGCCCTCCAGATGGTCTTTGTTTGGTTATTTTTAGCTGTATAAACTCCATGCAGACTTTCACTTAGGCTGCAGAAAACAGTGGAGATGACTGCTGAATTATGAAAAGTTCAGATGGCCAGAAGTGTTGTGTGCATGAGATGGAAAAATCATCAATTTAAAAATAGAATCCCTGGATTTAGGCAGGATGTTTTTGGTTTGATGTGTGGTTCGTCGTTTTGTGCCGTAGCCTTGTTATAAGTTTCGGGTTAGTGTCTCATTTTGTAGAGGAAAACAAAGTCCCTCATCGTAAAATTGCTTTAACTATTTCTTTTATTATTATACTGAAACGAAGCTGTAATCTTTATTTCAACAAGTAACATGTTAGATTGAATGCCGAAGTTACAAAAGCGTATATTTTAATTCAAACATTAAAGTTTCCTTCAGGATTAATATTTTTTTTTCATTGAATGCAACTGAACCTCTGTGAACATCACCTTTCTCTAAATGCAACTTTAAAAAGCATCTTATGCCTAAACAGACAGGGCTTTTTGCCAGCAGCACATCCTGAACTAGTTATTCTTGTTTATTTATTTTTTTTGGTGACTACATTGCGTTGTATTTAGTTATCAAAATGTTAAGACCAGTAGAGCAAGAGATGGAGCTCCTTGGGGTTTTGCAACTTGTCTGAGCATTGCGTCGCATTGCCTGACCTCGAAATAAACTTGCTGGATTTTCAACACACTTGTAAATATTCTTTCTCAATCTTTGGCTGTCACTGAATGATGGACTTCAAACTGTTTATAAATTCCCTTATATCCTTGCCAAATGGAAGATTAGCAGCTGTTTCTTCTCATAGATCTTTAATAACACCCGTCCTTCTTTCTTTGCATACACACCTCCAAAGGGTCCGCACATTAAAAAAGATAAAATCCACCTTTATTGAGTTACTTATTGTTTTTGATCACTTATGATTTGCAGCATCTCTCTTGTAGATGCACTAAAAATGTATACATTTTTCAAATATAGTTTTCTTTCTTTTAGTTTAGTTTGCATTAAATAGCTTTACTGTCATGCCATCATACAGTAGCTAGACGTGTATTTTCATTTTATATTGACTGTAAGTGAATTAGCTGGCTTCAAGCGTTACAGAAATGTATTCAGCTTATGCTCTGTATTTAGCTTTCTTATGTATGCAAGCTCCCGCGGCACGTCAAGCGTAGGGCATACATGCGCACAGATTTAAGGTGTAACAGGTGTCAATGTCAACAATACATTGTGATATATATTTAACTACAAGCTGTAAAGCGTTCATAATTCTTTTGAGTCGGGTACCGTTTGGTTTCAGGCTGACTGTGATCACTTGGTTGTGATTTATTGCTTGTCTCAGTAAATACCTTGTAAGCAGTCCCTTGTTAAATGGCCTGTGCTTTGTCCGTGTTTACGTCTTTGGTTGTTCATCCATCATCATGTGTGTTTTTACTCCAGTAGTCCCATTGCAGCCGAGCCCACGTGAGCCTTGAAATCGTGCCAGAAGTTAGCTCCATTTGTGGTCAGGCAGAGTTTAGCGCCACACTGTAGATGCGGCGCAGCCTGTAAGGAGGAGTTAAAATAAGCAGTTGGAGCTCTGCCTCTAACAGTTGTCTGTTTAATTTAGCTGGAAAGGCATCCTACCCCACTTTCCACTGGCCTTCATTACACACAGTGCCCAGCATGTGTATCTCATGTCGTCCTAACATTTGTTATGGCACCACTGGACTATTTAAAGGTTTAGTAAACTTTGTTCTTTTGACAACGGCTGTTATAAAGGCCTCCATAGGATGGATAGCTACAGTATTTGTAAAGATAGGAGCAGGGATGCCCTCTCTGATCTCATGCAGAACTCCTTTGCTTCACTGCAATTCAGTTTAGGAGATTTTTGGAGAAGCATAGTTGCAATGATGATTGCAGAACAAACAAGATCATTGAAGATGTCGGTATATTATCAGTTCATTATATGTTGAGAAATAATACTCACCTTTAAAATAATACAAAATCTATGTACCGGTGTTACTTATTTGTTAGTAAACTAAACTACAGGGCTGTGACACCAAGATAATGACCCCGGCAACCTGTCTTGGTGACTTATCTCTGAATGATCCATTGCCTCGTGTACAAAGCTTTCCATGGATTTTGTATTGAAACATGGAGCACGCTGACTTCGAGAAAAACTGTGTACGTGAAAACATATCCAGGTTTAAAACTGCATCATACTCCATGAGAAGCACAAAATGTATTGTCGCTCCCCCAGCAAATAATGTTATTTAGTTCTTAGAGCTCCGCACTGAGAGTTTTTGCTGCTTGTTCTCCACACGTCTGGGAAGAACTTTCTTCTTACAGTATCTGACCACTGTTGTGTGATTGATCAGGATTTGGATGGGCATGTTTAAAAAGCAGAAATTTCTTATGCATTTGTCAAACTATATACGCTGTCGCCCTGTCCTCTTTGTTTGTACGTTGTTGCTTCCCTACCTTTAGCTCTCCGCCTGCCCTATGCTTGTGCTCGGCTCCTTCTCTGCCCCTCTGCCCCTCTTCCCCAGCCCCCGCTATCCATCTACCCTTAGTAGTCGCAAATAACAACAGTGTTCTTTTTGCCCTCCTCTCTTCCTGCTGAATCTGCCATTGGGGTGTTTTTTTGGTAATAGTTCCACAATGTTAGCTCAGGTGTGATGTGTGCTATAGTTGGGGAGACTTTCTAGGAGTTCGGCAGCTGAGCTTCTCATGAAGTATGAAAAGGCAGAGCCAAAACAAAGTTTTCATGTTCTTGCCTACCCGAGAACAAGAACTAATTTCTCGGCTCTCACTGAGTATGTAGCAAGCTTTATGAGGCGGTGGACTTTTGACTTTTTTCTTGCTGCAAAGCAATAGTGCTACCAACTGTACTACAATGCATATCAAGGGAATTAGCAGAACAACTAAATGAATATACCCACCAAGTTACTGCTATGTTCTTGTCTGTTTCCATTTATGTTAGTAAGCAGAACTTATAAATCATGCATGAAACCAGGTCACCTCCCCAAGGTATTGATTAGTTGTACTGGTACCTGATGTATGATTTGTATGTTTATTGAATAAGTTAACAGTTTCCCTGCATACTCTCTAAGTGATACCGATGCGCTCAGAGCTTTAGAGAGGTTAATGCACCAGCCATTAAGGTTGGTATGGGTTTGCACACATTTACGTTCTCAGGTCATAACTGGGAAAACTCAACTTGTGTGAGGAATATGCATACACCACATTTTTGAGCGTATATTCAGTCTCTGGACTGCGGCTCTTATCTGTGCTTGATAGATTACTATCGTATATGAAACAGCCATTCCTCTCCAGGAGTCTGGAGAAGACTGGTTTATCACCAGTTGAGTTTTTTCTTGGTTAAGAACAAGGTTTTTGAGCTGTTCCAGTCTGGTTTCAAACCGCGCCACAGTACTAAGTTGGCACTACACAGGGTTTTTAATGATCTTCACTGTGTTGTTCTGGTTCTGTTGGAGCTACCAGCTGCCTTCAATACAGTGGACCAATCTGATCCTCCTTTCCCGTCTAGAAACCTGGGTTGGCCTTCAGAACTCTAGTTCAGCTCAGGCCCTATCTGATGGAAAAAAGTTTTTGAGCTTCTGTTTGAGTCTCAGATTCACATGCAGCACCTCCGCCATGCGGAGTGCCTCAAGGCTCTGTTTTGGGCCCCCTTCTGTTCTCGCTGTACCTACTCCCATTGGGGTTAGTTTTCAGAAAATACGGTATGACCTTCCATTTTTATGCAGATGACGGTCAGATTTTTATGCCACTGAAAAAGGAAAATTGTTTCTCTAAAGAATAAACAACTGCTTGAACGCATGGCAGAAATCAAATCATGGATGTCAGTACATTTCTTACACCTAAAGATTAAAAATACTTAGATCACATAGTTTGGGCCAAGTGATGTCTCTAACACCAGTGTTTACCTTGGTCCTTTAAATTGGTATTTGACACAGACTGGTACAGACCTGGGTTTAGGGTTGGATAGTGATCTAAACTTTGATGCTCAGATTAAATCTGTGGTCAGATCTGTGGTCAGGACAGCTGGCCAAAGTAAAACTATTCCTGTCTCTGGATCATGTTAATGTTTTAAATAATGCTTTTATTAGAACATGTTTAGATTCCTGCAATGCACTTTATGCTAGGCTCAACAAAACATTAGGGGCTCGACTACAGCTGGTTCAAAATGCCGCTGATTGTCTTTTAAATGGTACCAAAAAAACGAGAGCACTTTTCTCCTGTTTTAGTAGCAATTCATTGGCTGTTGCTTTGCTCTGGGATTAATTTTTAACTTCTTTTATTTGCTTTTAAATGTCTTTATGGCCTTGCCCCCCAGTATGTGTCAAACCTACTTAATCAGCGCGCTCCCTCTTGCTCGTTCAGGTCAGAAGTCCAGTTTTTATTAATAGTTCCACAAACAAACAGACGTGACATTGCTTTCTCTGTCATTACACCAAAACTACTGAACGAGTCACCTTTAGATTACAGGCGGGTGACTAAATTTCTGTTTTTAAATATTCTCTTAAAATATATTTTTCCTCTCTGGCTTTTAACCTAGTTTGAGATGTTGCTTTTTGTGGTTTTATTGTTTGTCTTTATGTATCTTCTCTTTATTATTATTATTATTTGCTTTTATTGCTTATTGAATTCTCATGACTTGCATTCTCCCAGAAAATGCACAAACTCGTTCATCAAAGTAAGCCCAAGTGAAATATCAGCTACACTCACCGTTTGACCCCAGTCTGCAGTCTGCAGACAAACAGGAAACTCAGGAGAGAAAGGTAAAGGAGGAGTTCCTGTCGCCACATCCCAAACAGTCTCCTGTGGCATAAAAAAAGTCACAGAGCCTCTGCACTTTTTGACAGCCCAGAGCGACGGGCCACACTGCTCTTTTTGTTTCCAGCTTTAAAGCTAAACTCAAATGTGCTATTCCCTTGATGCTCTACCCCCCCCCCCCCTTGTTTCATTCAGTTCGGGCCAAGGGAGCCAATCCAGTGAAAGTATATAACAGGAAGGTAATCAAACCCAGCTGTCCTCTGTTTCACATGGCAGCAAGTCAAGCAACTCTTTATGAAGAATAGATTGAAAATTGTATTTAAAAAAAAAAGTATCGGAGATAATAAGTCAAGCAGAGAATGCCATTTACGCTGAAAAAATAGGTTCAGCCAAATGTTTTTGCTGCAGGTTTTAGAGTTTGTAGTATTTGCAGGATAGCAAAGAGGCACCGTTTGGGTTAATTTTAGCACTGGCTGAAATTTTCGTCAGGATTTCCCTACATGGTCGTGCCAGCAAGAACATGAGACTCTTCTTCGTCAGGGCAGAGCACGGGCTTTAGTTACGAGTCAGGTTTCTTATGGCTTTTATGTACATAAAAGCTCCACATCAGGTTTTATCTTTGGTATGGCTGCTCGTTAAACACGCTGTATTTTGTTGCCATGGCAAATTCATTATTCTCCTTCCTGAACCTGACCAGAGGTTGTGCAGATTTGATGAATTGTTGATTTTGGCAGCCTGCTAGGCAGAATGTTTCTGCAGCCTGTTGGCCGCAGTGCTGCCACATGATGCCACCGCAAGGCAACTTAATGGGTGGCCAAGTCTGACCACAATGAAAGAGTCTCCCTGGCCATGATTTCCTCTTCCACTGCCGAGGAAACACAGACGCTGTATCTGAATGCAACTGTGGTGGGACCGTAGTTTCTGACTGTGACGCAGTGATGCATCTTCCTTAACAATTTGGCTGAGGTAGTCTTAACCCTGAACTTTGACTACCACATTGGTTGTTAATATATACAGCTGAACAGAGGAATTACACACACTTCACAAGAAGAAACTAAACCTTTTTTTTCCTCACGCTCTGCGATAATACTAAACTTTTTTCTAGTTTACGTTAGTTAGGAATTTGTTGTAAATCCGGAATAAATCACAAGTTTCTATACATTTTCTCAAGTATTTGGTAGAATAGCCGTTCAAAGTTCAGACATTTTGGGTTCCCTCCACAAGCTTCCTTCAATAGTTTGCTGAAATCTTTGGTCCATTATCCTCACACGGCCGGTGTGTCAGGTTTGTAGGGTACCTTGCTTAAATACTTTCAGGCTTTTGAAAGTTAAATTCAAGGATGATCCAGACTTGTTTCTTGGTTGATTTATTTTGATTTTTCCATGATGTCACGTGTTTGAGGTGTACCTCCATTTTACTCTGTTGTGAATCAATCTTATTACAAAGCCATGACGTCATCGCATTGGCGTTGCTAGATTGTTTAAAGGGATAGTAACATTATTATACGTAAACTTTAGAATTTGAATAAAGTAATAAAATGGGATTAGCTAGTAGAAGTGTTTTTGGTGATCCTAACTGAGCTAAAGCAGAAAAACATTTTGTCTAATTCAATGTCAGACAATAAGAAGAACAGTTTGTTCTTCTTACTTTTTATACAGTGTCTAAATGTCTGGCTTTATCTGCCTTTGTTGAGACTGTCATCAAATTTTGCTTCCTTTGGTAACAGACAGGTTTTGTCACAAAGGAAATTCGACAAACACAAAATCTGCACAACCCACTTGTGTAAATTCAGCAAAGACTGCATCCTACTGGACCGTCATCGGGTATTTTACACAAAATTTATCTTTGCAAACTGCAGTTTTATCACAGCTTTGTATGAAAACAATGGCCTCAACAATAACACGGAGGTAAAAGTGTCCCAGATTCATACAAAGTTAGAAAATCAGCTGCAGGAAGCATCTGGAGACCTCCTCTACAACCAGGATGGATTAGATTCAAACTCACTGACAAACGCGCTGACCTCAAACTGCACATTTTAAGATGCTCCTCGCTGCCAACATCTCATCCATCAGCAAAGTGTTTTCTCTTGAGACTGAAATAGCCTTTTTGTAATAAATGTCTCTTGTCACATCCCTGTAGCGCATTTCTCAAAGAATCCTCGTTCTGTCGCATTTTTACACTTTAGTTTGCAGAATTGGATAAAAATGCAGATGACTTGCTTCCTGTTTATCCACGAAAAAGATTTACTAGGATATTAAAGGAAGTTCATCTCTCAAGCACAGGAAATCCTCTGACACTTGTTCTTTCTAAACAACAACATTCAGAAATAAAACTAAGACGCCATTAGCAGGATGGGTTCAGCTACCCCATATAAGATCTTTCCCAAGCGCATATATTTACTCTCCTCCCTTTGATCTAAATCTGATATAGTACTCCCCAATAACAGAAATAAGATATAAAAATTAGATTATGCTTTTTGTTGTTTGCTCCTTATCAGTTTAGTTCAGGGCATTTATACAGCACCAATTCACAATAATTGTCATGCTATCTTTGGCACTTCATAATACAAACAGGCTAATTTCATCCCAATAAAATTCAGTAAGATAGTAAGATAAATCTGTTCTACTACAATATAATTAAGAACAAGATTTATATCCAATTACACGCTTTCTGATTTGGTCCAAATTCTTAAACAATGCAATAAAATCCTGTTGAGTATGTAATGTAATTTAAATAAAGTTAAAAGCAGCCTGGCAGATTGCATTGAATCTGTGACTTTGCAGTATTCCCTCATCCTAAAAAACGTGGTTTGTTGGAGAACCATGTTGGAGAACCAGGCTTATTATGAGCCTCCTTCTGTTGTTGTCTGGTGGGGATTGAAAATGGCAGGAAATGTACACAGGAAAAACACAGAAACACTGGTACAGTACTTCGTACCGGAATGAAAAGTAAAGAGAACATGCATGGGTAACAGAAACAATGAACCAATAGTAATATGTATGTGGGATACATAGGGATTGCAACCAGGCGATGACTGCACTAGTTCAATCAAGGCCTTTGTCCAAGAAAAAGATATTGGTAAACTCAGAATAACTTGATTAGGAGTACTTTCTATGTTTAGAAAGAAAAATCTAAAGTGAGAACACAATGCCAGCAATAGATTAACCAAAGGATCTGTCCAGGGAGGAGGATCTTCTAAATACAGATGCTAAACTCAAAAAACACTGAGCAATGGAGTACTTTCTATGGGAAAGAAAGCTCTGTCAGGCCTTCGTCAAGAAGCACTGAGCCAGGCGTACTTTCTGTGGAAAGACAACCCCAGAAACAGACCTCAAAGTTAATTGTAGCACTAATTATAAATAGTATATAATCAGAGAGTTGAAAGAGAAACAAGAAGAGTGAGGAAAAGTGGTCACACTGTATTTAATTATAAAGACAATGCATTGCATTGCTGTCTTTATTGCATGCGACAAACTTTCTACATTTGCTTCAGTTGTTGGATTCCTTGTTCTGAAAACTCCCTTTTTGAAAAGATATCTAGATTATTCTTTATCTTTGACAAATATGCACCACTTTGTCTCCATCCTTATAGGAGGAAGAATCATTTTAGTGGAATCCACATTTATTGGTCCAGTTGCAACAGAAATCCGTTAAAGGTAACAGGAGAATATTCCTAATGACTGCCTTCACTTCTGCTCCTGTTCTGCTCCCGCTGCCTTAGTTGTTTAATGCTATGCGATCTTGCTTTTTAAGTCCGTTGTAATTGAGATACTGAAATAAGAAGAGAAAGCAAATAATGTGTTGAAAACATCACAATGAGGGAGCTGAGTGAGGAGGAACTGGGAGGAGCACAGCTGTATAATTATAAGCGAGTTAAGTTCACATGCGGGTAGTCCGTCGAAGCAGTTATAGTTATTAGCGTTGGCGTTAAATCAAGCCATTGTTGATAGGATGTAGTGAAGAAGAAAAAAAAAAACGCGCTGATGAATTTGCTGCTTTCGAGCAGTTAATCAGTTCCATCTGGCAAGAAGTTCCACTGGGGGAAGTGAGGCACCTTCCTCAGCTCCTTTATAAATCCCAGCTGTGGCTGTAGCTGTCCAACCGTCAGATGTTGAATGCCTTCTTCATGATGCGAACATGGCTGTAAAAGTTTCCTGCAATCTCTGTTTACGTGAGCATTGTTTTTTGAAGCCAATAAAACCAGTGTAGCCAAATTCTTGGGTAAAATACGCCCATTTCCCTATTTCCACCCTTACAATCTTCATTACAGCAAGTCTTCTGTTTTTTTTTTTCTTTTTTGTGTGTGTGTTATGGAAGAAAAGCACTTGTAAGTAGCATAAAATGTACATTATCTGTGTTTATGTCTTGTTGAGAGCAACCCAGCATTTATCGGCCCTCTTTGTGCTGTGGCCTCATGCATGACGGTACAGATGGTACACATTTCCTGTCACTGAGGTGATGTGCTCGTCTGTGTGTTCAAGAGGAAATGTATGTTTGCTCATGGGAGGCATTGCAACACAACATCCCTTCTGACAGCACAGTATCCTGCTACAGGTTAGGCTTTGGTTGATTCTCAGCGTCTTCTCACAGAACCAGAGGACTCAATGGTTTGTCTTTGGAATGGGAGCACAGTTATCCTAAATAAACAAAAGCATGAAAACATGAAACAGGCAGGAGAAAAATGGAGAGTTTTTCATTGCTGGAGATGTTTAACCATATCTGTAAGCCTAAAAAACCAGCAGGATGTGCCAGTTGCTGTACTCAATGACTAGGCTAATTAGCATTAGCATTAGCGATTTAAGCGACTAGCAATGCAGGTCTGAATTGTATGCATTCACTCAGTGACAGGAATATGTTCACAAATCAAGGTTTGACATGTCTTTATGCTTTTTATGCAAGCTGCCAGTCTAAATAAACTATCACCATGTTTAAAAGGCATAGCAGCCCTATTGGTGAGAGAATCTGTTTTTAACTTTCTTATTTTTGTTGTTCTCTTTTCTTTCGTTCTTGAGGAAACCCAACAAATATAAACTCCTGTTGTAGTACAAGAATGTCTCTACAGTGTTTTGTCCCTTGGAAACGTAGTCATATAAAGCAAGGTGTTACTTTTTATAAGACGTTTTAAGGACCTCGGCTCTAAACTCTATTCTACCTATACATTGAGTCATTTTGTTAGCGCCTGTAGTCCCTTTTATTGCACAAAGGATTTCTGTGACTCATCAGATTGTTGCCTGACTTCAAACAGACATCTGAGAAGCATCATTGCTTTTCACTACATTCAACAGGCTGATTTTCCTCTCGGTTGGAGTGAGTATGGCTCACGTTGAATGGGAACAAAGTCAAACGGCATACATTTAGTGTGACTAGTAGTCTGGTGTTTTCACATTTCTCAGAACAATTTGGTTTTGGACAGAATGAGGGTAATAAAGTCCAAAAACATTTTTTTTTCCTTCTCATGTTCGCCTGACAGTCCATCTTAAGTATTTTTTGTTCCACTGACTCATGTAATAGTCTTAAACTGATCATAAAAGTGTAGTATCGGGACATGCGAATGGTATGTAAGGGGGGAGATTTATTTATCTAAATAGAAATAAGGCTGTTTGGGGGATTTCAATTTGTTCTCTATCTTTTTAATCTGTTCCCTTTTTCATTTCAGGCACCAAAACCTTTTGGTGAGATTTTGGGAAATAACTCTGTTTGCAAATAATCTGGCTTTTTCATAATCTTAACCTATACAAATTCTCCTTAATCTGTAGCAATTTTTTCCTTGATTTGTGGTTTACAGAAAAAAAAATCTCTGTTCACAACCAATTCTGAATCACAGGTAATGAAGATATTTCCAGATAATTTAGAACACCAATAAAAGAAAACAATCGTGTGCTTGGGTGAAAGAAAAACAAGAGGAAACCCGGGGTCATAGGGGGCAGCGATCACTGTCACAACAAGTCCTTGACTGGGTCCTTGAAGGAAGCTATATGTGTTGAAAAAATAAATTTCCTGCCGCCGACAACAACAATCTGAGCTGAGGAGGTGCACCCTGGGGAATTTTAAAAGGATGTGAACGCTGGCTGTTAGATCTGATTGAAGCCTGTTCTAGATAAGTGATGTAGGAGGGGATCGAACGACAACAGAGTTTTTCTCACAACTGTTTCATACGTTCTAGATATTTGGCAGAATATGAACCAAGTTAGATAAAGAATAAAAACATTACTGGATCATAAGTCTAAATATTTTTCGTAAAGATACCTGAGGTTTTTTTTTTCTCTAGAGAAGCAATGTTCTCAGTAGAGAACCACTGAGTTTTGATGCCACTTTCTGATTTCTTTTTTTAGTGATATTTCATCCTGAAGATACAGATTTTAGATTATTCCAAATTTCATTAAATATCCATAATAGAAGAAGATATGAGACAGTGTTCAAACATATCAATGAGCAGGAGCAGTGACAACACACCAATAATTAGTTTAAAACAAAGACAAAATGAATATGGCGTTAACATTTTAAAAGAGTTTTTGGCTTCTTGATTAGTGATAGTTTGAGCAACTAGCATTACTAAAACAACTGTATTCATGTATATATATTCTAAAAAATTTAGATTCTGTTCTAAAGTGAGATTTCAAAAAGAGCCATTTCCACATCCTGTCATGTTTGTAGAAACCGGACCAAAACGCAAACAAGAGCTCAGGAGTTGCATGTTGATGTGAAGATGATTTAAACAAGGCTTATAAGATGCAGGGACACAGGAACCAGGAATACAGCACAGATGAAACCAGAACAGGGCAGAATCATTAATGAATACAGAGGACCTGACAAGTTATTGAGACTTTTTAACTAGGAAACAAGTTTTTCGACTTGTGTTACAATCAATGAAATAGATTTCTTAAAAGCCGCTACATACAGAAGCAAAATTATTTGTCAACAGTGTCATTTCATTAAAAGGGTACATGACAAATTTCATGTTTCTGTGGTTTTGGCAGTATAATATGATCTGGGGTGCACTGGTGAGGCTTGTGAATGTTAATAGCGGGTACCAAAGGACCAGCTCATTGTGTGGGTGTGGTCCTCTTTTTTATTTGCCTAAAAAATGGACAAATCAGGAAACAGTATCGTTCTACGTAAGTAATCTTTCTGCGTAATTCATATTCTCCAATTACAGCACACCATCAATCAAACAGCCTTCCCCTCTCTTCTTCTCCACTCAGCTGATACACCGGCAGGTTAATTTAATGTTTTGAGTTATACTAGGATGTCTGACTGCTCCACTTGGGAAGAGGATGGCTATTAAAAAGGGGAGCTGTTAGGTCTAAGGGTGCTCAAACACGGATGAAAGTCTTAACTCCCGAAGGAAGAAAGAATCAGAAGAGTGGCTGAAGTTAATTTATGGGGCAGCGCCACACAATTTTACCAGTTTATTTAATTTCTAAATGCTCTGTTGTCTGCCGTGGACTTCGGTCCCACAGTGTAGATCACCAGGTTAAAGCCTTAGGTCAGCTTAGCCCCGCTTGTTCGACTTCTAAAAACTCCACCAGCCATAATACCATAATAGTGGATTTGTGTTTGTGCAGAGAAGAGAGATGTGGATGGAGGGGGTGAGGTGTGTTTGACCAGTTTCCCAACTATGGTAACTTGTAGCCAATCAGAGTGAAGTCAACTAGGTAAAGCCATATATTACCATACCCAATCATTTATACTGAGGAGGGAAATCTGGCCTGCCAAAAATATCCCCTAAAAAAGGTGACATATTCTTTTTTTATGAAATTCTTTGGAGAATTTAAATATGCTGCAACATCAACTGCATAAAATAGTTTATACAGTGATTTCCCCACTCCTTTAACCAGTGGCCTTTGTTTGACAGTAAGTCGAAGGGAAATGGGGTAGAGAGAGAGTTGAAAACACGCGGCAAAGGTCCACGGGCCAAAGTTGAGGACTGAGGCCTCCCAATATGGGTTGTGTGTTCTAACCCTTGCACCACTGCCACTCCCCTTACTTAGCCTTTCTATCATTAAAAGTTATTAGTCAATTAGGGCTGGTTTATGCTTGATGCATGCATGAGGTCCGCGCGGCCATATTACGTCATTTTTGCTACCACGCCCTTCCATGCGGCCAAATGTTTCCACTCCGCGCACCTCGAAAAATTCCTAACTACGCAGACAGTCCCATGCAGAAAAACATGGCAGCCAAGTAAGCGCTACTTCTCGTGGAGCTTCATGAATATAGAAATCTTTATAATTCCCATAAAAATCACCATGAATCAACAAATTGTTAACAACTGCTGGGCAGAAATCACTGTCACTATTGGAAAAAGGAAGAGGCTTTAAGATTTTGGATAAAGCTGTGTTTTCTACTTCTATGTGTAGTGGGGTCTAGTACGCTTATCGTAGGAGCACTGCCCTCTAGAGTCTAGGAGAATAGTGCTACTTCGGATAAATGCTGCAGAAACTGTGTTCGCACGTCTCATTGTCACACATCTGCACATGCGTCAAGCATAAACCTTGTAAACACATGACAAAATGAAAGAAGAGTCACGAAACAAATCAATAAAACAGGAGTTTCCTGTTTTAGTGATGCCAAGCTGAAAACACGTGTTGGTAACATTATCACTGTTTTTGAGTATTTTCTGTTACTATGTGATTATTATTATTATGTGATTACTAGCATTAATAAAGGTAACTACTTTATTTTCTAGAACGCTCATATTTTTCTTTTTTGTTGAAATCTGGCAAAAATGTCTACTTGGCAGATACCTGTTGAAAACCCAACATAATAATGACCTTAAGCAACTTTTTAGTTATCCACCTTGCTTTCCTGTTGCTATTAAAGCTTCTTTTCACTCCTCTGCACAACTTCAAATGTTTCTAGTTATTATTGTGACTGTCTGACACACCTTCCTGAGCTGTAAACAAAACACAACACATACCTTAGTTGTGTTTTCTCCTTCTAAACAATACATTATGCTTAGAGAAGGTTGCACCGTGCAGCAGAATCTCCACCCTGCAGGCAGACACTGTCCAGTGGCAGCGGACATCTGTGTGACAAGCTGGATCTGTATGTTAACCTTTGAATAGACTGGCAAATCTGACATACATACATATATATATATAAATATATATATATGTATATATATATATATGTCAGATTTGTTTGTATATATATATATATATATATATATATATATATATATATCCCAATATATATATATGCGAATATATGCGGCACAATTTATCAGAATGCTATGACTGTATTATCTAAGTGTCAGCTTGGGAAGCATAGAAATAATCAGTAAAACATGACCTCCAGCAACACAGGAGTCAATGAGTCTGAATGTGTGTCCTCAGACTGAGATTGAGATGAACTTAACTTTGTAAAGTGCCTTGAGATGACATGTTTCATGAATTGGCGCTATATAAATAAAATTTAATTGAATTGAATTGAATTGAATCTGGCTGAAAGTCAGATTGAAAGTCCGACGTCGGCCTCGTATCAAATCCCGTCTGTAGTTTTCAGCTAGAAACAGTGGGATAACTCTCATCCCTGTGCCTCCACTCTGTCATCCCAAACCTCTTAACATTCTCTGATGATTTGCTGTCACTAACAGTTTAATTCTCCAAATTATACACATTAAGCCCCACATAAGATAAGCTTGTTATCTACTTGACTAACATATGCTGCACCCGTTGCTCTAAATGCTTTAAATTTCAAATTGTGTCATTGTGGCTCACTGTACGCTCATCGCCCCTCTCGTTGACGAGCTCGATCCTTTCATCACTTTACCAAAAACGCTTTTTTTTTTTTTTTTTCTCCATTTAGACAAAAAAACCCTCCGGCACTTAGCTCTTAAATAAAATGTCTTCAACCTGTAAGTCATCTAAACATCCTTTGTCCTTACAAGGAGTTCTTTGAGGAAAGACGAGGCTGAAGCAGGACCCTTTTGAGGGAGTGGTTTGGCTGAGAGAAAAGCTCTTGTGTGTTCCAGCCAAGCATGTGGCGTTTAAACGGAGCATCAGAGCATTTTGGAGCCTGACGTCATCCCCCCCCCCCCCCACCACACACACACACCCACCGTGGCATACATGCTCTGTGTGCAGGAAGCGAGCAGTTTGGAGAGGTGCCATTGGGTTGATCCCATTAATATATTAGTACCAGAGATAACATCTTCTATAGTGGCTTGGAAAAGTATTTATGTCCTTTGAACTCTTCTGTATTTTGTCGTCTTAAAATCATAAACTTGAGCGTATATTGTCGGGATTCCATGTTTAAGACAAAACTGTGCTACTGTATATTTCTAGTCTGTACTTTGAAGAACTTTTCGATGAAAGGACGGCTGCAAACCTTTCAGTTATTATGTTTCTGCCAGCTTTGCAAATCTAAAACACAAAGCTTTGGCAATTCTTTTGTAATATAGAGCAGATAAAATTAGCTATTAAAAACATCAACATTTTTCAGTTTAAATATCTTGAATGATGCCGTTGACATCTGGTATGAATTTGGTGTTAACATCAATTTATGCATTCACACGAGCAAAGAAATCCAAGCAAATTAATCCATAAATGAATATATGGGTAAAAAAATGGGATTGAGAGTGACAAAGTTTTGAACACGCTTTCTGAAATATCTGAAATACTTAATAAAAAAAGTAGTTTTTAGCAAAGACAACTTAAAAATGACTCCTGTATGGATAAACTAGTCGCATTCTTCACAAATCTAGAAGGCTCTAGTGGTCCTTTCTATGCAGTCGTATATTCAGTTCTTTCAGTAGATTTTAGCAGCTGCTTACAGGTTTGTCACTGAGTGGGTTGTTATAGCAGTTTTAATTTCTTTCTCTGGATCCAATTAAAAGTTTCCTTGGCTGTGTGTTTGGTACTATTGTCCTTCTTGAAAATCCTCCTTAATCGCATTGTGTTTTTGGAGATGTGCAGAGCCATTTTTTCTTCCATACATGGCATGATGTGTGGACTTTCATCCAACGCTTTAAGCTTTGGCTTCATCTGACCAGAATTATGTTCTCCCAGCACTTCTCTGGCTGGTCCAAATCTTTTGCAGCAAACTTTAAACAGGCTGTAAAAGACTCTGAATCTATTTTCTTCAGCAGCAAAGTGTTGCACGACGAGTGTCCTTGGCTCTTGAAAGATTGTATTTATGGTGAAGTGATTTTCACTCCCGCATTATGGCTCCAACGGCGCCCACTGGCACATTCAGAAGTTCAGAGATACTTTGGTAACAATAAACATTTTTATAGGCTATCAGTTAACATTAAACCAGCTGATATTGATTTGCACAAAGCAACAAGACTCCCATCTAAATATTTTCAGCTGGTTTCTTTGCTTTTAATGCTATTTTGCGTATCCTTGTCATTGTCTGTTTGATACTCAGTCCTTGTGACATTCCAATTAACTACAAATAATGACAAACAGCTTCATTTGTGAACTAACTTCTTTAGATTTTCTTGTATCTTTGGATTATTTGGGTTGTTGCCAAGATGTTGATGTGATCAAGTTTGATCGAGTTTTTAAGTCTCACTGCGGATTCTTTAATGGCTTCATACTACTAGTCAAAAGTACTTATCTTTATTAAACTCTACATTGCAGATACATTGTGAAGACCTTGATACTATGAAGCGAAAGTGTAGAGAATTATGTAGCAAACGTGTGAAATAACTTGAAACATCTTTTATATTTTAGATTCTTCAAAGTAGCCCCTCTTTGTTTTGATTAGCGTTGCACATTCTTGATATTCCCTTAATGAGGTTCATGAGGTTAATCACATGAAATGGTTTTTCCAATAGCCTTGAAGAAATTCCTAGAAATAAAGACGAACCATTGAGTGAAAAGGTGTTTCCAAACTTTTGACCAGTAGTGTAGGTCTGGACCTTGACTGAAGGGTGTTTGTAGGAACAGATGGTCCTTTTTGTTGTAGTCCTTTATAAATGATTAAAAAACAGTCATGGTTTTCATTTTTTTGGGACAAACTCATTATCTGTGGGCATAAATATCCTTTTACATCCTCCAAAAGCCTCTCTGTTGCCTCGTATTTCTGTGTTGCCATTTTGTTTTCACTTGTCAAGTTGGTGGAAGTTGGTGGGCGGGGTGATTTTATTTTGAAATTCAGTGGACGTTTATCCATCGTTTCCTGTTTGGCTCGTAAAATTCGGGAGCTCAAACTTACTTTTTCCGGAATGTTTTTGGAGCGCCACAAGTCCTCGGTAACCAGACCAGCAACCGCACGTGGCTGATTTGAGTGTACGCACATTCATTTTTAATTATTTGTGATCCTTGCACAACCGTATCTGCACCATATTCAGTGTGAGCCCAGTGTAACTGTTTATCTTCCAGTATTTAGCTCCATCCATCCCTCTATCGAGTCTGATCAGGTAGAGCAGAGGCTCCCAACCATAGTTCTTAAGTACCCCTGTCCTGCATGTTTTAGGTGTCTCCTTGCTGCCTCTCACCTGACGTACCATATTTCTTCGGACTATAAGACGCGCCTAAAATCCTTAAATTTTCTCAAAAATGTATAGTGTGCTTTACAATCCGGTCCACGTTTTATATGATTAAAGTTGTGCTTACTGGCTGATTATATGTGGTACAATGTGCTCAAAAAGTTGTCAAAATGTTTAATTACGACTTTGGTAAGCAACAAAGCCGCTCCACTCAATTGATATTCAGATTATTACGGTACACTGTGTCACTGTGTACCTGTTTGGGACCCGTGACTGGACCCCTGAGCTGTCTACAAGACTGCCTGACTGTAATGTCCAAACTAAAAATGCATTCATGTAAGGCAGCCCTTGCCCAGAGTAAGTGCAAGCAACAATAACCCAAGTAAGTTAATTCAATATAAAAGTTATGTTTATTTTGTCCTTATATTAGAAACAGGGCTGTGCAGTCCACCTACTCTGTCCGCCAAACACAGTAGCAAAGACACAGCTCTCCCGGGCTGTGTACAGGGTAGGGCTGGAGTGATATTACACACTTGAGAAAATTATTTGATGCGCCTTATAATGTGGTTCGGCTAATGGTCCGAAAAATACGGTAAATGAATGGATGATTACGGGGCTTCTGCAGCACTTGATGGCTGATGAGGAAGTGATGCAATCATTTGAATCTGGTGAGCTGGAACGGAGACACGCACGTCTAAAGCAGGACAGGGACTCTAGAGGACCAGGGTTGGGAAGCCCTGAAGTAAAGGTTCCCAACCCTGATGCTGCTATATTCCTGTTCCTGCTAAAAAATAGACCCCCCCCCCAGCATGATGCTGCTACTTCCAGGTGTCACCTTGGGGATAGTGTGTTTAGTAATGTATGATTTTTGTTTCCCATGTCCCTTCCTAATAGTCATTCTTAGAATAAAAGTCAGATGTGTGAAGTGTTGGAGTCTCCTCACTGAACAGTGGAAATCTGCATATAAATATGGTTGCTTCTTGGTCGCTTCTCTGATTAACGCGATCCTGCCCAGCCTGTCAGTTTAGACTGGCACCTGTGTCCATTGTCACGTTATCCCTCTTTAAACTTGGTGCAAAATTTCTAATTTGGTTCAAGTAAATCAAATCCTTTCTCTACGGGGGGCTGTATTAGATTTCAGCAGATGTAAACGCCAACTTTATTGATGTGTGGGAAAGAGTCACGCAGGGCAGAAATGTTTTTCGGGCTGGGAGGGAGTGTGGGATGCTTAACGTTGTTTTCATTTACAACATATAGAAATGCACGCTGAAGTTCATCCAGCGAATGAAGAGCATTTACTATTTTCACTCAAGTTGTGTCAAGTGTGTCGTAAAAGAACGAAACTGCTGGAGCGTGCAGATTTTCTTTACTCCGTAGCAGAAAAATTTACGACTAAAATGGAAAGCTGCTGTTTCACACTGGATTTTTTCTGGCAGCTCGGCACTACAGAACGGAAACCTTAACAAACGGCTTTGCCCGCGAAAGGCTGAAAGGTGTCAGGAACATTTTTGGTGAACCGTGCAAACTTTTATTAGCATCTTTCCTCTTAAATAAGGATGGAAGCCGTATTTAAATGTGTAGGATTTCAAAATGTTAGTTTACCGTCCCCCCTCTTGAAGACAGTCATGTTGTTCACACAACTAATGACTATAACAGCGGCCATATCAGTCAAGGGATTTCAGCATTTCATTGCTTTTTCCACAGGGCTTTGGAAAACTATTAATGCCGCTTAGATTTTTTTTCACATTTTGTCAGAATATAACCTCAAACAATGATCATGTGTTATTGGATTTTTTTGCATACCACTTTTAATCTTACCTTAACCTTATTGGTCAGGGTCCACCTGTGTGTAATTTAATCTCAGAATAAATCCAGCTGCTCTGTGAAGGTTTGTTGGAAAACATTAGTTAATAACCATCTTCATAGAGATCTTTGTACAAAGCAGACGGGTCAAGTTGTGGCAAAGTCTAAGGCAGGGATAGGTTGAAAGCTATGATTGCAATGTTTGAACACCTCACAGAGCACAGTTCAATCCATTATACAAAAGTGGCAATAGTGTGGCATGACTGCAAATCTACCAAATGATGGCTCCACCTAAGCTGACAGGCCAGGTAATAAGAATATTATTCTAAGCAGCAGCCAGCCAAAAGGCTCATGTTAACATTGGATGAGCTACAAAGATGTACAGCTCAGGTGTAAGAATCTGCTTGCAACATTGCACATCACCATGAATTAATACTTTCAGAATCAGAATGTATTAATCAGAGAATCTGGTTGGCAGTAATGGGAAGATGGTGGTAGTGAAATAGAGGACGAGAAGGAAGAAGAGAGACTGCAAAAGACTTGAGACTGGAGCGGAGGTTCCCCCCTCAGTGACCCTAAACGTACAGCCAGAGCTACAATTTAATAATTTAAATCTAAGGGTCAGAAAAGCCCAGGTGAAGTGCAGACCTTAACTTAATTGTGAAACTGAGGCAGAATTTGAAAGTCAATATTCATAGATGCTCTCTCTATCCAATCTGACTGTGCTTGAGTCCTTTTCAAAAGAGGAATGTTCCAAAAACGGAGTAACTGGATGTGCAAATCTGGTACAGAGATATCCCAAAGGACTTGCAGCTTTGACTTCAATAAAACGGTGGCCCTATAAAGTTTGGACTCAGCGTGGCTGAATTTGAATGTTTTAATTGTAGAGAGGGAAACTCTGTATCCTTTTCCTTCCAATTAACACTTATGCACTACTCTGTGCAGGTTTACTGCAATGAACCACAGTGACATACGTTGGAAGTTTGTGGCCGTAACCTGATAAAATGCGTAAAACTTTAAAGGGCGTTGTAATGTTTTAGCAAGGCACCACATAATGTTATTTCATCATGAGCACATTGAGATAACAGTTTGGTTATTTTAGGGTTCAGATACAAAGTTCAGCTGTAAATAGTTTCCAAATAAAAAGGCAACTAATCACGAGCACAATGAATGTTTGACTCCCTGAACAAACGGGGACACACCCAGCGGGGCATGTGTTTGCAGGAGCATTCAGCTAAGTAAACTGCTGTTAACTATAGAATAGCCCTGCTCTTATATTGGCCCTCACTAACAGCAGTTGTTGGGGTTCCTTTCATAAAACCATTCGTAGCGGCCAGTTAACACTGGCTAGTGTCTCCGTCTCGGCTGCAGCTCAGGAACTTCTCTGTTCCAGAAATGCAGGATCAGGGTGGGGGGTGTAGGGTGTAGGGGAGGAATGACCCCATCAGGGGCGTGAGTTTGGGTGGGGTAATTGGCAACACCGATCAAGGGATATTAAAAGCTCAGGCAGGAAGTGAGCGAAAAGCTCCCGGCGCTTCTAGTGTAGTGCACACTGTTAATTCGCTCACTGCAAAAACTGAACTAAAAATAAGTAAAATGTTCTTAAAATTAGTGTATTTTTCCTTGATTTGAGCAGGTAAATACAATGATCTGCCAATAGAATAAGATTTTTGCTCTTAAAATAGGAACAATTCAGCTCCATGATCTTATTTCAAGTGCAGTATATCTAATTATCTTATTTTAGGGGTCAAAATACTCATTACATTGGCAAATAATCTTATTTACCTGCTCATATCTAGGACAAAAACACTAATTTTAAGCACATTTTACTTATTTTTAAATCCGTTTTTGCTCCTTCTTTCTGTTTTAAACAGGAAAACGATACTTAAAGTTTAAAATGACAGTCGGTAAAAATGCTGAAGCTCAAAAGCCCGTTTGTTTAGAGTTGCCTTTCCATTTAAACTACAAACTGATGCTGCAACGTACTGTTTTCGTCATGTAAAGCACTTTGAATTGTCCTGCTGCTGAAACGTGCCTCGCTTCGCCGTAAGACTTCCTGTTTGGAAATTCAGGTGAAACTCCCTCCGCCGCAGGAATTAGATCAGCCGTGTTTACATGCGTGATAAATAAAATATGAGATTGTATAATAACAGCCCATTCTATTCTTAGCGGTTTTGTCCACTCTGTCCCCTGTGGCGTGTGAAAAATGTGAGATAAGCGCAGAGGACTTTGGAGATCGAGGCTGAAGCGGTCGTCTCCCAGGAGGTCAGTTCAGTCGGAGGACAAAGGACAAGGTCCATTTCAAGCATCCTGTTTTAATTGCCAGTGAGGCTGAAGGCGTTGCCAGCGTTTAACACAGTGCGCCGCCACTAAATAACTGTGTCGTGTTACCAGGAGAATGAGCCGACACACGGCTGGAACAACAGCGCTTCTGTACTTTCAAATGAGGCGTGAAGTTGTGACAGATGGACCCTGAATGTCTCGTGTCTCAATCAGTCAGACCTGCTGGAACGGTTTGTCGGTCCCTCACTGGAGTAATATGAGACTTTATTTAATTTGTATATTTTTGTGCATACAGTAATGGTATCTAACAGCGGCAGCCTGGGGCTGATTACTTGATACACTTAGAACGTTTAGCGTGTTTTAGATCAAAGCTCATAATGCCGCTCTGCAAAGTGACTATTGCTGTTGGATGCCTGCACAAAAGGATCCTGAAACTTTCATGATCTGCTGTAAATAGCTTGGACCCATTATAAAAAGAAAGTACACCCCCTTTAAATTACCGTATTTTCCGGACTATAAGTCACAGTTTTTTTCATAGTTTGGCCGGGGTGCGACTTATACTCTGGAGCGACTTATGTGTGAAATTATTACACATTTTTACCGGTATATCATTACACCTGTTATTTTCACACCAAACCACAAGAGGGCGCTCTAGGCCTGTGTTGAATCAAGCGACATAGAAGCGACGTAGAAGCGGAAGTGCCGCATCTTCTACCTCCGGAGTGAACGGAGTTATTTGAAAGTTTCACTGAGGATGAAGATTTCACTGGATTTTAGTTATTTGGAGTGACACGGGCGCTTTGGTTAACTTCTTCGCATGTTATTTATGCTATAGTTATCTGAATAGCTTTTAATATGTTATGTTAACATACCAGGCACGTTCTCGGTTGTGTCATGTAGCCTAAGCTAACCGTACAATTATTCAGCCTGTTGTTGCCTCCGTTCTATTTTTATTTAAAATTGCCTTTCAAGATGACATGTCTGTTCTTGATGTTGTATATTATCAAATAAATTTCCCCCAAAAATGTGACTTATACTCCAGTGCGACTTATATATGTTTTTTCCTTCTTTATTATGCATTTTATGGCTTGTGCGACTTGTACTCCGGAGCGACTTATAGTCCGGAAAATACGGTACTTGTTTTTAACTAGAGCTGCACAACATCTAGCTGCAATAGTCATCGCACTGATGATGTGATAATTGTCTCAACCTGGCCAGCCAGATTGACGATGTGCAGCACTCACCGTTCTGCACATTATCCATCTGGGTCTGCTCCCATCGAATCCGTTTGGGCAAAGGAGGGACATTCGGCAGAACTCTAAAAGCTGATTGGAAGAACCGACACCTAGCACCGCTTCCCAAAGGTTAGTTTAGCCAATCACAGTATCAAATTAAAACATAGGATGCAGGCGTCCTGAGAAACCACAAGAAGGTAAGCTAGTCAAGGCACTTCTCGCTGTTCTTCTTTCAAAGAAGAAATCATTGATTCTAAACAAACGGATGTGAAAGAAGCAGCTATGCGTGCGTCCTCCTGCGCTGCCATGTTTATGTTGAGCTCGGCAGCTCTTGCTTTCATCACAGCTGGTATGTCCCGCCTTAAACCACAATACTGCAACGTGATTGGCCTGAACCGTTTATAGCTCGGACACAAACTGTTGAGGGTGGAGTGGTACTAGATGGATTCTTGTGTGTTTATGCAGGTAAGGTTACTATTGTTGTGTAATGTTACAATCCCATGTGTTCGCCCTCTGCATGGAGCTAACTACAAATTTTCTCAGGAAATGTCAAAAGGATTTTAAACTGTTTGAATTGGATGGTGGAAGATATTAGCAGTTTTTTAACCAGTAGGTGTTTATACTTTAACTCTTTAAAGTTAAAAAGTGGTGGCCTAGTGGTTAGAGCAGTGCGCTTGCGCTCAGAGAAGGTCACAAGTACGATCCCCAAAGATTCCCCCTATGGGTCCCTGAGCAAGAACCTCAGCTCCAGATTGCTCCCCGTGTGCCACTCAGTGTTAAACGCAGAGACAAAATTTCCCCTCTGTGGACTATATGGTAAATCTTTTTTTTATTGACCCATACCTGCTCGTGTTGGTCTTTAATTTAATTCAATTAAATGTTATTTATATAGCACCAGTTCATGATACATGTCTTCTCAAGGCACTTTCCAAAGTTTCCAAATTCAATCAGATTATATAGATTTGTCAAAACTTTCTTATCTAAAGAAACCCAGCAGATTACATCAAGTCTTGACAAGCAGCATTAACTCCTACTGACAGAGCGTAGTGCCACAGGGAGAGTCGTTTGCATTGGCCATGGCTTTGCAGCAATCCCCCATACTGAGCAAGCATGAAGCGACAGTGGGGAGGAAAACTTCCATTTAACAGGAAGGAAAGACCTCCAGCAGAACCAGGCTTAGTGTGAACGGTCATCTGCCTCGGGGGTCAGAGAAGACAGAGCAGAGACACAAAAAGCACAGAGGCACACATTGATCCAGGAATCTTTGCTACGTTACATGGTAATTGTCTTCCTTGGATAACAGAACGCCAGACCAGCTGCACCTACTATGAAGAAGAAAAAAATTAAAAGATGAAACAAGAAGTAATGCAAATTGGAGAACAGTAGGAGAACTCAGCAAAGTGAGAAAAACAGACCTTAATGTCTTCCAGCAGCCTAAGCCTATAGCAACATAACCTTAGCCACTCTAACTATAAGTTTTGGAAAGGAATACCCCCCCCACCCCTTTTTGCACACAGGTTAAGGATTATTAAAGTCAAACCATTTAATGATTAAAAAGAAACCACATGGGCAGCTCAGCTAATAGCTAATGTTATGATCCTTATCTGCTGATGGCAACGTTTCCTGAACGTACCTCGAATAATTTCATTTCTGTCTGTTCATGTCCTGCCTAAACGTCGGCTCCTTCCTGTCATGACTCTCCCAGCGGCGATGTGCTCGGGTGTGTTTGACACCAGTGATCTGTTCGTGTGCTCAGAAGCGCAGCCTGACCCTGTACCTAAACGCGGACAGAGGATGGGCGGGTGGTCAGTGTCTGATGCGGCGTGATAAAGCGCAGAACAACAGTGAAAGTGCTGAAGAACGACCCACTCTGATGGCCACCGGAAGACAAAAGGGAAGGCTTTCTGTTGACATTGTGGGCTTGGCTCCGTGTTGGTAGACATCAGCAAGGCTCAGAGACACAGGTCACGGTTAATGTTTTCACTGCAGCTTTTAGATAGAGAGTCCCAAAATAAGGCCTATTCAACTCCCTTCAAAGAGCAGAGTGCTGGTGCAGCAGATGAAAATCCCTCATCACTATCAACTTTTCCCACGTGTGCCTTCCAGCGCTGTCATCTATCGGCGATTAAAGATCTGATCACATTAAGCCTTCTGTTTTCATTCCGTCTGCATTATTTCCAAACTCAGCGCCAAATCAAACAATCGTTGTTCGGGTCTCAGATCAAGCAGCCAAAGCTAAGCGGTATCTCCCAGAGGCAGTGCCAGCAGGTTTAAAAAAAAAAGAAAGTAAAAAAAATAGATAAACTCTGCTTGGAAGTCGCAGCGCTTCTGCTTTTATCACTTTCAAAGAGTAAAAGGCAAAAAAAATAGACATAAAAAAGGAGAGCTGTTGATGAGAGAGACGTGTCACCCATCCAATTAAACCGTTTCACATGATCTCGCATTAAGCCTCGTGAGATATTATCACATCAAATCCACACTATGTGATCTTTTCAGAATCTGCCGGGTTCAGTTTTTGCACCAAATGTTAAATGGAAAAAGACATTAAATTACTATAATCGCTTCCATGTCTGGTACTTCTCTGAGGTTACATTTGGTCTGCACAGTTTATTCGTGTGTTTTTTTTTTACACACGGTGGGACAGATTCTTAGCAATCCTCTGGTTGTTTGTGTGTCTGCAGAAAGACGTGAAGGATGTGTTCACGGCCATCACATTCGAGGTGGCCTACAGCCTGGGGAAGCATGTGATGAGCGGTCGACCGGATCGAGAACTGCCTGCGCTCACTCCAGTGCTGCGATGGAGGAAAGGAAACAAGATAGCTGTCAAGAATGAGGTACAACACTGTAATCAATCTAATTAGAAACAGGGATTTATTTTACTGTTTAAAACATGGAATCATTTCAAATAAGGCTGTCAAAGGTTTAAGATCTGCAAGTTTTCTTCTGAAAATATACATGGTCATAAAGAAAGTATGAATAAAGTAAATTATTATCGATATACAGCTCGTGTACCCGTGGTATTATCAGTAAGAGATGCCCATTAAGATGGTCAAAATGTGTAAACACTCTCAGATTATATTATTACCTACATTATCCACATGTATGAAAATCACATGTTAAGAAATTCTTTTTTCACTAAAATCAGTCATTCCTTTTTTTTTAAACAATTTTAATTTCTTTCAAAATGTCTTTTTAATTATTAATTTGTAACTTTTCATTTTCCTAAAGTATGAATATGAGGTGACACAGAGGACTAGTTTTCTGAGCCCTTTTTCAAAATAGGAAATATGGCACAAAAATCCCTTTTAAGAACGTCCAATGTCCTCTGATCTCTAAAACTCAGGAAGAGGATAAATAAAAACAGCTTCTGGCCTAAACTTTTTCACATTTAGTGTGAGAATTACATTTTTTGGCTGGATAGAGGTGGAGGATACGTGAGGTTAATAAAATCAAAGGGTTAATTTAGGAGAGCTTCAGAAAAGACTGGCATCCTGGGGTGACCTGCTCTCCAAAACAACCATCTGCCAACTAGCAGTCCGGGAGGCATGTCAGAACATTTTTTTCCCTTCCTACAATGTGGAGTTTGGTAAATGCTGCTGGATCCGCATGCTTTGGTCAGATGAAGCTAAGATATTACCTGGAACAATGTGGAGAAGCACCTCATGCCCACTGCTAGGTATGGTAGAGGATCTGTAGTCCTGTGGGCCTGTTTCACTCCTACGGGCCACAGAAATCTTCTTAAAGTGCATTTACTTCATAAACACATTAAAATAAGAGGATATTTTTAATAGCAATACATATAATGGCAAAAAAGCTACATATGGGTCATAATTTAGCCCATTTAGCAGGACTCAAAACACATGGCCAAATCGACACAGCAATGATTCATCTGACAAAAATCCACCTTTTTCCATGAGCACCTCACTCTGCAGACCTAAATAATATTTAAAAGTTGTGGGGTGAGCTGAGGAGGAGAAGAGAGAAACAAGGACTCCAGAGAGATTGTGCAGAGACAAATGATCAAAGACCCTCTCTCTGTATTCCCTAACCTTGTAAATCGTACAGGAAAGGAGTAAGTGGTGTCCTGTTGGAGAGATGGGTTATAGAAAGTGTGGTATCATTTCTTTATTATGAATATGAAGGTTTTTAATTCCGGTGGGAAATTCTGTAATAAGAGAAAGAATCATTTTCAGACAAGAGACATTTATTTTGAGGCTTATTTTGCACATGATTACTGGGGTGTCAAAAAGGGTGGAGGCAACTGCAGCTGGTATAGATGGCAGTTTTTCTGCATTTAAATTTCAGTCAGTTAGATTTCTATAAAGGTTCATGGTCTACAGAAAACAGTAGTATTAGATATTTTGTTTTGCTTGTCTTAAACAGAGCAGCAAACCAAATTTTACTCATTTTTTTGTTTGTCCTACTGTTCAAGCAAGAATTAAGTCAGTCTTTTAAGAGCACCCTGTGGATATCGCTCATTCCCTCACCGCCTTCACTCAGCCGTAAATTATCTTCACACCTGTTTCATTTACACTTATGTTTCCCTGTAGGCCACAACAGGAATGTGGAAAATAAGTGAACCAGAGTTTAAAATAATTTGGTTTTAGTTACTTATCATTGTCTGTGTTAGTGTTTTTATCTTTCCAACCTCCCTGTAATGTTCCCTGTAATGCGTTTCTCCACTGTCTACAACTTTTTTTGTGTGTGGTTCCAATAGAATCAAATAAGAAGGTTCTGCTTCTTTAAGTATCTAGAGACTCCATTTATCGAAAAGTAATCAAACCAAAGCATTTAACTTAAGTTTTCTTGATGAATTAGCTTCCTGGCACATACCCTGTTCTGAGCGGCTCGAGCAGCAACACAACACTGCCCCCTGTCTGAGCACCGAGTCTTTGTGTTTGGTGCATGAACAGCATGAGGTCATTTGAACTGTGCGCTTCATGTCTCCCCTTCAGACCTGGTTTGAGAAGAACTGCCTGTCAGACGACTGCGCTGCAGACCTGAGGCTTCATGGGAAGCTCCTGCTCTCCGGGTAAAAACCCGTCCACTTTGTACTTCGCCCTCGTTCTGTGTGCACCCTTTTTTTCAGTTCAGAGACACCAAAACTGACGTAGTCTGGTGGGCGTGGGTGGGGGAACCATGACGCATGCCTGGAGAACATCCATGTGTTTTCCATAGTCAGGGAGGTGCCTTTTTTAAAAACATTGACTCTTTTACTCTGTTTTATGAGGAACCTGTTTATGTTTGTCCTGCAGTTAAGAAGATTTTCTACGCAAATTATATCATCTTTACTTAAAATAGAAGTAAATACTCTCATGTAGGTTCATAATTTAAAGGAATCTTTAACTATAGCAAAGGTAATTAAAGTCAAAATCATATTTTCTTTCTATATTACATTTCAAACAATAGTTTACCAGTTCAGTTTATTTAAATGGCACCAATTCACAAAACATGTCATCTGAAGGTTCTCTAGGAAGTCTGTCGACAGATTGGTTAAAAGTTTTCCATCCAAGGAAACCCAGCAGATTGATTCCCTGACTTGCAGCTTTCACTCCTCCTGGGTGAGCATGTAGCAACAGTGGCTAGTCACTTGCATTAGACACAAGTGCTGCACAAAATACAAAATCACCACTACCTTCATCAGCAAAATACCATAAAACAATAAAAAAAAACTAAAGACTGTAACCTGTTAGAATAACTAACAACAACAACAAGAGGAACAATAAAACCTAAAACATTCGGCTCAACTGAAGCTAGAAGCTTTAGCTCTAACTGAATTAAATGCTTGTTAATCTACTATTGAGATGTTTTAACATTACATGTCGTTTTCCTTAATGTCTGCCAGACTTCATATCAGACCGCATTTGGCTCTTGGCGGAGTTCGTAACGTCTCCTTGAACGTGACGATCTCCAACACTGGAGACGACGCCTACGACACCAACATCTACTTCAACTTCTCCAGAGAAGTTTTCTACATCAACTTCTGGCAGAAGGTCAGTAGGACATGGAGCGTTTGCTGTTTCCCGTGTTTATTCTGCAAACTGCATTTTGCAGGACACTGATACAAAGTAATGCGTTGCTGTGAAGGGGACGAAAACTAAATGGTTTTCCAAATTCTTACCGTTAGCAACCTGAAAAGTGTGGATTGTATTTGTATTCCTCAACTCTGGGTCATGGAATTGTGGAACGTTTGCTGCAATACCAGCAAGTCTTTGCCAGCTTTGCATATCCTGAGACTGGAAATAATCTTCTTCTCCAGAGTGGATGGCAACAGGTACACTCAACTATGAAGGGTAAAAGGTCCGCAGAGAGTCCGCGTGGCTCACAGTATGCGCACAGTACACACGAGTATGTGGAGCCTTTACACATGACTTCCCTAGGTAGATCAGGCTGTATGTTTCAGTCCATAGTCTTGCTGGAAGGTGAAGCTCTGATGCCAGTCTCAAGTCTTTTGCAGCCTTAAGCAGGTTTTCATCAAATAGTGCTCTGTATTTAGCTCCATCCATCTTCTCATCAATTATCAGCTTGCCGGTCTCTGCTGAAAAAAGGCCTCCTCATAGCATGATCCTGCCTCCTCCTCTTCAGAGATGACTAAAAATTCTGCATTTAGGCCAGATCAGTTTTTTTTATCTGATCAGAGCACCTTCTTACATGTTTGTGTCCCCTATGTGGCTTGGCAAAAACAAATCTAAATTGGCTTTTATCTTTTATGCTGGACTGTATTGAGGGGTATCATGTAAGGAAGGCTGAGTGTAGTTCACTTTTTAGTTTTTTCTTGTAAAAAATGAGAAAAGCATACATCCTTTTCCTTAGGCAGCACAGCTTTGCATGACATTTTTTGTTGCTCTTTCACATGAAGTCCCAAATGAGGCAAAGAAGATATGCATTCTCTCAAATGCCGCATCTGTGCAAAGCTACTCTGGGATTATACAAGAGGTGTGCATTCTGAATAATGAAGTACATGAAAAGGATGTTCATGCGCGAGGACCTGGAAGCTAGTTATCCTTAGCTCGCTTAGGTAGACGGGAAGATGAAAGGAACGAGAAGCAGGGCCGGCGTAGCAGGAGCATCAGCAGCTGTCCCGTCTCAAGGGGGGCAGCTCCTTTAGCCGACCTGTCATACACTAACCTCTGTGACTCATTCAACACAGACGTCTCAAGTCAACAACACATGAGTTATACGCATGGGAACACTGCAGAACAGAGATAAAGCCATGTTCCCACAACAAACTTGGCATCTGGACTGTTCAAGCCACCGTATTTATGCCTAAAAACTATTTAGAGACATGTTATATATAAATATATATATATATATATATATATATATATATATATATATATATATATATATATATATATATATAAATATAAATAAACATGCATTGGGTAAATGCGCATATTCAAGCAATTTAAAGTGTTTTTCTCTTACTTTAATTTCTTCTAATTTAAACATACCATCTCTGCTTGACAAATACTTGCTCCCTTCCACCTCACAGTGGCCCAGCGGTTTAAAAGCATCCACCTCTGCCTCTGCTAGCATCTCTACACCCAACATCTGCTCTCATCTCAGAGACGCAGCAGGTCAGACGGCGCGCTCTGACAGCTTTCATCAGGAAGGCTTTTCTTCTTTCACAGCCGACCCCCCATGTTTGTCCTTTCGCCGCTGCGATGGGCAGGATTGACTCCGCAAAACACACAGCCTGGGGTGGAGTTTAAAGCCCCCCGACAAAGGTGAAATTGAATTTAAATAGAATACACACTGCAGGGAAATATTAAAACAACAGTCCGTGCGTTTCAGTTTCACAGCAAATCTAATGAACCCGGCTGACATTTTGAGTCAGGTTACCAGGCAGCCCCCAAAGCCTTCCTTTCTAAGGAAGATGATAAGTCAGGGTGGTCTGCTGCGCAAAGGAAACAGGAAGTGAACAGTAGGAAAGGATTACAAAGAGGCCACACAGCAGATTTATTACTATACGCTCTAAGCAGAATTGTAATTACTACCTAACAAGTCTGAGGTGATGCTCTGACCCCCTTTTCCTGAGTTAAAGTCAGAAAGCCTTCTGAGTCTTTTTCTCCACTGCTTAAGCAGCACTTCTTCAACATAAAGTCAAAAAAAGAGACTCCTGCACCAGCTTCTGAGTAAGTTTTTGTTTTTCCCCTTTTTAAAGCAACCTGAGACATTAAAATTATTTGTGTAGAAATTTGTCAAAACATGCAGAGAGCTTTCAAAATCCCAGGTTATGGCTTTAGGTCTCTGCATTGGAATAGGGGCTAATTGTTTCAAAATACACGTCTGTCTCTTGAAACATACAACTAAAGTGTTGTAAAATAAATAAAATAAACTCACACCTCGCCTCCTGCTGGTGATGTTTTCGTCTGCCAAGCACATTTACTCTTTTTAACAGGACTCGTTGACAAGTCGCCTGGAGTTATTCCACTGTGGTTCCAGTTAATAGTTTGTGGATAAAACTTGCAGAAAAAAAAGTTGCTGTCTTGCTCCAGAAATTAGGTGTTTTGTGTCGAGTCTTATAAAAGTTCACAAGAAAAGTGAAGATCAGAATTCCTTTACTGTCCTACAGTGGGGGAAATTTGGATGTTACAGCGACAAAGACAGACAGTTACACAGAATTATCAGCAATGAAAAAGAAGAAAAAAATAAGATGAAAAATAGTCTAATCTAAAATTAGCTCTAAAGAAACACTCAGAGTAGAAGATAAAAAGTAAATATCAGAGTAAATAAATATTGTACAGTGGAAAAATATTTTTTTAACAGTGAAAAAGACTTGAATGTATTTACATAACATACAATATCACAATATGCAATGTGCATAGAGGATGTAAATCTCAGCTCACATACTTCAGAGAAGTGACAGGACTCGATGTTGGTGAAAGTCTGCTTCATTTGCTCACAGTTATGCCCACATTTTTCAATACAGCAGCATCCGTGGGGAGATAGGAACGAGTAGGACAGCAGCTTTAATGTTACTGAGTAAGAGTTTTCTAAAGTTCTGACATTTGGAGCGTATTACGATTATGGTTAAAAGGCCAGAGGTTTGGAATGTGATGGAGGAAAAGTGTGAACCATAAGATATTTGAATCACAGATTTTCTTGGCTATACGAGGTGACATTTTTCATAGTTAAGGCGATGAAATTGTTCATCTGCATAGCTACAGAGAATTGTATTAAGTAGGCGATGACACCGGCTTGGATTGGGCAGGCCGCAGCCAAGCCAAATGTCTAAATACTCTGATTGATAGAGACATTTAAAACACAGGCACGACACTCAGAAAAACGGGCCTCCTGTGACACACCACTCCAAAGCGTGCCTTAGCATGCTCTAAAGCAGCGTAAACAGAGCTGGCGATATTTACTAGCCCTGCCACTTGTGACAGTCCCAATCCAGACTGAGACAGAACAGAGGAAGCAAGTGAAGAAGTGCTGAACAAACAGACTTGGTCTCTCCTGACACTGCACAGGCACAGTGTGCCAGCGCGCTCTGCTCTCTCTCAAGACCCTGCCAGGTGGGTGATGGGTAAATAGGTCAACTTTCCTAATCTCTGTCCTGCCCGTCCTCCTGGGAACGCCGCTGTTTGCACAGCAGCTTGCAGAGATGCAGGAAATAGAGGAAATGCCGTCATTGCCAGTTACCGGCTTCGGTCTGTACGGTAACTCCGTGGTCTCCAGTAAAGGGTAGCGCTGCTTATTTAAGATGAATCAGTGAAGCGTGGGGGGTTGCACGGCCACATCCTGGGACTCTGGATGATAAAGCGAATGGGTGTCTGCCTTTAAATGTCAACAGACCAGCCTCTTACTGAATATTCCAAAAGTGCTTCCTCCCTTTTCCTTTCTATTTCTTTTTTTTCCCCTCTCTACCCCTGCTGTAGTGAGGCATCTCTGCTCCCAGAGCATGAGCTCAGCCGAAAGCCTCCCAGTGAACTCTCACTAAAAGAATTCATGGGGTCAAGCCCTCAGTGTTTATACAGCGCAGCCTGCAAAGCTCTATATTGTTTGGACAAGCTTCCAAACACGCAGTCTGGCCGTTGTCCAATTAAACCACCCGCCAAGATGTGTGTGCCATCGTAGCTTTGTACATTCTTTGTCTAAACCTGATTTAGAAACCCCAATGAAAAACTCAAACCCCATCCTTTCGGTTTGAAAACATGATTTTCCTCTGGCCAGACTGTAAATATTTGGAGGTATTTGCACCTGAAGGCTCTCTGCTGCGGCTAAGTTGTTTATTTAGTCTGCCATCCAGCGCCGCTGCAGTTTCGTCCCTGAACTTATCAGAGCCGATGGCGCTGAGCTGCAGTCTACCTCTTGTCTGCTGGTTCTTCCTCTTTCTGTCATCCGTCTCCATGCGGGTCGCCCAGCCTGTCTCGACTTTGTCTGTTCCCATCAACTCCTCTAACCCTCCGTCTATCTTTCTTTTTGCAGGAAGACAAGGGTATTTCCTGTGGACTCGTCGATTTGGACTTCCTCAAATGCAGTGTGGGATTTCCCTTCATGAGAGCTCAGACGAAGGTAATTAGGTCTAACGTGGAGCTGCCTTCAAGGGCTTCGTGGCTGCATGCAGCGTTGATGTCACTCTTAGCTGAGCGAGTGTGATTTGTTTTATTGAAAACTGTTTGTTGTTGTCCTGGCCTTTTCTCTCTACAGTATCACTTTGCAGTCATTTTTGACACAAGTCAGGTTTCAGGGGAAAATGACACGCTGCAGTTCTTGGTTCAAGCAAAAAGGTACGATTATTACAAATCAATACATTTCCAGCTTTGATTAAACGTTGGAATCGTTGACTGCTAAAATGCGGGCTTTCAGTATTTTTGAAACGCCTTTCAAAAACATTTTTGGCCTCTTGCACTTTTTCCACTTTGCGCCACATTAGTGACAAATGGGTTTTTATTTGGGATTTCACGTGATGGACCAAGTGACACATAGTTGCAATGCTGAAGAACAATAAAGCAACTTTTTATTACAAATAAACATTAGAAAAGTAAGGCGCGCTAACATGTTGGGCCAACATTTGCTCTAATACCCCCAAATAAAAACCCGGCGCTCAGTTCAGAAGTCACCTACAGCTGGTCCTAAATAAGGACCAGCTGTGTGTAATTCAATCTCAGTATAATAAACACAGCTGCTCTCTGAAAGCTTCAGAGGTCTGTTAGGGGACTTTAGTGACAAAACAGCATTATGAAGACAAAACTTGGCCGTCCACCTAAACCGACGGGCCTGACAAGGAGCATTAATCAGAGAGGAGGAGGTTCACGGTAACGATGGAGGATCCACACAGATATACAGTTTGTGGGGGTTTGGGTGGGGTGGGGGGGCGGTCTGTTTACAAGACATCAGGAAGTCATACGAAGTCCAGTTCAAGGAACAAAGCGAATACTTTATTATCCTGCAAAGTTACTTTTTTATCCTGCAAAGTTACTTTATTATCCTGCAAAGTTACTTTATTATCCTGCAAAGTTACTTTATTCTGAAATCCACTGCAATTCAATGAAATTCTCAAGCTGTATGCAAATGAAATTTCGTTCTGTACGCACTCTGTGCATACAAAATGACAATAAAGTTTGTCTAAGTCTAAGTCTAACACGTTGAAGAGACCATCATGGTGGGAGAACATGGTGGTGGCAGAATGATGCTGTGGGGAGGATTTACGTTGGCAGGAACAGGGAAGCTGGTCAGAGTTGATGGTTAGATGGATGGAATAAATACAAGGCAATATGTGAAGGAAACCTGTTACAGTCTGAAATACGTGAGACTGTGTCTAGCAGGACAACAGCCTGCAGCCTTGGCACTACGCGATGAAAGAACAATTGGTATATGTGCCTATTTCTTCTTTCCTCTTTTTCTCATCGGCTCATTATGGCGAAACTCTGTAACTTTTGGGCAATGCCATTTGGGTCCGGTGTGAGCCTCTGCTGCCGTGAGACATCAGCATTAAATATGCCAGTTCATGACACTTGGAGCATATTAGTTAGCAATTATTTTGCTTTGAACTGTTCTTTGCTATCTTAATATTGCACACGCTGATATTGTGACGACCATGTGTTCTCAGTATATGGCGTGGCCTTGTTCAGCGTGCAGCCAGAGTTTAGTTTACAAGTTTATTTGCCGTGTGTTAGAACGGCCCAGGCAAAGTCCAGACATAATTCATAATCAGACTCATTTGCAAGACTTGAATATTGATGTTGAGAGAAGCTTCCCATCCACCCAGTCTTAGCTAAGCTGGAGATATTGTACAAAGAAGAATGGCCAGAAGATTCAGGTCCTAGATGTGCAAATCAGGCGGTGACATCCTAAAAGACGTGCAGCAGAGGAGTATTGCTAAGGAGATGTGCACAATACACTTTATAGATTTATTTGTCAAATTGTTTGAAAAACTGCAGCACTTCTGCTCACACTTCGCAATTATGCACTAATTTATTTTGGTCTGTCACATAAAACCCTAATAACATATTTTGGAGCTCTTTGCTTTAATTTGATGAATTGTGGAAAAAGCTGAAAGCGCATGACAAATTCTGCCGTTGACAGTTTAGCAGTTGACTGCAACCTTATTGCCCTTTGTGTTCTTTTTTAGCGCCAACCCGGAGCACAAACTTTCCGACAACAGCTTAGACCTGTCCATCCCTCTGATCCATGAGACCGACACCACTATTACAGGGTAAGGACAAACCGGGCCAGCCACGATGCTTCACTTCCTGATTTTCCAGATCCAAAGCTGTCTAACAGACATCTCAGTCACATGCGGTCTGCGTCTCCATCTGTTGCCTCTCAGGAAGAGAGGGAGTGTTTTCCTCCCCCGTGGAGGCTATATCAGCTCTAAAGGCCTTATCTTTGGTTACTTTATCACAGCTCTGCTTCACAGAGGAAGGAGAGAGATGTAAAACAGAACGTATTTGCCAGAATGCTGACATCTGATAAGGCTGCCGAGGTTCATGTTGACGGAGGCTTCAGACTAAATCTGGACACATTTTTCAGTTGCTAAAGAAAACTCTTCTGAATATTTCTGAACACGAGGGAAACTATTTTTTTTATCTCTTTTAAACAGGATTCCTGCACAGTCTGGAAACATTCAAATTTCCATTTAAGTTGCTTCCAGTTCTGAGAAACGTGTGTAAAAAGAGTCAGGCAGTACATTGGTGTTTTTTTTCCTCTTAGTCGATGTCTACGAGTTGTTTCCATCCATCCATCCATCCATCCATCCATCCATCCATCCATCCATCCATCAATCCCTCCGTCTGTTTGTGTTTGTGTATCTGTTTCATTTTAAAGTCTGACCCCTGCACAAATAGCCGCCACACATTCATAGCAACATTTTTCACAGAAAAACGTAGGGAAGCTACACGTGGAAAACGTTTATTAACCCTGTGTGGAGACCCTTTTTATGTATGTTACTGGACCACCGGTCTTGTTTACAGTGTGGTGACACCAGGCTCCTTTGTGTACGGGAACTCCATCGATGCCTCTCATTTCGTCCAGTTGGATGAGATGAAGTGCAACTTTCAGCCTCTCAATCTGACTTTCCAGGTACTTCATATCTAGAGAATGTACAGTTTCCATATTTAAATCTTTCCTGGTATAAAATCTTTTCACCGTCTTTTCTTCCTGTCTCCGTGCGACGTGTTTCCAGGCCATAAACAAGGGGCCCAGCAGGCTGCCCGGCTCCACCGTGGACATCAGAATACCCAACCGCATCGCTGGTAACGGAGCTGACATGTTTCACGTGATGGAAACCCAAGTGAGTGCCAACAGCTGTCCATCTACATTATTTCATCCAGCAGAGGTTATTATTTAATATTTAATTTACCCGAAGAGAGCAACACGTTTTTCTTTATTATTTATTTTTTATTTCCCTCCCTGACCCGTGTCCTTTGACCGCGCCTGGTGGGACCGGGAGCTTGAAGCCAAAACGTCGGTGTTTCCACTGAGACCACTGGTCCATTTTGTTTCACAGCACTTTTCATTTGGATAGAGAAACGCAATCCTCCCGCTGCATTTAGGTGTTTTCCTAACCCTTGCCTAGGTTCTTTTATATATAGCTAGATCACGGAGGAGCTCAAGCTGTTAATTGTACTTACTGTGAATTGGGAGCCTGTAGTGGTATATCCCACCTCCTCGAGTCCATCTGGAATCACTTTCATGGGATCAGCCGGCTTGAAAGGATCAGAAACCTGCAGAGCGGGGCTACTGCTTGGTACCACTCCGAGTCTGGAACCGCATCTCATAAGCTGTGAGATGTTCCAGCTCCCAACCCCCCTGCACAGTCACACCTTTATGTTTTATAGCCAGATATCGTGGCATTTAAGACAGCGTGGAAGATAACACACAGATTTCTGACTGTTACTCCACATGTTCTGGTTTATATGCCCCCAAATCCCTAACCTGCAATATTAAGTGTAAAAACTAAAGTTCGTGCAGCCATTAAAACAGAGTATGAATCTCCACTCTAGCCAAGGGCAGGGCAGAGACACACAGCCGTGCTGAGAAGCAGCGGGGTGGACAATAAGGAAGGCCCGAGGAGAATCCCACCTCCACAGCTTCAGACGGGTCAGAGGAGAGGGGGGGACGGGAGAGGACTCCCGGGGGGCTGTGCAGTAAAACACACACCTCTAAATCACTCCATATGGGAAATTTGTGTGGGAGGGGTGCCAGTTTGTTGCAGGAGAGAACTTCCTGTGATCCCTTGGAGACCCATAACAGCAGTAGGATCAGGCACTTTATGGTGACCAAAGTACTGTGTTGACATTTTGGAGTTAAACTCTTATCCAACACTTTAAACATATCAAACCTGCTTTCCACCTGAGTCATAGAGGCATGTCTGACGTGGGGCTATCAGAGATATAAAACACGTCCCATTTTGTTCTAGACAGCATCTGATAGGGTGTTTGAAGTCATTACAAACTCAAACAAACTCAAAAGAAGGATTCTGTGACTCATCTTTTGCGCATTTGAAATGATCGCCTTTAACTAGCACACACTTCTCGGAGAAAAGAGGAAATCTCACCGCCTCCTTTATCTCTCAGTTTTATCATCTTAGCTGCATTCACTATATTTAAGGAGGGAAATCTGCCCCCTCCCCATTCTATTACTATTGTTGGCTTTTATAATAACTTATCAAAAGGTAACTCGCTCACTTACCTTCACAATAAATCAATTTTAAGAGTTTTGCAGTCATGAGGACAGCCCATTCAAGTCTGTGTGTTTCTAAGATATTTGCACATATCAAAATGTTACATTGAGTTCAACAAAACTGAATTCACAATTCCACAATTAAAATTGAAAACATTTTTGACACTTTTTTTGTAAAATGGATGCAACAGGATAAATGCAGTTTCTGGTGAGGAATAAATTATTAGTACAACCAAACATTTATTCCCATGTAACAAAATTTTGTACCGACTTCATCATCAATTGCACAGGATTACAGCATCTTTACTCATCATTTTGCAAAATGTTTGTGCTGCTTAAACCTCAGACATTTAGCTTGGTGTGTTCCTGACTGCTGAAGAGAGTAAACACTATGGCAAGAGCAGCCGTAGTCTTTAGAAAGATGATTGCAGCAGATTCAAAAAAGTCTCAGTGTAATTTGTACTCGGCTATTCCGCAGTAGGAAAACTAGTTTAAAAGTGGAAGAGATTTTAAGCACTCGGAGGGAGTAATATGAGGGAACAATAAGAGCAGGGAGCCTAACTGTGCTGCCTAAAATTAGCTGCAAGGTAATAAGCCCCAGATCACAGACAGTAAAACAGAGCTTTGGTTCTGTTATTTTGTTGTATTTTAACCAAAATGTGTCACACAGCTTCAGTTCAAAATTCAAAAACTATCTAAAGTGTCTCCTTCAAAATGCCTCAATTGTACCTGACAGTAATTTGTTATAATATTTTTTTTAAAATAAAACTGCAATAATGTAATTCTTCCACTGTGCGTTGTTTCTAGGTGTCAGACAGCCGAGGGAACTGCACCCCTCACATGAACCCGACGCCGTGCACCATCCCCCAAGACAAAGAAAGCATCTTCCACTCCATATTTGCCTTCTTCAGCAAATCTGGACGCAAAGTCTTGGTAAAAAAGGCGGCCCCTACTCTTTGACAGCTCAAAGATTTTTCTTTGTGTTCATCACATATTCTTCTGACTGCTTGTCGTATCCACTTCTTTTGTCTTGTTGTTTTTTTTTTTTGTTGTTTTTTTTTTCTACAGGACTGTGATCGGCCTGGAAGAGCATGTATGACAATCTCTTGCCGTCTGGGTCCACAGTTAAAAGAGGAAGTGTTGAACATAGATATAAAACTTCTGCTCAACACGGAAATTTTAAAAACGGTGCGATATGCGGCAGTGACTTTGTAGATTCCGTTCGGATGCTATGTAAATTGGATGTAGACTGGTTATTGACTCCCTTTACGCCTACAGGATAGTTCGTCTGTGATCCAGTTTGTGACCAGAGGCAGCGTCCAAGTACATCACAGGGCAATCGAGGTGCCAAATGGGCTGCCAGAAGATATTTCAGTGAGTTTCGTGCTAACTATCATTCTGCTCACATTAAAATATATTCACATTTTTCCCTTAAAATAAACAGACAACAAAAATATTGTTCATTCTCATATAAATGTATTAAATGCAAATGTGTCCCACACCAGCGATTGAACGCCATGTCTATGCTATGTTGTGCGTGCATTTTTAAAGATTAATTAATACATCAAATGAGCTGCAGTATTATGCTTTTAATTTTAGGTAAGCATATTTTTTAAGGATTTGTTTTGTGGCACTGGCTGGAACTGAACCTGGGTGAGGCGAGCCAAGGACTGAGGACTTCATACAGGGGCCGGGCGTGCAACCCCTGCGTCACCAGCGCACCCTAATTGTTAGTAGTATATACATAAATTATGAACAGTGCCAAGACTACACTTTTCTAATCATTATTTTTGAATTTAAAAGTAACAATTAGGGTGCGCTGGTGGCGCGGGGTTAGCTTACGCCCATCAGTGCTACTCAGACATTCTGGCTGAGTGGCACTGATGGCAATCCAGGGTTCATAGTATTTATTCCACAGTTTGCGATAATCTTAATTTTAAGTGAGTGTGAAAGAGTTGGCTTTTTAAAGCTTGTTTGTTCTGGCTGAGAATGGATGCAAACTCACAAAATTTAAATCAGTAATGGGTAACTGTGCCTTATTACCGTACAGTTAATCAGGTGGTGTTAAGGTATTCTTTAAACCACATATGGCTACGTCATGGATCAGCTAAATAAAGACGATGAGAACCAGAACCAGCTGCTTTGACTTGACTTGACTGTTTTGGGTTTCATCAGCTGCGCACAAGGGCAGCCCCTCCCCCTGCTGCTTTTTTGTTGAGTGATTAAATGGCCCAGCAGATCAAATTTGACAATTATGCTGAGGGCTGAGGCTGGTCACAGAGGGATCTCTTGAGAGATTGAGGTGCTGACTAGATTGCCACTCGGTTGACCCTGAGCTATGATGGTGCTTGGAAAATTCAGACCTGGTATTAATATGTCCATACCATGCTGCTCTTTCAGCACTTAGTGTGTGTGCTCTGTCCCTCGACCATTGCTCTTATGGCCTTTGGTAAACACTCTTACTCTCTCCCACGGGACCACGGTGAGCTAGAGTACACCGTGGTTTGTGGTCCGGGTACGTTCCGCTGGTTTTCAGCAGAACAAAAATATGCTTTTTTATCATCCGCGAGATGCTAACAAATCAATGCAGTAAGTCTATCCAGTGCTGTGAATAAGTCTTCTTAAAACATATCTTTTTTCCTGTTTTCGCTTTTTTGTTAGACTTGCATGTGTCAGATCTGTCCCAAAGTGGCGGTGATTGCGGAGAACCCAAATGCAGCCAAAAGGGGAGTCAGAAATGGAGCAAGAATAGCAATGTTTAATGATTAAAAAAGCAACTTAGACCAGGATGGAGCAGTACTGAGCAGATGAACCAGGAGTGACTGGAGAACCAAAGAGGAATATATATTGGGAAGAATTGATGAGTGGAACCAGAAACAGATGTGACTAATGAGCAGCGAGGAAACAGCTGAAAGGGCGGTCAGAGAGCAGAGGGAGAGGGAATCAGTGAGTCTGAATGGCAGAGAAGGAACTAAACACAGACCAGAAACTCAGAAATGGTGATAAAACAGGAAGTAAAGAGAAGGAAGAACAGCGAGAGCCACAGTATAATAAATAAATGCAAGAAACTTTAAAACCCTCCTAACCACGCGACAAGATCCACCTGCAGATTTTAATTTTAGACAAAGCTCAACTGAATAAATGCTAAAAGCAGTTTTCAAATGATTTGGAACAGTATTTAGCCTTTCGAGGAGTGCATCAAACATGGTGGCCGTAGTGTGATGGTTTACGGCTGCTATTCTGCTTCTGGACCTGGACACTGTGCCTTATTTGATGGAACAGTTAATTTTGTTCTCTAACAGAAAACCTGGAAGGAGAGGAACTGTTCATCTGTTGTGAATTTAAGCCCAAGCCCACTTGTGTTTTGCAGCAGGACAAAGGCCCAAAGCATACCATCAAGTCCACCATATGCTTAAATAAGAAGGTTTTGGAGAGGCCTAGTCAAAGTTTAATCTATTAGAGTTTATGTTACATTTAAAAAAACAGGCCATTCATACATGAAAAACCCTCCGACATGGCTGAAATCAAACAAAATCTACAAACAAGAGTGAACCAAAGTCCCTCCAGACTGATGTTAGCGGCTCATTGTTAGTTAGTCATGATTTGTTACTGCTCTATGTATTTATTCTGGTTATCTATGATATTAAAATGTATTGAATAATTCAAAATATGACGTCAAGTGTGACAAAAAAGAAGCAAAAACAGAAGCACTCTGTAAGAGGGCAAATAGTTTTTACAGCACCGTATGACTAAATGTTGTCTGTACATTACATATTTAGAAATACGGCCCTGACTTCAGCTGCTTTAGGGTTTTAGACCAATGACCAGCGAGGCTTTAATCTCCTCTGTTCACATAAATACCTTGGCATGCATAGCAACAGTTTAATTCCAGGAATCTGGAATTAGGGAGGGAAGCGTTAACGTGGGAAAATATTCAGCAGAGATATTAACCATCACTATTACATTTGGTTTTGTCCTGACACACACTTGGCATCTCATGCTGGATTTTAGCTTATTGGAAGAGTCGTGTTCATCTGTCTCTTCTGTCTGTACTGCCTCTTTTGGGTGAAGCACGTCATGCAGGGTTTTGATGTTTAGTAAAGCCATTGTTTGGATTTGTTTAAAGACATTTAATGCATATATCCATCAATTTTATGACCCTGGAGAATAGGGGATTTCCCACTGAAGGCTTAAAGCAGCCTTGTCTCTACTTTAGAGTGATAAATTATTTAATTCATCTGAAAATTTGTCTCAATAAATTTAAATCTTTGTGCAGGAATCAGCTTTCGGAATTTTAAACATGAACATTGTAATTTTATGGACACTGAAATACATAAACCAGAGAAATGTTATGTTTGAGTTAACAAATAAAAAAAATCATCAAAGCAACAGTGTTAGAAATAATTTAAATAGTTTAGATAGTTTCCATAATTATGGCCACATTTATTATAGAGCTTAGTTTTCTTTCACTGTATTTAGTTCTCACTTAAACCAAAAGAACGCAGTCTTAGGTAAAATAACTATGCTGTCAGTGATTTATTATCCAGCGGGCAACATTCAATCCTGTCATGGGAAACTTGTTTAGATTACTCCTATTTATGGCACAGCTTAGATATCTATCATAGCTGCCAGATTTCTAAAAACTGATAACTGCTTTGCTTTACATGAGTCTAAGGTTAAAGAATTCACTTTAAAACTTATCAAATCTAAATTAAAATCTGAAGATGGTGTTTTAGGTACTATTTACATGACAATAGTCCACTGAAAATGAGAACTTTGTTATGTTTTTGGTAACATGTTTATATGTTTAAACTTTGTAATAACGTTCTGCATTTACACAGCAGCAATAGAAACTTAAAAATGGTGTAATTATCATGCCTCGCCACTAGGGGTGCTATGGTCTTTGAAACTGAACATGCGCACAATGCGTACTTTCTAAAAGTTACCACAACTAATAAACCTTCAGGATAGCACAGAATAAAGTTTTCCTACAGACAGACTGAGATTCAATTGCTGGCTAAAGGTTATATAGCTGCACTACATGCCTATATATAAAAAAAAAAAAACCGTTTGATCATGATAAAATAACCGTCCATCCTGATAGTGTATCGATGAGCCTAAAAATAGCCACCTCATTGGGCACAATGAGCATATATAAACAGACGTGGCGCCATCTACTGGCAGTACCACAGAACTAACAGAAAGCAATTTAGGGATTAATAAATCGCTAATTATTATATTGCCAAACCGTGCCTAAACCTCTGAAATGCTTTGCGTTAAAGCGGCCGCTCAGCGTGATCGAAGATCAACCATTATTAATTAACTAAACCGATCTACAGGAACTCTAAGGGCCTCATATCAGAACATCACAAAAAAATTTATTTCCCTTTTATACATGGAAACAGGGCCACAGCATGAAGGTAAGAACCATTCGATCTACTTCAGACTGTAGAAGCCAAGAAGAACAATGCTATTACTAATACTAATATCAAAGTATAAATAAGGACGTTTACTCACGCCAATAAACTCTGCAGTCACCTCTGAGCTATCAGCAGCCTTAGCTTCTGCTTCAGTGAAAACCGAGGTTCATACTATATTCCCAGCACTTTTCCAGTCTTTTCCCTCTGGGAATCATATGTTTATTAGCGGGGTTTTTTGCACTGGATCTTGGACCATTCTTCATTATTTACACACTTAGCTGGAAGCTGCTAATAGCCGTTAGCTGCTTCCTGGTTTATCCCCTGCTGCACACGAGCAGTGTTGTACTTCCGTTGTTATTATAAGATACAGAAATTACCTGGAAGAAAGGTTCAGTCTTTTCCTGTCAACACGACAAAAGAAAACGGGACATTTTTGAACCATTACACTCTGGATCTTGTTTTTAAACCATGCTGTTGTAATAAAAAACATTGAATATTGTGTGTGCACTGGAATGAAGGGTGCAAACTGTACAGTAGGCGGCTGCATCAGGATACGGTAAGTTAATGACAAGACGCCACCACTCCCTATATACTCATTGAGTGCCTGTAGATGTAGGGATGACAGTTCAAAGCTCTATCTATGCACAGTTTAAGATTGCCCTCAAGTGGCCAAATAGTTATTAGTCGAATTAATCAGAATGTATTACATATATAACGGTACGGAGGCTCTGAGTGTACAGCTTATATGCCTGGATGTGAGAGCGCACAGTACTGATGCAGAAGAGACGGAGGCACAGTTGTTGTCCATTTAATCAGTTTGGAAAAGAAAGGGGAGGTTAGGAAGGCCTGCCTTAGCACATCCCATGATTCAATTAATCAAGGGGTTATTCAATAAAGTACTCAATTACTGAAAAATTTAGAAGGTGCAGCACTCATGTTATTATTGTATTATTGTATCTGTATTAATTGCATTGCAGTGGTGGACAGGTACAGGATATTTTGCATCTCATGTCAAGAAATATTTGGTATGGAAAAAAAACACACACAAACTACCTTTACTGGTCATCATGATACTCATTGGATTTGTTTCTCTTTATCTTTTAGGAGTATTTCCTCTGTGAATTAGTTATTTAAATCATCTTGGTATACTCAACAGCCTGGAGTTCCTCAGGGCTCAGTTTTATCCCGTTGCATGAGGACAAAACCGTAGTTCTTTTTTGTTCTATGGATAGCTTGGTCTGTCTAACTGTCTGGCACCTGGGTTCCCTTTTTGAACAAATCAATGCTATTAATGCTTGGGACAATTTTTTGGGCCAAATTTTGAAGGTGATTTATTATTTCAACCACATGCTCTGGTTTTCTCTGCACAGGAATGTATTTTTATACTTTTCTAAGTACCTGCAGCTGTATGTGAATACCAACTCCCTGAGGTCGACTGATCTGAACCCGTTATCTGCTCTTGAATTTAGGTTAAAAATGTTTAGCCCATGTGCTCTGGATTCTTTTCCCTTTCACTTACTTTTTGTGAACACAATTGGCTCTAAGGAGGTTTTTGAATACTCCCATCTTTATAATTTATTTTATCTTATTTTACTTTACTTTACCATGATGTATTTCATTCTTGTCATTTTTTTAGTTTATTTTGCTTTGAAGCACATTGTGATTTTAATCTTGAAGAGCACTATAAATAAAGAGAAGTGTTCTGCTCCTTCTAACACCCAAGATACCCAATAATGTGATAAGTGTTTAAATATAACGGCATTTCTTTGCTGTTTCTATTGATTGTTATTATTTAGCGCTGCAGATAATGATTATTTTAGTAGTGGATTATTAATAATAATCTGTGGATTATTTTTTAAAGAGATACTCATAGTAAGTTGACATACCTCAATAAACAAGCGTTTTGAACTGTAAAAAACAAACATTTGTTGCACATTTTTAAAGTCTTGTAAATGACCAAGACATAAAAAACTTTAGAAAGTCAATTCAACAGGGCAATTACTATAATGATTGTAGCTCATTTCTGATCCTAGAGTAATATGCAGCTCTTCCTAAATTAAGCCGAGTTTCTGGACCAGAGCTTTTCTGTTTTTACTCAATGTTTCTTCTTCATCATCAGCAGCGCGTGACTTCATGTGCATTCTTTTGTGCATGTGTTCTGTGCGTATGGATTGTATTCAAGTGTGACTCCCTAAATCTTGTTGCGTTTCAGCTGGTGTTCGAGGCGCTCCACAGCCAGGAGCCGAGGGGTTACGTCGTCGGCTGGATCATTGCTATCAGTCTTCTGGTGGGAATTCTCATCTTTTTGCTGTTGGCTGTGCTACTCTGGAAGGTAATCAAACACACAAATGCAGATTGTGATTCTTTTGCTTGTCTTTTTTCCCCAACATGTAGTGTGCAAAGGCTAATAAATACTGTGTGTGACAGCCGGGAGCAATGCGTTTTGCTCTGGTTAGATGTCAGCACGGTATCCAGTTGACTAGAGGCAGCTGGAAGTCGGGGAAAGGAGGTGGGGGTCAAAGCTTTCTTAAGGCCTTTGACAACCATGAAAAGGACAAGTCACAGACTGGACAGTAATTCACACCATGCCGCTCGCATGAGCGAAGAATTTAAAGGGGAAATGGCAATTACACTGATACCCAAAGACCCTGTTAGCACAAAACTCCTTTTCTTTTTCACTGCTTCATCTTCCATCGGGAATACCACAACTATACTTTGGAATGTCGGTCCAGGGACACATTATCCAATCCCTTCCCCGAGTCCTCAGATCCTGCCAAGACAAACCCTGCTTACAAGTCCAGCGCATGTCCTGTATTGCTTTTATCAGGAAATGCCTGAGAAGAGTGCAGGTCTACATCAATACACTTTAGTAGTCTAATGTAGATAAATGAACAGAATCGACATCAGGAGCTTAGGTATAGCTACCGCTCCCCTCATAGCTTTATATCACTTTTTTTTTGCTTAACCTAGCAGTCTTGAGTAAAAGCTCAGCTTATCGCAAACAGCTGCACAGTATAGCATTCTTATATAAACAAAGCACGTCTGGAAGGGAAATATTTGCTTTGCGGCTTTACATCCACGTGCTTCTGCATGGTTTTATATCTCATCCCAATTTATGGATGTTTGTGGATAAGATGGCAGACCCCAACGTGCAAAATGATTTCCTGTCCCCAACATATCTGTTGTCTTCCATCTGTTTCACAGAGGGAGAAACCTCAACTTCCGGATGCTTCACTCAAAGATACAATCAGCCATCGTTCACTTGGAGTCCTGCATGCTTTGCAAACTAGAGTTTTGTTATTTTTGCAATGATGCAGCTGAAACAAGAGGCTGATGTAGATAAGAGCAGTGCTTATAAAGAAGCTCAGCTGCTCAGAATCAATATTTTTAAGTATTTTTTTTAAGTATTTTTAGCCTTTGGATTTTTCACAACCATAAATTTCAGTTTTAGTGAACATCGTATGTCTGGTGTGGGAAAAGAAAAACAGTGCAGATCACCTACGTTAAACATGGTGAAGGCAGCAACATGCCGTGTAGATGCAGAGACAGGGAAATGGGTCAGACTTTATAGGGAGATAAATGGAGCTAAGTACAGGGCAGTCATGGAAGAAAACCTGTTAGGGGCGGCAAAAGAGTTAAGACCGGGTCGCGGGTTCATCTTCCAGCAGGACATCGACCCTAAATGCAGAGCCAGAGCTCCAGTGAAGGGATTTACATCATTGCATGTCCTTGTGTTTAGTTGGCCTAGTCAAAGTCTAGACCCGAATCCAGTCAACAATCTGTGGTAAGACTTGAAAAGAAGTTGTCCAGAGATTTTATTTAAGGGTTTGGGAAAATAAAGGGGTTGAAAACTAATGCACACCAAACTTCTCAGAGTTTTGTTTGCAAGAAAAAAGTGAAAAAAAAACTTATATGTGTTTACATTAATTTGTGTGGAGGACCCAAAAATCCCAATAAAATACATAAATATTTTGTGGTTCCGATGTGAAAAATCACAGAAGAAGTTTAGGGACATGAACTATTTTGCAGTAACTTGTAATAAAGTTTTAATGAATAGGAATATAAACTCAAACACGGACAATAAAATAAATCTTTTTCTTGTATCTTCAACAGGATTGGTTGCTTGTGGCTGAGTTTTATCAGTCATGAAGCCTGATTGGTGAAAATCTCTTTTAAAAGCCAAATATGGGATTTTTAGGGCTGATACTGATACTCGTTATAAGGGTTCAAAAAGGAATTTAATGCACAAACTGAACATTGTTTTAACTATAGATGAAATCATGGTTCATGGTCCATATATTGTTGTATTGTATGAATTACAGTTAAGGAGCAGAAAGACAAAACTATGCATCATTCTCTGCAGTCTTTCTCTGCAGCGACTGTGACCCCCCCTGCTCTAAAAACTCAACCTGTCGTCCCTCTTGCTTGACAGATGGGTTTCTTCCGTCGCCACTACAGAGAGATCATCGAAGCCGAAAAGAACCGTAAAGACAGCGATGAAAGCTGGGACTGGATGGACAAGGAGCACTGATACGTTCGATTGGGGCCCAAGCGGAGCCAGTGAGATTAGGGTCAAGAAGGATCCAATAGCACTAGGAGCCCACCCGCCCCGGGGGCACCAGATTCTTCAAAGTCTTTCATATGTGGAAGAGAAGATTATTCTCCATATTTTTTGGAGACTCTGTGTATTTTTTTCTGCAGATGGGGTGGGGGGTGTGTGGGTGGGGTCCAGGGAACAAGCTTCTGAGGTGAATGCGTGGCTTACAGAAGGATACTTGCTGTGGAAATCAGCTGTTCTGTGATGAGGGAACGCCGCGTTGGCGGAGCCGAACTGTGGATGTAGACCCACACCTGTAGTGGGGACCTGCAGAGGGCATGAATACTGGTGGACAACAAAACCCTCAGGGCTGTCTAACATAGCAAATCTATTTTTATACATACACTTTCAAGCCATATAAAAAAAGTACGCTTTAAGAGAAGCTGAGGTTTTTTTTATTGCCATTAGAAACATTCTGTATCCACAGTTTGTTTTTCCTTAAAGCACTGATGTTTGATGAAAAAAGGAATGCATTTGCTCCCCAAAGTGTTTAATTTTGTGCCAAAGATATATATATATATATATATATATATATATATATATATATATATATATATATATATATATATATATATACGTACATGTACATGTATGTATGTGAGTGTTTTGTAATATATGAGTGGAGTCACCTGTATTTAGCTCATCCCTGTTACAAGGACTAGAAAACTGCTCAGATGGCCTTCAGTAAATTAGAATATAATCAAAAAGGTTTGTTTATTTCAATAATTCAGCTCAAAAAAATGAAAATCCTATGAATTAATTACACGATAAAGAGCGATAAATTGGAAGCGTTTTCATAATTTGATGCTCACAGCGACTCAAATCCCCAAACTCAATTTCTCAGAATATTGAAGCCACATCACATTAACAATAAAAGGATTTTTGATGAAGAAATAATACAAAATTCTGGGATTATCATCTATATGGGGACTGGAGAGCTGTCTAGAAGACGGTTACTGATACCCTCCATAAGACAGAGTAAGCCATAAAAGGTCATTGCTTAAGAAGCTCTCTCTTCACAGAGTGCTACATCCAAGCAAATTAATGGAAAGTTAAGTGGAAGAAAAACATGCAGCAGAGCATGTTGCACAAATGACAGGGAGAACCACAGCCACAAGAGATCCATCACTCAGTCTGACGCAGTTTTATAGTACATGATTTTCGCTTTTTGAATGAATTACCGAAAGAGATAAATCTTTTTCATGCCATTCTAATTTATTAAGATGCACCTGTAGCTTTTCTGTACCTTTTTCTGTTTGTGTAATTTTATTTCTACACACGTGAGTCTGCATCCCGCTTAGAAATAATTCAAAAAATCTCTAAAGATCAAGTGAAGGCCTTTTTTTAGACCGTTGGGAGCATTATTCGTTGTTATGTGGCAATCAACTGTCATTAAGCACTGTGGAGCTATCAGTTATACCTTCATGTCTTTAGTGTATTTTTGTTTGTATGTGTAAAATACAAAATATTGTCCCATTATAGCTTCCATACTTCAAGCTTTCTGAGTGAGATCAGCCTCTTGTGGTTTTCTGGCTTATTGAATTTGTCATCTTTTAACTGAACTAAGCAGTAGCTAAGCAGGTTTACCATGAACAGTATAAAACTCTCTTGTTTTGTGTTTTTCAAAGCTATTCCAGACTTAAATTATATTACTAGATATTGGGTGTTAGAAACAGAGGTCTCCACTGTCTGATTAAAATTGGCAGAGTTAGTCAATCTGTTGTCGCTTACAACAGGCCGGCAGCATGAGTATACACTGCAAAAAGGGAACTCAAAATAAGTAAAATTTTCTTGAAATATTTGTATTTTTTCTTGATTTGAGCAGGCGAATACAACTATTTGCCAATGGAATAAGATTTTTGCACTTAAAATAAGAACAATTTATCTCCATTGTCTTATTTCAAGTGCAGAATATCTAATCATCTTATTTTAGGGATAAAAATACTCATTCAATTGGAAGATAGTGTTAGTCAGCTGTTCAAATCAAGGAAAATATACTAATTTCAAGAAAATTTGTGTCCTAAAAGTTCCTGGGCCTTCGCCACATTTAGTCGCAAAACAGAAACAAGCTCTTTGGGACTCGTGGGGATTAACTCACTTTAACAAAAAAGTGTCCCAAAAGGATACATTAGCTTTTAAATTCACAGCAAGTTTAGATTAATCAAAACTTAAAAGTTAAAGGTCCTTTAAACTCAGAGCATTTACGTTTCTACCCATGTAATGAGCTTATTGAAAAATAGCATAAAAAGAGACTTGACCCTCTTTCCTACTTTTAAATTTTGATATAAATAGCATATAAACAAGTCCTGATTAACATTAAAAAGTGCAATTCTAAATAAATGGTTCCTAACTCGCTCAGATAAAAGCTCTAAGCCACGTTTTAGCTACTAATGGCTGCCTCACTCTTATTTTGTCACTGAGTTTCACTGGCATTGCAGCAACATATACTGTACACATTCATGTCCTCCCTCTGCACCAGTGTAAAAGATGCTAAACTTCATTTATGAATGCATTTAAACAAACCGACACTTGACCTTTGTTTTGTTCGTTTTTTGTAGAAGTCTAACTGTGATGATTCTGTGTTGGATGCCTTCGTTAATCACGCCAATGTTTGGACTTTTGTTCTGAGTGTACTACTGTCAGTATCCTTTCCATTATAGTGTGCTGTACCTTTGATGTGTAAAGTCATGTCTGAGCTGTATATTTATCTGTTGATAAATTTCAGAGTGAAATATCCAAACTTGGGTTACTTTTTTTTCTTTGATTCAGCGCTTTGTCTTTTGACAGAGTTTTGCGCCTCCTGCAGGCAGAATTGTCGCTTTTACACCGAAAAACTCTCAAAGGAGAAAAACACTGTTAGCATTTTGGTATTGGACACGATTGTTTGTGTGTGTGTGTTGCTTCACTTGGGGGGAAAAAAGTGTTTTTATTTTGAAATTTTATAAATATTTGGTGAGACATTAACTGAGAAGAAAATCTGCAGCTCCTGAAAAATTCAAAAATGTCATTCTCAAGGAAAAAAAACTATGTCATTGAATTTTTGGTGTGTAAAATCAGTTAGTCGGTAAGTCAGGGCCAAATGGATTTTATTCAAGCTTTAGACAAAAGTATTATACAGTAATTATATTATGGCGCAATTTACACACTTCCAAAATTGTTTTGTTCGTCATGTATGGCAGCTGCTTTGTTTGTTTTAAAAAAAAGTCTATTCTCCCGGCTGCTTTATTTACTTGCTGTCATATCATAAAACATTTTATTTCAAAATAAAATGTGGTCTGTCTAGGTTTAATTTGAGAATCAATTTTATCTGCCAGGTATGTGTACATATGCAAGGAATTTGACTCTGGATTGTACAATGCTCAAGATGTGCTTACTTATACAATAACACAATAATGCAACAATAAAAATCAAACAGGTCTTGAGTTGAATTACTGCATATACACACACATACACACATACGTTGAAATATTATAATTTACGTAGATATTATACATGTCAATATATATTAGATCAATTATAAAAACATGATAATTCTTTTTTCTTTTTTTATAGTATAAGTATTACTATCTATTAATAATCTCTATCAAAATAAGGTTTAACTCTGTTGGCAGCCTAAAGAAACAAAACAAGAAATATGTTTGCAAATATAGTAAATATTGATTAAATCAGCCGTTGATTTGAATCTGAACAAATTGCTACAAACTAATGAAACAACATAGAAAATAATTAGATGGGCCGGGCAATACAATATGAGGAAAAATTTAATAGAGAATTGAAACAAAAACGTTTAAGGTTATATATATTGCATTAAGCAGTTCTTAGATAATATCTGATATTGGGGCTTTTTATTTTATTCTCCTAAACAAACAATAAACTGTCAATTATGAGTGATCTTCATAGCAATAAGATCAATCAGCTGCCTTCTATCTGCACATCAAATATTCATCTTAAAGGAGAACTATCAATGCTTGATCACTTTCTGATGTCGTGTGAAACTTATTAGGTGACAGCAGTTGCTATGAAACACTCAAACAAGCACCTGCTAAATTATTAAAACAGCTGCAACACGGTGGTCAGTTTATTTTCACCGGTAGGAACTACTGTCACAGCTATGTCCTCATTGCTGGAGCACAGCTTTGTCCGCACCGTGGCATTGGAGAGGGTGGTGGCACCCATTGCAACTCATTTATGTTACCTGATGCTGCTGTGCGACAATATGGATGAGCCCGAGCAATTCAGCCAGCTGGAGGCGGCGGCTCAGGGGGTGGCTAAAGCCACTGAGAACATGGCAGCTGTGGTGTCCAGGTATGTACCTTCTGGTCTGCTTTCTGATTGGCATCGGCAGCTGTGTGGTCAGATAAATGGCAGCCTTTTCAACTTCCAGGCTAATTAGTAACACAGAAGATGAGGTTCTGCACATGGAGATGTCGTCCCTGCAGGAGCCGCTCAGCGTGTCGGGGCACCACGTCCTGCTGGCGGCTCAGAAACTCAGCATCCAGCCTGATTTGCCTGAGAATAGGGAGGAACTCATCGCCGCAACGCAGAATGTCTTCCTGGGAGTTGTCAAAGTAATGTGTTTAATGTTTTGGTGAAATGGGATTTCTGCAAATGTAACTTTGAAATTATAACTGTTTCAAACAGAGATGTTTAAACTCTTTTTTTTTCACTTTGTAATTTTCAAGGAGAGCCATAATCAAAGTTGCACATAATTTGGGGGAGCAGCAGATATACACACAGCTGAGGTGACTCTCGAAAGAATAACAATAAGTTGTGCATCCCACAAATCTGGTCTTTATGGGGGAAAAAATCATTACTGACAGAAAAGTTACAATTTCTATTTATTTATTTTGCTTGCCATAAGTCATGCAGAAGCCACAGAGCAATAATATGAAAGTGATCTGGTCAGAAAAGACAATCTGTACATTTTGGCCTATGAGCAAGTGCTATGTGTGGCGGAAAGCTAACACTGCACATCACTCTAAACACAATGTTCCCACTATAAAGCTTGGCAGTGGCAGAAATGTGCTGCGGAAATGCAGGTCTTCAGGTAGGATGGGAAATCTGGGCAAAGTTGATAGAAATGAGTAAACATTAAGAATACAGATAAATACAGATCTGCAAAGTATCTGACATTTACCTTCCAGCTTGACAACGGCCCTAAACATACAGTGAAATGTCTTAGATAAAAGTGTATTCATGTGCTAGAATGGCCCGGTCAAAATCCAGACATGCATCCAATTCAGAATCTGTGGCAGGACTAGAAAAATGACATAAAATACGCAATAGGAGGAAATTTATTTCTATGCCTTATTTTTTTTTGTTTTGTTTGTGAGAAATAAAAAAAAATCATGCATCCTTGTACTTTGCAATTATGCTAAACATTTTGTTGGTCTTTCACATAAATTCTCAACAGAAAAAATATTAAAGCTTGTGATTAAAACACGTAAAAATAGCTTTGTGAGGCACAGCATATTTCTTTTTTTACGTCATCCTCAAGGCAGGTAATTAAAGAAACACCTTTACGTGACCTGGACAATATAAAAAATTAGAAATCTTCATTTATTAGATTAGCTCAACATAGAAAATCTCCCAATGGGATGATAAACACTTACACTTGAGTGAAATATTTAAGATTTCACTCATGACTGAAGAGACTTCCTTGCTGTGACACTAAAATGACATCTAATCAAGTTGAACGTTTCAGTGGCAGGAAACTCTAATCTCTTTCCTCAAATCAGGTAGATTTACATTTTATGACCTTTTTTTTATTTTTGTCTAGACATTTCAATAAAAGATAGAGACCAAACAAAAAACAGAAATTGGTCTTTTTTCATGCCTCTCCTTATCTTATTTTGTTGGATTGTTTTGAATAATTGCCAGATCTTTCGTGAAACACGTCACTCTGAGCTGATTAAATGATGATCTGTCTGCTTATAGGTTCTTTTGGTGGAGGACGGCGCTGTTGTGCGGAAAGTTCTGGCGGCGGCCGATCGGGTTCTGGAGACCCTCACTGAGCTCGGCTCTTCCTTGGACATTCGATCTCTTCTCAGGTCCTTCCAAGATTTTTCTGAAGCTTTGCTCGTTCTCAATAGCCTCACGGTGGACAGGGCCAAATCCTTACAGGATCCCGGACAAACAACACAGCTTCTGGACTCCTTGGACACGCTGAGGAGGTGCATCTCCATGCTGCACACAGCGATGTGCACCACCATCAAACACCCTGCAAGTGACCAGGCCAAAGCCGCCAAGGAGTTCATTCTGGACAAGGTCCAGAGCACGGTTGGAGACATCTGCGCCACTCTCAGGAGTGACGGCCACAGAGGACATCTGGGACCACACGGATACTACACTGGGAGGCGTGACAGCCTGCTGCACCTGCTTAATAATTACTCTATTGCACTGGTTCAGGAGAGTGGCTTCGACAGCATGGTGAGAGACATCGTGTTTCACTCCATGGTTGTGGCCAACTCTTCACGCAGAGCGTCCCAGCAGAGAATAGTGAGCCACTGTCGTCATGTTCTGCAGTTCTGGTCCGACATAAAACGCATGCTGAAATCCTCTGAAGAGCGTGATGACGCTGAACTGAAATATAATAAGGCGCGACCTTTTTTAGTCCAACAAATACAAATGCTGGACGACGCCCTGAAAACTGCGGTTCTCCATCACGTCTTGGACACGTCCCTTATAGCCTCCCGCACAGCCGGTGAACTTTTAGGCACGATAAGACAGGTGTTGGCGGCAGACGCTGCCGAAATGATGGATCTGACGTTTCTCCAGCCAGCAGTTGAGGATTTCTTATCATCCACCGATGGGATGATCCAAGCAGCAGCCTTTGTCTCCGCTCTGGCCGTAGATGCAAAGAGCTTAGAGGGTGTGGAGAACTCGCAGGTGTGCCTCACAAGACTACGAGCTCAAATTGCCCCCCTTTCACTGGAGCTGGCGGATAATTCGTGGAAAACGCTTCAAAAGCTTCACAGTGTGTGTCTGAAATGGGAGGAGGAGACCAATCAGCTACACGACACTCTGAGCGATGTGATGGACGTGAGAGAGTTCACAAGTCTCGCTGTGACCGAGATGGTCAAGGAGCGTCGTGGATGTGATGAAGCGTACAGAGAGCAGAGTTACAAACTGTTTGATGAGCGTGCTAAAAACCTAATATCCCACATGAAGCTGGTGAGCCGGTCGGTGAGAAGGCATCTAGACCGAAGCAATAACCCGATCTACAGGAACGGCCTGCTGGTCCTGCTCAAACAGGCTCAGTCCTCTCAAACCAAACTGGGCGAGTCGGTCAGAGACATGCTACGAGGCTCTGCTCTGAATGTGGAGCTCTATTCCGCATTTTCAAACAACGTTGCAGCAGCTATTCAGCATTTTAAGGTGCTCAGAGAAGGACTGGACGGACACCAGCACCCACATCTCCTGAGCCCGCTGCGAGAGGCGGCACGCGAGCCACAAATCTCACCGCCATCTTTACCCGTTGAGGATAATTATGGGACGAGCCTGGATCATGTGTCAAGAGACCCTGACTCCCCTCTTTCTGAGGCGATGGGAATGGATTCTCTAACAAAACACGATGAGGCCTCAGATACGGAAACTGTAGAAGCGTCTCATAAATATGACAGTGATGATTTAAAGAAGCCAGCTGTCCAAGAAGAGTCTAAACCGATCCACGTCGACCTTTTACCCCTTCTGTATGAAGTTCTGACCGTGACTAAAGGGAAAGACGTGTCCGCCCTCAACCAGGTCTGCACTAGAGTCCTCGAGCTGTCGAACTGCTACGTCCAGGCCGCCAAAGACGGCTCAGCGATCGTCGACAGCGTCGATTCGCAGACACTGGAAAGCTTCAGATCAGAACTGGTGTCACTGACGCCGCTGCTGGTCCAGACAGCGCAGGAGACGGCGATGAGCTCGGCGAGGAGCGCCGAAGGTCTCCGCAAACACAGCGTGCAGTTCTCCGACCTCATTGGCAACATCCGAAAGGCGGTGCTGCCTGTAGCCGGGACCTGGTATCACGCTGCGTGTGCTGAGCTGCAAGGAGACCTGCAGAGCACCAGACCCAGTCCTACGCAGAGTCTAAATGAGGTGATGAGCTTATGCACTCGTGTGGTCCAGTTCCTGACGTCGTCTGATTTGAGATCAGCCGACTCTCAGGAGACATTCAGCGTCTTGAACAGCAAGCTGAGCAAAGCCCAGAACACTACAAAGTTTCTTGTAGAGCTTTGCTCTTCGCCTGGAAGACAGGTGGACCATCTCGAGGCGCTCTGCATCCTTTGGGGCCTCTCTGTTCGGATTTTGCTGAATTCCCTGGATAAGATTTTAGGCACATCGGATATACACCAGCTGAACCCCCAGAAGCGACTGTCGGCTCTGTCTGAGAACTCTTTACGAATCCAAGAGGCTGCCAGACTCACCGGCTTGAACTGCAAAAGTGCTCACAAGTCAAAGCACCTGACGAGCCACCAGGAGGAGCTAAAAACACTGACCGATGCTTACCTCGAAGCTTCAGAGGAGCTTGAAGCAATGCCGAGTCTGACCCGACTTGCCAAATCCGATGTCCTACAGAGACAACTCTTGATCAAAATTAAAGTGCTTTCTAATCAGTTAGGCAAAGAGAATAAGGACTTTGTCTCCGCTTTTCAAAACATCGTCGAGATTGCTCGTTCTGCTGCCAAACATTTCCGAGGTTCTGAACACGCCGAAGAGACAGAGAAAGAATTTGAAAACGCTGCAAAGAAACTTGCAGAAAACGTCCAATCTGCAGCCAGGAGCGCGGAGGGTTGCTTCAACCACATCCGCGACCCACGGGCCCGCTCTAACCTGAGGTCCATCAACGATCATCTGTGCTTTCAGATTGCAGAAATAATCAGCAGAGCGAGGCTCATGGTGGAGACTCGTTATATCTGTGACGGCCTTAGTTTAGATGTGCAGACGCAGTGCTGGTCGGCGAAAGCTCATTATCTAACGGCGGAGATCATGAAGCAGGATGGGATCCATCATGAAGCCAAGGAAAGCATCAAGGCTGGTTTCCAGGGAAGATCCTGTGAGGATTTTATCAAAGAATTGCCTATGATGCCATCTAGAACCAAAGAGGTGGTATTTCCTGACACAAAGCCACCCCTGCAGAGAGGCAATGCAGGAAGTGTAGATGCAGCAGAAGCTAATTTGAGCCTGGCAGCTGTGGCAAAGCATGAACCCAAAGATGAGAAAAAATATGTAAGAAGTTCAAGATGGATCAGAATTCACAGTTTCCTGAGTGTCGCTGTAAAATCGGAACCTTGTGTCTCTTTACAGTCCGGAGGCGCACCCGCTGCATACAGAGATGGTTTTCCTCCGAGTTTCACCTCCGCTTTTCTGAAGCAAAAAAGCGAAAGCTGGGATCCAAAAAAGCAGAACAAAATAGTCCAGGTGACGAGAAAGATTGCCGACACAATAAGTCACATGACGCAGTATTTAAAGAAGAAAGGCCCGATTCTGGTAATGACCAACAGAAGTAATTTTTTTACAGCTATGTTTCAGTCATAATCAGTTCAGATTTTTTTTCTTCCCCCTCCAGAACAAAGATGCGTTTGTCAGTGCAGCCAAAGATGTGATCTGTAACTGTCAGACGGTAACTCAGTTCATCCGACTTATTGCCAACCTCAGCCTGGACACACAGTGCACGGTGGAGCTCTCCCTCATCATCGAACAGATTCTGACCATCACTAACCAGCTCAGTATCATCTCCAGGTTAGAGATCTTCTACCAAAACGCTGCTGTCCTTCTCTTTTCGCGTTTCTGTCACACTTAGATTTTTCACATCATCAAACTAATTTTAATATGAGACAAAAATGAGGTGATTAAATGATGATTTATTTTTTATTGTGATCTCATTTATTGAGGGGGAAATTAGCCATCCAAACCAACCTGGTCCTTTGTGAGAAACGGCTTTCGTCCCCTAAACACATCAACTAACATCAAGTGAATCTCTAACCTCACTGTGGGGGGATTTAAGCCCACTCTTTGGTGAATTTTGCCACACTGTAGAGTTTTCAAGCATGAACCACCTGTTTAAGGATGTGACACAGCATCTCACCTGGATGTAAGCCCAACCTTTGATAAGCCTCTCGAGAACCTTCTTTTTTTATTATTATTATACCCATCCATAGGGGGACTTGCTGGTGTGCTTTGGATAATTTTCATGTTGATAAACCCAAGTGATCTAATGGTTAAGGTGAAAAACTGATGGTCAGAAATTCTCCTTGATGATTTTCTGGTAGAGAACTAAATTCATGGTTCAATTAATTGCAGCAAGGTGTCCAGATCCTGTGAAAACAAAGAACCCTGAGATCACCACAGCTACCACCACAATGTTTGAATGTGGTGTTAATTTTTTCCTCAAAGCTTCTGGGAACCATTGAGGTTTGTTTTTTTCTCCAGACAGGCTTTTGCATTCTTTTTCATCACCAGAGGGGTTTCTCTTGGAGCTCTCCCATTAATGGGTGAGCCTCTCTCTATTGCTGAATAATCAACACTGATCTTAAATGGTAAATGGCTTGTACTTATATAGCGCTTTATCAAGTCCAACAACCCAAAAGTGCTTTACACTACACTCAGTCATTCACCCATTCACACCCTGACGGTGGTGAGCTCTGTTAGGAGCCACAGCTGCCCTTGGGCAGACTGACAGAAGCAAGGCTGCCATACATTGGCGCCAACAGACCCTCTGACCATTATCAGCAGGCAATGCGGGTGTAATGTCTTGCCCAAGAACACAACGACTAAGAAGGTGAGAGCAGGGGATTGAACCAGCAACCTGCCGGTAACAGGACTACCTCCCTAATTCTTGTACCACTTTTGTCCCTGAGATAAGTGAGGCCTGTAGTGTTTTAGATGTTGTTCTGGGGGCTTTTGTGTCCTGCGAAGATTCACCACAGTTTAATGTTTTCTATGTTAATAGCCAATAGCTTTCACTGTGGTTCACAAAACCTTGAATGACTTTGTTACCCTTTCCAGGTTGATAGATAATCTGATCTGTGACTAGTGAAACTAGTGGGACGTCAGAAGAAATCTGGTTAATCCATGTTTTAGCAAATATGAGAGGAGATTATAATTTATCATAGGACCACTGTGGATCGGATGTTGATTTGCCTGAATAAATTAATTTAGGATTTGAAAGCTGCATTTTGTGTTAACTCAGGTTTTCTTTGCTCGATAAGAACATTTGTTTGAACATCTGAAACATCTGTATGCCAAAAAACAAAAACAAAAAAACAGAAGAAATATATATCAGGGGAAAAATAAAACAAACAATAGATTAAACAATAAATGCTACTCTCTGCGTTCACTGAACCCTCTGTTTTCTTCTTTTTTTTACCTAGTGTGAACGCTGTAACACCTGGTTGCAAATCCTCTGATGAGATTCTGGTAAAGAACGCGGAGAATCTTCTTCAGACGGTTCTGCGAGGAGTCCACGCTGCAGAGACAGCCTGCATCACGGTTAATATAACACCACGGATGTATACATAAGCACAATAACATATGATTTTGCTTATTCCTATTTGGAAACCAATTACTTGGTTATTACAAATATAAACAGTCAAACATGTACGTAAATAATTCCCCTCACATTTCTTGTAACTGATGGTGACTTAAATCAGCTGGGAGACTGACGATGGTTGGTCTTGAAGAAGCAAAGCAGACCAAAGCATGCTACTACCACTATGCTCTCCTTTCTTTAATCAGATTAGTTTTCTTTTAATATTAACAAGGCATTTAGTTTTTTTCCCACAAAACCAACTCAAATTATATTCCTGGCTCATCTCTGCAGTCTTTAGCAAACTATGGATGAGCAGCAGTGTGCCCTATTAAAATAAGTTTTATTAGTTGTTTCTACTTCTTTGGTAATTTCTTTTTAACTCTATAACACTTACCGGGTTATAAACCATCACTACTCCTCACCACACAGTCTGTTTACAGAGTAATTTTGTTGCTTTTGCCCCCTTTGTCCAGTTTTATTTAATATGTAGCAATAAGTGCTTTACAGAGAGCAAGGAAAGAATCACCCACATACAATAAAACACTCACTCACATAGCTGTCTGCAATGCTGGGATTATAAAAAACAGAGTGAAGAAAAAAAACATAAAAGCATTCAGATAGATTATTCTAGTGACGGACAACAATAAGAAAAAAAATTAAATTAATTAGTGCATAAATATTAATAATATTAATTTGCGGGAGTTTTCTCTCTCTCTCTATCTATCTATCTATCTATCTATATATATCTATCTATCTATCTATATATATATATATATATATATATATATATATATATATATATATATAATTTTTGTAAAGCTTCTAATGGGCAGACTTTTAATAATTTATTTTGGGTATAGCCAACTACTACATGATTTTTTTTTTTTGTTAGTCTCAAGCCTCTGATATATGAACAATTCTCTTTTTTTTCTTTTACATTGTTTCAGGGTCTGAAGCAGCCGGAGCCAAACTCAGACGGCGCAGAGGCCACAGCTTTGTGCTTTGAGTGGAAAAAAAACTTGGAGCTCTATCGAGCCCAACAGACGACCAACCCAGAAACCGATGATCTGGGTTTAAGAAAAACATCATTGCACACATCGGCTCCCAGTCTTGCCCCCCAGGTTAACGTAAAAACGACCTTCAAGTAAACAGTTCTGTACGTTCAAAGCTAGCAGATGTAATGTGGTCAAACTCATGGACCTGTGTCAGTGTACGTAGTAAAATCAGGCTCAGAATCTGTGAAAAAGGATGGACTCTTTCCTTCCCGTCAAACAATATTGATCACAAATTTAAAGAAGCAAGAAGATTTTTGTTTATTTCTCAAATAAAGATTCATTTAGCAACAAGAATAATTCAACCTCATTTAAAGACGAAAATAACAACCAGTGAGTTCGCTACAAATGTAATTAATGATTTTGTTAGATCACACTAAGATTCACTAGACTTACAAATGTTTTAATTAGGTTAAAAGAAACAAGAAAGATAGCAAAGGCGCTATGCTGAAAGCCTAAAAGGGGAAACTCAAGATTGGGGAATATAATATTAGAAATGCTAATTACACATATGAGAAATCAAACTTTAATCAAAGAAAGAAACAGAAAGAAAGAAAGAAATCAATCAATCAATTAATTAATCAATCAATCAACCAATCAATCAATAAAATCAATAAATCCCAGGTTTTTCATGCCTGCTTCATGGGATGGTGGTGAGACTCTCAAGCCCTCCATTAAACAATGCCAACCAGGGGGCATACAATTAGTTTCTCAACACCAGAACACCCACTAAAGATAAAATTAAGCGCCATTATCAGCAGCTAGGAATCGGGCAACTGTTCCTCTAACAGAACCATTTGGGTTGGCAGTTCCTTTGACTGACAGTTCAATCATACTCATTGTAAAGTGTTTTGTTTGGGCCCAATTTGCTGTAATTCTTTGTAATGGAATGAGGATTATTCTTGAAGAAATTAGCCAAGTAATGCAGACACTGGTGTGGAGGAAAAACAAAATAAAGCTTATAGTTCTGACAGAAATGTTTATTGCTACTGAAGCTCTCCAGACTGACCCAGCTAGGCTACATGATGGGTTGTCAGGTTCTGTCTGCGCTCTCCGACTCACAGAATTGAAAATACCATGGAAGGAGTCGTCATGATGGGCTGATCAACCAATCAGAAAAGGACTTGCAAGTGATCCTTTTTCATCCTTTGGATAAGGGAGAAAGAATTGTCCACAAACTATCACTGTAGAAAAAATACCATCTCCTGGCTGGAGCTGTTTCAAGCTCCGGATTTCAATATTAAATAAAGAGACAGTTTCATGTTCAGCATTTAACACATAAAGCTGCTTTAAAGTTAACGTATCTTAGATCATCTTAAAGCTTGCCAAATTTCTAGATGAGCAAAATACGATTTGTCGTAGAAAACTTTTGGAGGTCATAAGAACATTTATTGTTTAGGGTTTTACAAAGATCTAAACGTCAAGCAAGGACATTATGAGGAAAAACGTTAAATTCTAAAAAATCTTAGATCTGCTGTGTGTGTCCATTACGTTGAGTACTTTTAGCCTAAAAGACAAAATTACATTTATGACAACGTTGTGAACCCCCAGTGAGGAAATTTAACAAAGGCAACTGCTGCCAGCTTCACTAGAGGAAATCTTGATGCTGAAACTCAGCATGCAAGAGAAACAGAGAAGAATGTGTTGTGGAGAGGAGGCGCTGGGCCAGAGGTCAGCGCAGTATCTGCTGTCCCGGTGCTCGGGTCTGCAAAGAGCGGGGAGGAACCCAAACCCGTTCTGATAAACTGTCTCTTCTGTCGCAAGCTGAGGGAAAAAGAAAAGAGAGTGAGTCTGCAGATACGAGAGGCCATCCATGAGGAGGAGATGAGGAGCAAAACCTGGAGCATGGCCGCCTGCTAGACCCTGCTCCCAGGAGGACCATGGAGGTGAGACACGTTGCCAGGAGAACCGGAAGGGAAGTCCATATATGGCCTGTTGTGTAATGAGACACCAGTGACTCCATCTTCTGCTTAGAGACTTTACTCTCTCGTTATCCACAGAGTACGTTGTGTATCTGATCCCTTCCCACATGTTACACTGTAAAAAGAGAACTCAAAATAAGTAAAAAAAAAATTGAAATTTTTGTATTTTTCCTTGATTTGAGCAGGTGAATACGACTATTTGCCAATGGAATAACATTTTTGCACTTAAAATAAGAACAATTCATCTTCCATCGTCTTATTTCAAGTGCAGAATATCTAATCATCTTATTTTAGGGATAAAAATACTCATTCCATTGGCAAATAGTGTTAGTCAGCTGTTCAAATCAAGGAAAATATACAAATTTCAAGAAAATTTTACTTACTTTTAGTTCTCTTTTTGCAGTGTAATGATGCTTATCCACCCTTATGAGAGACTAGAACACCAATGGGGGAGAAACAGTTTTTTCCCTTTTTCTTTTCAGAGGACATTTTTTGAACTGCTTCACGCGCCTTTATATAATCATCTTTCTTGATTTTGTATTTTGCTCACTAATTTTGTATCTTTTTGCTTTGTGAAAAAATAAAACTTCCTTTTTTTTTTAGCACATCTTTATATGTACACTTAACCACACTTCTGGGAGGGGGGGGGGGGGCTTTTTATGTGGCAAATGTCCTTCATTTAGAAACATTTCTGGTTCCTCATTGGGTTATTAGATTTTAAGGTGAAGTAGTTTAACTCCCTCCGGCAGTCACATCGTAGGTGCCTTGCTATAGAGCAGCAGCGCTCAAACTGGGGTCCCTGGGTACCCGGGGGTCCGCGAACCACAATTTTGGACAATTTTTTTTTTAAACATACATTATTCCTAATGTATTTAACAGTACAAAAGGCTGTTTAATATTACTATCAGCATGAGGAACCTAAAGGGGTCCTTGGTAAAATGTTACCGCTGCTAAGGGGTCCCTGGCCCAGAAAAGTTTGAGAACCTCTGCTATAGAGGACAAAGGAGGGAACGCTCTGTGAAAGATATCAGAGTAAAAAGGGAGACACCCTGGGAATTCTGGGAAGAGCGTTCCTCCTATAACAAAAGGACACAGGCCTCCTTTGTTAGTTATAGTGATCCTGGCTCCTTTTTAAAAAAGGTTCCCTCTTCCCTCCTCTCTTATCAAATAATTTTTTCTCTTATTTCCAAAGGTCTAAGCCTTAGATAAGCCTTTTTTTTTTCTTGTTTTAAATTGCACCCGCTCTAGTAAGCTTAATTAGGATTAAAGTAGAACATCTGGAGTAGGATAAATGGGAGTCAATTAGCTGATTGACCATAAGCGCTCACTGGCCTTGGGTCAACTAGGGTCAAAGACGGCGAGGTTGATTTGACAGACATGTTGCCAAAGAATGAGACCTATGAAAGCTTCAGATGCTGAAATCTAACTAAAATGTCAAACTACACACGCAGGTCAAAGATAAGACATAAAAACTACAATTTGATTCTGAGGGAGAAAAGTCTCTGGTTCACCTCTTTATTCGATATATTCATAATAAAATGACTTGAACGATGAGCACGTGTACTTTTAAAAGCAAAAAGCCGGTGTCACCACACGAACAGAAATAGAACTCTGTTTATACAACGAAGCGCTCAGTGAAACACACTGTACACATTATACAAAACGCACATTTACAGTGGAGAAACAAGACGGGGAATTAAAAACAAAAACAAAAGGGGATAGCTTATTTTCAGGCCAACAGAAAGCAGCACTGCTGAGATGCTTCACTCCACAACATTCACACTTTATGAAGGCAGGCTTAAATACAACGCTCTAGTGTGATACGGCGGCACATTTTCTTCCATATATACATTTACTTGTAATGCCTGTAGGGTGGTACTTTTTAGGTACAGAAAATACACAGAGAAACACTTTCATCTATTTTTTTCCTATCATTAATCCATTTTCAGATAAAATAAACCTTTACCTGCTGCTTCCAAGCTGGTATGGGTGCTTTTTTATTTGGTACAATGGCACAGATACGGTGGCTTGCAAAAAGTGTGCACACCCCTATGAAAAACTGTGGTACACATTTGAGCTCATAACCACGCATTTCTATTTGTGGGATTATTTGGGACAGACCAATATAAAGTAGTGTGTAACTCTGAACTCACAAACCTTTCCTATTTTTATCTGCAAAGGATTTTAAAAACAATTTATGCTTTTTCTTCCAGCGACTTCTCACATAAAATCCAGATAAAATACAATTAGGTTTATAAGGTTACAAAATGTGGGGGAAAAAAGGAGGTCCTATACATCAAATTGAGTAGCTAACAGCTGATATAAACTTGAATCAATAGAAAAAGCAAAAAGAAAAAGAAAAAAAGAAACGATAGCATGTTCGGGAAAGAGGACGCAGTGCAAACATTTCAGCAAAAACATTTAACTGTATAGAAAGTTTAAAAAGTGTAAATAAATGTCAGTGTGATCATGTATTACATGTGAGGAAAAGATTTTTTTTTGACAAGTCCTTGAGAAATTAAAAGCTCTTCTCTGGTAAAAATAACAAAAAAACAAAACAGAATATCACTTATCACAAAAGGACACACAATGAACTCTGAGTGGAACGAGATAAATACTGTCAACATGGTAAATATTATCCACATGCTCTGTCTGCGTGTAGAGTTAATTTGTTTCTCCACAGTGGAATATCTGCATGTCAAAAAAAAATCAAAAAGATAATACCTCTGCATCCCCACACCCCTGTTTTCTGACAGACAAGTGATGCTGTGATAACCTGCGCTCGAGTATTTACAGAAATAAATAGAGCCATGTACTGCTAAAATAAAAATATGTGATAATGGTCCAACAATTTACAAAACACTCGTTTTAGTTTCCATGCTGGGATATCTACTGGCAGAAAGGAGAAGCGGTGGGATCGAAAGTCTTGAAGACATCTTTAAGTGTCCTGTCGTCCGTCTCCTCTGGGTCTTTCTGCTCTGCCTCTTCCTCCATAACCTCCTCCTTCTCCTCGTCTGCCTCCACCTTCGCCTCCGGGTCCTTGGGGCCCTCCGTCTCCTCCTGTGGCCCTGCGGCCGCCTGTCCTCCTGGCTTAGCCTGCCTGGGGTCGGCGTACTGAGGCCGGATGAGCCCGGCCAGCGCCGGGATGGGGAGGTTATGGACTGCGGGGGGTTTGACCGGCGAGGCGGGAGGAGGAGGCCCGCTGGGAGAAGCAGGAGGTGGGCTTTGACGGGAGGCGACCTCTGTGCTTTTTGCCTCTTCAAACGAGCCGCTTCGCTGGCCCGGTGAGGGAGACGGTGCAAGAGAGTGCTCCGCTTTGGACGGCTGTTTCAAGATCCCGGGCTTTTTGGGAGGCTCGACCTGCTCCCTCCGCGCCTGCTCCGTTTGAGAGCGCGGGTCGTACAAGCTGATGCCGCCAAGGATGGTGGTGGGACTCTCCAGCCCGCCGTCGGACGACGCCAGCCGGGGCGCGTACGGCGGCAGCTTCTCAGGCTCCGGCTTGCCCTGGGCGGCGTGGGGAGCCGCGCTGTTGCCGGCCTTCTGGAGCCTGGGGTCCACAAGCCCTCCACAAGCTGAGGAGGGGTCTTTCTGACCCAGCAGCTTGGAGTCCAGACTCCCCCTGCGCTTGAGTCTGGGGTCCAGGGATTTCTGCTGCCGCGGGTCCACGGGCCTCTCCGTGGAGGATCGCGACTCCACGGAGCCGGCGGGGATCCGACCCAGGCGTTCCTTCAGGCGGACGGCCGCTAGTCTGGGGTCAGACGGCGGGGGGCTGGAGACGACGGAGTGGTCGGGCTGGCTCGTTCGGTTCATCTGAGCGTCTGCGATCAGCGGCGGCAGCGGCAGGTTGATGGAGTGCTCCTGCTTGGGGACGAGGGAGGGGATGAGGTCCTCGGGCGCCCACACCACGGACTGAGCGAAGGCAGGCCGCTGGAGCAGGATGTCCACCCGAATGTGGCTGAACTGCTTCAGCTGACAGCGAGGGTCCCGCAGAGCCACGCCAGGGCTGGCCTCCAGCGGGATGAGGACAGCTCTGTCCTTCAGCTCCCTCTCACCCTCGTCATCCTCCTCTCCCGTCGGAGCCTTTTTTGGAGCGGGGTGGCTCTGCTGGCGACCGAGATCGGCCGGCCTCGTCTTCCTGGGGTCTCTGGGCAGCCTTGGATCCGCAGCTCCGTCCGTCTCCTTGCCGGGATCCGGGAGCCGCTGTCTGGGGTCCGTCTTCACCCTGGGGTCGCCGGACGGGGCTCGTTCCTTCATGAGCCTGGGGTCGCCCAGAGCCGGAGTCGCCGACGCGGCCTGGGGGGGCTTCGACTGACTCTGCTGCGTCTCACTCTGCTTCTTTAGGGATTTCAGGATGGAGGAGACACAAGAGCCCCCGTCCTCCTCATCGCTAGAGTACCAGTTTGTGGTTTCATCTGCAGAGAAACGAGACTGGTGATGCCCTGCTGGAGTGAAACCCTTTTACATTTTGTCACAGAACAACCACTGACTTCTTTTTTCAAGACACAGACCAGCAAAAAGTTGCACATAACTGTGTAGTAGACGGAAAGATGATTTATTTTCTTATAAATAAATTGGCAGAATCATCATTTGGGTATTCCTCTATAAATAAAGGTTGGTTGGAGCAGCTGTGACTTAGTGTTTAGTAGGGTTGGAAATTGAAAAGATTTTCACGATTCCGATTCCCTTATCGATTCTGTGAAACGATTCGATTCCTTTTCGATTCCAATTTGGGGGAAAAAGGAGAACAAACAGTTGATGATGAGCATCAACTTTGTTTACTTAACTATCACACGACCTTACAAACTAACAAGGTCAAGATGTCCACAGCCACTTTTTTGTTTTGTTTTGGTTTAAGCCTGGTCACGTCGTGCGCAAGTTATGCACATGTGCTTACTGAACGCCGTGTGCGTAACTTGCGTATAAAACGTGACGTAACTTGCGTAAAAAAAAAAAAAAAAACGGCGTGCTAACGTTGTGCTGCTCAGAGCCGCGGCACGACGGAATCGAAAAGAGAATCGTTTAGCGAGCTGCCAAACGGTGCCACGGAATTGGAAAACACAGAACCGGTTCTGAACAGGAACCGGTTTTCGATTCCCATCCCTAGTGTTTGTCGGTGTGACCCTATGTTGCCCACTGATCTGCCCGTGAGTGAGACTGGGTGAACGTGGCTTAAGTGCAGGGGCGGAGCTAGAAGGGGGAGAGGGGGGGGCAATGAACCCCCTGAAATCTAATTCCCCCTTTCACAGCACCAGGTCACTGTTGTACAGTAGTGGGTGCTGTGTAAAACAAAGGGCTGCAGTCCAACCAACTAGAGGAAGAACTTTACAGTACATACAAGTAAATTAAAGAATAAAAACATGTTCAATTGAAAACTGAAGAAAGAACTAAAGAAAAGATAAAAATGGTTTTATACTAGGGCTGGACGATACAGGACAAAAAAGCAGGTCGATAACACAGAAATCATATTGATCAATATTGATAGTTATCAAAAAATTCAATACATATATTTTAAGTGCAGCCCTGACCATTTTATGCTGTTGCTTAATTACCTATTTTTAGATACAGAGCACACAATCACTGAATTCAAACTCAACCCTTTACTCAACAAACTTTTTACCAAAACTGCAAGTTTTTAAATAAATAAATAAATAAATAATGTGCGCTCTCTTTGAAGGGGACAGGGCGTGATGATGGTCCGTTCCTAGGTCTGCGTTTGTGATCGGTTGGGATGTAATGACATTTAGTATTAACCTACATGATAGGCTAGAATGCAAAAGGAAGAAAAACTTCTATTGAACTTTTTATTGACCTGTTTTTTTTGCTATCGTACCACACGTCTATCGATCGATATATATATATATTGTTATTGAATTATTGTCCAGCCCTATTTTATAGGATCAAAAGAGGCAGGAAGTAAGGAGGAAATATTATTAACAAGTCTAAGATTTGAACATACGGGACTAAATGCAACTTTTTAAAACACAAAAGCATAAAACAAGGAGTTGTGACCACTGAAACTATAGAACTTGTTACATTGGTATATCTATATAATGGTATAAACATTTTTGCAAGACACTTTGATCGTCATCCCGGCCTTTGTTAATGTACTGTATGTTTATTCACTTAGTGTAATAACTCAAGTCAAAGCTTCAAATGGAGGATTGGGTGATTTGGTGTTATATAATATTATTAATTCTTCAAATAAAGCACGTCCCCTTACCCCTGTTTTCGTTCTTATCAGCCTGTCCCTCTGCTCTGTGGGGCTCCTTGCCCTGGGACTCCTGCGGCTGCTGCTGCGGCTGCTGCTGCTGTGTCAGATGTAACAAGATGGCCTTCTGCACCGCTGGTGGCAAAGCCTGTAACTGTGATTCTGCACCCATCAGCTGCTGAAGGCTCTGTATGAAGGCCTGACCAGGTTCGACTAGATGATTGAAAACCGTATATTGTGTATATAAGTAACAAATGGAGGGTAATAAAATGATTTAAGTGATATTTCCAAACATCTCTGACCTTCCTGTTGACCCATGGCCTGGTTTTGGAAGAAGCTGCTCAGGAAATCCACCGGGTTCTGACCAAACGACGGGCAGGGCAGCATGTTCTGTGACATCTGGACGTCGGGTGGGAACGGAGGCGTCTGCATATTCATCTGCTGGTTGATGCTGACTCCGTGGAAGGGTGGGGGCGGACCGGAGGGCGTTGGTGTTTGCATCGGGAACCCGTGAGGCGGGTGCTGTCCCGGGGGGCTCTGTGGCATGGGTGGCCCAGCGGCGTGACCCATGGCAAGAGCTGAGTCAGCGGTGGTTCCTGCAGGGGCACCAGAGGCCACAGCAGCTGCAGCCTGCATGTCATCTGAGCCCCCGCTAAACTGACCGGCCCCGTCTCCCTGATTCTGGGAGAAGTTTGTACCACTGGAAAAATAAAAAAAAGATTACGCCGACTTTTACTATGAAGAAATTAGGGCTGGGCGATAAATCGATTTAATCGATTAATTCAAATTTACAATTCTTTAAGATTTCATTTTTGGAAAATCTGGATTTTATTTTGCCAATACACTCATTGGGTTTCCATGAAGAGAACAGCATGTGATGCTGAATATATGTTTAGGCAAATATATTGTCAAAATATTGTTAAGTGGAAACTTTTTTTTACCTTAATACGAGGTACTTCATTTACTTATTTACTTTTTTTTAACTTAGTTTGAAATTCACAAGTGCAGTGAAGCCTGTTCTTAGCTCAATGTGTAATACCACTAGCAGCAAATGTTTTGTTATACAAGCATGTTTCACAGCTTGTTTTTAGTTGCACTTTGAATTCAGGTCAACTCCCTGACGAAATGCTTGACATAAAAAGCAAGGTTTTAAAATAATTTCTTTAATTTCTTTTTATGAAACAAAAAGGAGGAAAAAAAATCGATTAATCGGATTTGGTATGATCAAATCGGAGATTTATTTTTTAATCCATATCGCCCAGCCCTACATCAGGGGTTTGATTTATGTAACCGCTATTTTAAACTAGTACCTCATGAGTCAAGGTAACGGTATAATAGGTTCATTAGTTTATGACCACACTGCAAAAACGGAACTTAAAATAAGTAAAATCTTCTTAAAATTTAGTGCATTTGTCCTTGATTTGAGCAGGTTAATAAGATGATTTGCCAATTGAATAAGATTTTTGCACTTAAAATAGGAACAACTCATCTCCATCGTCTTATTTCAAGTTTGTACCACTGGAAAAAAAAAAAAAAAGATTACGCCGACTTTTACTATGAAGAAATTAGGGCTGGGCGATAAATCGATTTAATCGATTAATTCAAATTTACAATTCTTTAAGATTTCATTTTTGGAAAATCTGGATTTTATTTTGCCAATACACTCATTGGGTTTCCATGAAGAGAACAGCATGTGATGCTGAATATATGTTTAGGCAAAATTATTGTCAAAATATTGTTAAGTGAAAACTTTTTTTACCATAATACGAGGTACTTCATTTGCTTATTTACTTTTTTTTCAAACTTAGTTTGAAATTCACAAGTGCAGTGAACTCTTAGCTCAATGTGTAATACCACTAGCAGCAAATGTTTTGTTATATTTTCATTGTTTATAATGGCACGGCTGCCATCTTGTTTTGCATGTTTCACAGATTGTTTTTAGTTGCACTTTGAATTCAGGTCAAATCCCTGACGAAATGCTTGACATAAAAAGCAAGGTTTTAAAATAATTTCTTTAATTTCTTTTTATGAAACAAAAAGGAGGAAAAAAATCGACTAATCGGATTTAGTATGATAAAATCGAAGAATTATTTTTTAATCCATATCGCCCAGCCCTAGAAGAAATGTTGGAGTTTAATGTCACAACGATTGAAGAGCACCCTGGTTACCTGTGAGCAATTTTGTGTGCCAAGTCGACAGTCGGATGAACCTTGATTTCAAACAGAGAGGGAATCTTCTTGCCGCACTGACCAGAGGCGCCATCTGAGGGACTGCTCTGACCCGGCGTGGGCAGCAACCCCACTCCAGGAGGGGGCTTTGGAAGCGGCGCGATCCCCTGCTTTCTCAGATCCTCCAGCTCCAGCTCGTCCTCCCGGGCGTTCTCCTCCTCCGTGTTGATTATCTGTCCCAGGAGTCAGAGAGAGAGAAGGCATTAATGTCAACATAGACTGCAAAAACGGATCTAAAAATAAGTCAAATGTCCTTAAAATTTGTGTTTTTGTCCTAGATTTGAGCCGTTAAATAAGATTATCTGCCAATGGAATGGGTATTTTTACCCCTAAAATAAGATAATTAGACATCCTGCACTTGAAATAAGACGACAGAGATGAATTCTTCCTATTCTAAGTGCAAAAATCTTATTCTATTGGCAGATCATCTTATTTACCTGCTCAAATCAAGGAAAAATACACTTATTTTAAGAACATTTTACTTATTTTTAGTTCCGTTTTTGCAGTAGTGCCGGCAATGTTTAAGATTAAAGATTGGGTCTGACTTACCTTGTCAAGCAGCTCTTTCGTCACATCGTTTAAAGCATCATGGGAGAATTTGCAGTTGTCCCCCTGATAACATTTGGCTCCGGTGTGAAAGAACTTGCAGGGGTATTCATGTGCAAACCAAGGTTAAGGAACCAGCTCTAGTGTTTTGCACAAACATTCACACCCCGTGCACTTTCTAGTTTTGCAGTGATCACTGGGTACGGACAACCCCATAACTCACTCTTTTATTCTGATTCCTTAAATAGAATCTGGTTCAATCAATTGCCAAAAGTCACCTAATTAGCAAAGAGAGTCTACCAGGGTGCAATTGTCAAAGCAATACAGCGCTTTTAAGGATTTAGAGGTTTGTTAGAGAACATTAGTGGAAAAAACGGCACTGTGACGACTATGAACACTGCAAAAAGGGAGCTAAAAGTAAGTACAATTTCCTTGAAATGAGTGTAATTGCCCTTGATTTAAGCAGGTAAATAAGATAATCTGCCAATGGAATAAGATTTTTGCACTTGGAATAGGAACAACTCATCTCCATCATCTTATTTCAAGTGCGGTTTATCTAATTATCTTGTTTTAGGGGTAAAAATACTCATTCCATTGACAGATCATCTTATTTACCTGCTCAGACCGAGGACAAATACACTCATTTCAAGAAAGTTTTACTTACTTTTAGTTCTCTTTTTGCAGTGAACCTCTCCAAACTGGTCAGGGATACAGTTGCAGAGAAATCTACGGCACTTCCGGTTATAAAACAGCAGAGCCTGGAGTCCTGCATGACTGCAGACTGATCCTGCTCTGAAATAAGGGCAGCGTTAATCAGAATAGCAGCTAGGAGGACGGTGGCGACTCTGGAGAATCTACAGAGATCCACAAGTCAGGAAGGGGAGTGATAACTATTGTCATGTTCTCCATAAAAGCTGGCTTTTATGGAAGAGTGGCCAGAGAGAACGCCAGCATTGAAAGAAAGACATAAGGTAAGACATGTGGAAGAGGGTGTTTTCCTCAGAGGAGACCAAAATAGGACTTTTTTTGGCCTACATGCAAAACCTGGCGTGTGGCAGAAATCCCCCTAAACATCCCATCACACTGGTGAGACATAGCTGTGGCTGAAGCATGCTGTAGGGATGCTTTTCGTCAGCAATGACGGGGTAGTAGGTCAACTTCGCTGGGGTGCTAGAGGGACTTGAATACAGGGCAACCTTTGTTGGAAATCCATTAAAAGCAGCAAAAAACTTTAAGTGACGCTCTCTAAATGTTGAACGCTATAGACCAGGGGTCCGCAACCTTTGTAACCCGCAGAGCCATTTTTGCCCACGTTCCAGCTAAACAAATTTTGTTTAGAGCCACAAAAGTTACACCTCTCTTCGAAACAAAAGCTTGTTTTTATAGTATATTATAGGAAATTTGTTTAATTTTTTTTTATTAAAGATCAACAGTTATTATTATTTAACCAACAGTATTTTTATGTTTAGGTTTGATGCATTTTCTTCAATTGGACATTTGATTTTTATAGCAAATGGCATCAAAATGATTAAAAAGCAAGTCGTTTGCAACTTTTTGACAAGAAGATACTTAATTTAGCTTCTGGAAATGTTATGCATATATTCCAGAACTAAATGCATCCTTAATCTAGCAATTTTAAATTACCTTTACATTTAGAAACATTGACCAATAATTTCCTCTCGTATTTTTGGTCTAAGTTTTTAAGAGCCAAAGCTGAAGGTGTAAAGAGCCACATGCGGCTCTGAGGCCACAGGTTGCAGACCCCTGCTATAGACGCTTGTCGAAACTTGCCCTGAAGAGTCACCGTTCTAACTACAGTGAAAGGTGGCTCCATGAATACAGACGTCGGTGAAATGAAAGTAAATGCATGCCGCACCTTTCAGATTTACTCCTTTTTTTTTGTTTTATTTGATAACCTCGCACTGTCTTCATTCTGCCTCACTAGTACGTTCCCCTTCGTGCTCGTCCATCATGTAAAATCTTAGTAAAACATTGAGTTTGTAGTTGTAACGGGACAAAGCGTGGGAAAGGTCAAGCGGGTATGACTACTTTTACCCGACACTGTACATAAACATCAACGAGAACCTTTAGTGAAGGATATTGTGCATGTAAATGCAGTGATCTCCTTTGCTGCAGTATCCCTGCAGGTAAAACTTACACAGCTCCTTTTTCTTATCGGGCACCACGAGCTCGTGTTCAAATTTGCACTGTTCCCCCTGCGCAAAAGGCGAGATAGAAAAACGCTGAAATTAAGTTCATAATTCTTAGAGCCGGCGGCGAGAAAGAAGCCGCGGGACATTCAAGCCTCGCGTACCTTGATGCAGCGGCCCTCGAGGAAATACTTGCAGATGTATCTACCGTTGTGCTCCACCGTATGCTGACTGATGAACTCCTTGCTCATGATTGGCCACTTCTTCTGAAAGCCACAGGAGCTTTTTCCTTCCTGGCGCAGAAAAACACGTGAAAGATTAAAGCGAGATGAACGGCCGGGTGTTGAAAGGCGTAGAAAGTGCTAATACAAACGCAGTGGACCTGGGCGGGTTTTCTTGGATACGCAGCACTTACTGGTCCCATGTCGTCCATTCCCAGGTCTCCTCCTCGGCCGCGCCCGCGTCCTCCCCACGGTTTGCCCTTAAGCTTCTTGTTCTTGATAAGCATCCCCCGCCCTCTTCCTGGGCCGCTCCCTCTGCCCCTTCCTCTCGGTCCAACTGAAAAGAAAAACCAATAAACCTCTTGACTTTTTGATTTGCGGCCACTCCAGTAACACCATCGTGAGGAGCTTCAGTGAAAGGTTCTTACACTGTTGGTGCTTCATCCCTCTCAGGTTTCCTCTCATCATCTGCTCCTTTGGGTAGCGCCCCTTCCCCTGACCCCCATCTTTGGACTGCGGGTACTCCGACATGTCGTCTTCGTAATCCTCCTCCTCCTCCTCGTAGTCATACTTGTCATCGCTGTAGTCCTCGCTGTATTTATCGAAATCGCTGCCCCTCTGCGGGGGGGACTTCTTCGAGTTGCCGTGGAGTCCCTTCGAATGCTGTCGGTTGAAGCAAACATAACAATCTCACTGCGAAAAAGGGAACTAAAAGTAAGTGAAAGTTTCTTAAAATTAGTATTATTATTTTTCCTTGATTTGAGCAGCTAAATAAGACTATTTGCCAATGGAATGAGAATTTCCACCCCTAAAATAGGTTAATTAGATATCCTGCACTTGAAATAAGACGATAGAGATAAATTGTTTTTATTTTAAGTACAGAAATCTTACTCCATTGGCAGATAGAATGATTTACCAGCTCGAATCAAAGACAAATACACTCAGGGGCGGTTCTAGACAGGGGCCAACAGGGGCCCATGCCCCTGTAGAAATGGCCCTGGCCCCTGTTATGGCCCCTGTACTAAAAGCATGATGTTAAATAAACTTCTCATAATTATTTATTTGCAATGGCAAAGAAACCATAACTGATTGGTCACTTTGACCAATATTATTTTTTACCTATACAGCTTTACTCTAAAAAGAATATTAAAACTTAAGATGTTTCACGTTTAGCTTTAGCCGTATTGAGCAGAGGGCAAAGTTTTCAACTGCTAGATCAGGGGTCTGAAACCTGCAGTTCCAGAGCCACAAGTGGCTCACTTAATATTATTACACAGTTAAATATTGCCATTTTATTGTTTTAAATTTTTTTTGTTCTGTGCCCCTGTGAAAAAAACACTGGCCCCCACTTTGGCCCCCCTGGTAAATTTGGTCTAGAACCGCCACTGAATACACTAATTTCAAGAGGATTTTACCTACTTTTAGTTCCCTTTTTGTCTCCCGATAATTCTCACAGTGTGACTGATGTGGCAGCCAGAGGCAACGGTGAACTCACCTGAGAGGGCGGGATATCAGAGTCACGGCTGTAGCCTTGGCCCTTCCTGCTCTTGGGCCTTTCAGCCCGGTCGTAGTCCGAGTCGTAGCTGTCGGAGCTGGAGCTGCTGGAGGGGGAATGATGCTGAAGAGAAGGCAAAAAGCCAATCTGTTACAGCCGGTTGTGAGTCAACCCACATGGTGGGAATTTATGCAAAAATATTCAGCCGCAGCATGTTTACAGGATTAGAAAAGATCTACTAAACTGAATTCTAGATACAGAAATCTGGTCTTAGCTAATGACTGGCAGTCGTTGACACCCTTCACAAGTAATGGAGGACACTAAAGTTGTCGGCTAAAGACGATTGTTTTTGTTTTTTTGTTCACAAAGTGCTTTATCCACCGATGATAATGGAAAGTTTAGTGGAAGGAAAAGTTGTGGCAGTTATAATCTATATATTATGAGTTTCACGTTTTGAGTTGAATTACTGAAATAATTGAGATGTGCCTTGACACTTCTGCCTGAAAGTGACCATTTGGTACTGATAAGCATCCTTATAACTCACTCTTTGTCTTTCACGTTTCCTCCTTTTGGACCGCCTCTTCTCTCTGGTCTTTTTGTATCGTTTCCTCGAGTGTCTGCGAGCCTTTACTTCCTTCTCTTTATTTTTCTCCTTTTCTTTTTCCTTCTCTTTCTCATTGTCCTCCTTCACCTCAGCAGCCTCTTTGTTCTCTTCCATCTCAATTCCCTCATCGTCTATTTCTCCATCTTCCAGCTCGCCATCCTCCCTAAGAGAAAGCGAAACCGTACATTTAAGGCAAAGTTTGATTATACTTTTTAATAATCTTTAACAGTAATGAGTATTTTCTCATTTAAAATAGGGTTAAAATCCTCTGTATAATCAACTTCTAGCACAACCTACATGTTTTTTTTTACATATTTCTCAGAATAATCATCCAATGTATTTAGAAATAAAATTAAATATACTGATCATCTTTATCTGGAAAAGCAGATGTATCAAGTTATACTTCACCTTTAAGATTTTGTGTACCAAAAACCGTATGTAGAATTTTTTTTTTGTCATCATATAAACCACTCAGTAGCTGTTTTATTTTATTTATGGTTAAAGTTCTAGAGGTTTGTAGAGTTTAATTGACATAATTTGTTCAGCAACAAAATTCAGTAAAAAAAAAAAAAAAAACAGGAAGGACATGTTAATTTTCCTTGACTGTGAAGTAAAATGAATTACACGGTATGAAAACATATATTAACCAGTGATTCTTCTGGTGAATGCACTGTTGTTAAAATATGAATTACGTATGACACAAATAGCATGATTACAAACAGGCAATGTCAAGATAAATCAATAACAGTATAGGTATTTTGTGTAATAATATCTGTTTTTACTATTATTTGCGTATAGTTTCATATCAGCATGGTGCACAATAAATGTCATTTTAGTGGTTAATGCATTTTAATAAAATCTCATCTGCTTTACACTGTCAGAAGTTTGCGTTGTTTAAAACCTCAGACGTAGCACAATGAGCTCCTGACTGTTTAACTGAGTGAACACTTCAGAAAGAAGCTTATGAGCCACTTTATAAGTCTGAGAAGTGAATTAAAGAAGACTCAAAAAAGCTGAAATCATACAAAACAATGTTCTTGACATGGCCTAAAGATGAAAGGCTTTCAAAACAAGTGGCAACACACCAAGGTCTGGTTATCCCAGTAAGTTCACCACAAAACAGGCCGCAAGATGCTAAAAGAAGTGACCAGAAGCCCTAAAATGTCATCATGGGTCCTACAGCAGGCATGTCAGTACAACCAGAAAGACTTTATATCAGCCGTGCAACTTTTGTTCTCTAAAAAGCACGTAAGCTAGACTAACGTCTGCCACAGACTCATAAGAAGACCAGGACTTCTGGAATAATGTTCTTTGTATAGATGAGTCTAAAATGTAATCATTTGGACACCGAAACAGTTGACATGTTTGTATTAAACTAAAAACAGTATTCCTGAGGAAAAGAGCCTCACATCAACCGTGAGGCTCAGAGATGTAAAAGGTTTAGAGATGATTTGCTGCAGTAGGAGCTGCCCAGCCCACCACTGTACAATCCACCATGACTTTCACCATGTATCACGGATGGGCAATAACTTTATTATAAAATATATTTCAGTGGTAGTGGGAATAACTGTTTTCGTTTCTGTTTGAAATATAAGCAATTAGATTAGTTCAACGTTTTAAAAATAATAATAATAATTGTGTAAATATTGTGGTGTTTTTTTTCTCACGGTTATTATACCATAATAATCTCACAGGTCCAGGCCTAAAAACGAAATTAAGTCGATACATTATTGTCAGAATGAAAAGCATCATCATTTTATTTTTGTTCTTCAGCGATACGCACGTATTCACGTGAAGTAGATGTTGCAAAGCACCTTTTGCACTGAGAACATCTAATCACACCGAGTGTCAGCAAATGATCTGCAAATTATTTCTAGGCCTACTTTTAATAACCAAAGCAGTAGCGCAAGATCACGTACGCCCAAATGTAAGCACAAGCGTTGTTTTTCTTGCTATTGCTGCTTTGTTTGCAAGACAAAACCTGCACCATGTGCAAATGGTTCTTTAATTGCCCTTGTTTTGATTAAAAAAAATAAAAATACTTAAAGTAAATTAAGGTTACAACAAATGATAAGAGTACAAGGCCTGGACCTTGAAGAAACAAGTCAACCTCGCATGAACCCTTCCAGGCCAGTTCTGCAAGGTGACCGCCAGGGGGCGTATGGCAGCAGGATGGGCGTGGCGCCCTACGTCATGAGTCATTTGCATAATAGCCTGCAGATGGCAACAACAGCAGCTCTATGAATCCCAGCGGCACAACAATAGGACGATGGTGTCCGCTAACTCGCATGGAAATGATAATGAATCACCGGCATGATTATGAAAAAATATAGGCCGCTATCACAGATATGCACCAGAAAGGCATGCAAAAAAAAAATAAAAAAAAAATATCCAGAGGGGGAGGAACCTTGGAAATGTCTGCAATAAACAGCAACACAAGCATGTAGACCCACAGCACTGAATCGCACAGATGAGCGTATTAAGAATTGCATTAAGAATATTACTCGAACCTTTCATCCCCTGCAAGCTCAGAGTCTGTCATGTTTTTGTCAAGAACAGGGGCTGGGGGACTGGAAACAAGGCTCACAGAAGCCATTTGGAGAGGAAACAAAAAAATATTTAAAAACAAAAAATAACGGATCTGCTTCTCCTTGTCCCCCGGTAACACGAGTGAATTATAACACGGTCACTCAAAGGAGACGGTTGGTGTTGTGAGAGATGCTGGAAGATTTCAGACTGGAAAAGACTCACGGTGTTACATGTCTCGACAGAGACAGTAAACAGACACTCTCCTCTTTCATATTCAGTGGCGTGTTAACCCTGTGAGCACAGCTCGACACCCCGCTTTGCTAATGTCCCGTCGGTTGCCAGCTGCCACGGTGAAAATAGAGGAGACGGAGGGAGAAACAGACAGGAGTGTAAACCATGTTCGCTGGTTTCAGCATCCTCACAGGCTTTCTCAACAAGGGATATCATCACAAAATGGCTTCTGAGTTATGCTGCACATTCCTCGACAATGACTCCTCCACTCCCCCAATTTATAGTCTGGACGGGTCAATCTAACTTAGAAACAACAAACCCCGTGCAGCAATTGGTCGAAAATGGCACGGGCGAAGAAATCGTCTATTGTGATTGGCTTAGAGAAATGTCAGTTAATTTCAGCACATTCGCTGCAAAATCGCCATCGGCTTTTCCTACGCAGCCGTTGATTTAAGCCGTCTGTGTTATGTAGTCGTAATCGTCCTATGTGACGTTAAATATGTAAAACTCTTAAAGGCGGTGGTTTTGTTAATCGCTTTATCAGCAACGTTGTATGTCTCGGCTTGTTCCGTGGCGGAGGCGACCGCAGATCGCAGCCGTACAACAGTAGACGCTTTGTTGCTCCGCATAAAACGTCGACGCGTCCGCCATATTGTGAGTGGCAACGGGTCCTCCATGGATACCAGCCCAAGGACGTTTGGAAACGGGGTTTTCGAAATAAAAGAAACATTCCAGTTTACTTCCAACTACCTTTGATTTGTTGGTTTTGTTTAAAATAAGAAAACCTTTACTTCTAAAAAATTTTTTTTGCCGAACCACCGTGATATGAAACCCTTGAATCTTGTTTTTGAGGTGACAATTAACAATAGTCATAAAATAATATTAATTTATATGATGAGATGATGATAATTATAATATGCAGATGAAGCAAGATGAACAAACGACAAAGTTGACATTAATACCTATTATTTTATACGTAAAACGTAGAAAATTTATTATTGATAATAATAGTAATAATACTAATACTACTAATAATAATAATAATAATAATAATAATAATAATAATAATAATAATAATAATAATAATAATAATAATTATTATTATTATTATTATTATTATTATTATTATTATTATTTCAGCAATATTGTCATTCACAAGGTGGCGACTTTCTACAATTATTTACCAGACTTTGTCTTGCAATCCTGAAATTGACCAGTAGAGGTCACAAAAATAACACTAATAATAAAAAAAGAAGTTTTCGACTAAACGCTCATATTAAACAGACTGATATTCATACAGGATCATGATTTTTAAAGCTTAATTCGATAGAAATGTATTTAAATGTATTTTAGACTAATACTGTATGTACGACATCAATCAAATCATTCAATCTGCAATCAAAAGTAGAACGTTTTATCTTCATTCATTGAGACGTCACATTGAAAAGATATTATCTTAATTTAGCTTTATTTAATGGGATCCCCACCCCCCGTCAGACTTAAAGAAATGTAAGCATGAGAAATGCGTAAACTATCTCGGGAGGAGGGATTCTGGCCGAAGCAAACAAGGTAGCCAGCAGCGCTCAGAGAGGCTGGGTTAAACTTTCCTAGAGGGCAGGCGGAGAGAAAAGCCTGTTTTCGGGCACCTGATGAGCATCGTCTCTTAACAGGAGCGGACCTTCACGCGCTGTTTTATGGGAATTTCGTTTAAGCTGAATCAAAACGGAAGTCTGACCAAAATTTAAAGGGATACCAACAGGACGGCCGGGCTTTTAGAAATGGCTTTGTCTCCCCGAAGCAGGTGTTTGATTTTGCTGTGTTTGACAGCTGTTCACTGCGGCCACGCAGCTCTCCAGGTAGGAGAACTATAGTCTCCTTCAAGCATGTTTGAAGGGTCCGTACTTAAAAAATGCACGTCTATCTAAAAAAAACAAAAAAAAAAACAAAAAAAAGCATGTATTTCTTGAACGTCCTTCCGTTTTAGTTAGTTAATACTAAACTCTTAAATGCATTTAATGTGATAGACCAACACAATGCGGAGCATGTTTGTGAAGTGGTACGAAAATGATGCACTGTTTCACTTTTTTCTCACAAAGCAAAACTTGAACACTTCTTATATTTATTTCACAAGAGTCAATACTCTGTGGAGCCACTAGTTACAGTTAGAAGTCCTTTGCCAAGCTTTCATTAATTTATGTGTGCCATTAAATGAAAACCCCTGGATCAAACCTATTCCACATTAGCACTGGCTGCATGGTTTATGTCCTGCTGAAAGACAAAACACAACCCCAGTCTGAAGTCTTTTGCAGCCCCTGGCAGGTTTTCATCCAGGATTATCCTGTATTTATCTCCATCCATTTTCCCATCTACTCCAGTCGGTTGTTCCTGTGCCTGATGTAGAAAAGCGTCCCCAAAGCATGATGCCACCACCACCATGCTTTTCATGGTGAGATTTTTGATGATGCTGTTTGTTTTCTATCTCTAATGGCCTGATAAACTGTGATATTGAGGATAAATTGCACACATTGTGATTGTGACCTGTCCAGGGTGAAACGAGCCTCTCGCTCAAATAACAGTTGGAGATAGTCATCAGTCCCCTATGCTATAGAAAATGGATGGGTGGGTTAAATTACTCACTGATGGACAGATATGTTTAATAATAAGGGTGACTTCTTCAAGGCAGTTGGTTGTAATGGCTCTTATTTAGGGATAAGGGGTCCTGAATACAAACGCACGTTTCACTTTTCAGATTTTTATTTGTAAAACATTTTGAATACCATGTATTATGTTTTTGTTTTTTTTCCACTTCACAATTTTACTCCATTTTGTGTTGGTCTATCACATAAAATCCCCATAAATGATGTTGTAGTTTCCAATGACAAAATGTGAAAAAACTTTAAGGTGTATGGATTTTTCTAGAAGTGGATTTGAGTTAACTGAACTCTTAACAAGTTCTTCTTAGTCTTAGTTAGTTAGTCGTTATCCTTTTTAAAATGTTTTTTTCTTTCATGGTAATTTACTTTCTACCCTCTGATCTTGCATAAGTAGCTGTAATGCCCTCACACCATTTTAAGCTGTGCCACTTCTCTAATCAGATTTTTTTAAAGCTTCTACTATTGGGAAACGGCTTTATGCTGTTTGAAAAATAGAAGAAAAGAAAAAAAAAACCCACATCTGGTTATAAATCTTCCCATATCTTGTCAGCTGGTGGCATTTCCCCTTTGCCCGGAGCAGGTAAAATAAGCACAGGCCAGACTCTGAGCTGTAGTTCTAATGTACTGAAACTAATTGCAATTGTACAAAGCCTTCCATATGCCTGAGCAGGAATTTAAGGAATGCCGCAAAGGGAAATTGTCCCAGCCAGCTTGTGATTAAAAAGCCTTCTGAAAGGATTAGAGGCACTTTCTTTGAGGAATTCTGTAATGGCTCGGGACAAGTGTTCCCCCCCCCCCCCCCCAAAGTGACCGTGGCAGCCACGCTTTGTTTGAGCTGGATTATCCGGCGAGCATGCGCCTTCACCTGCGGCCGTGCAAACGATGCAGAGGAACAGCCTTTTGGACTCGGCTTCCTCTGACATCTGCCAGACAGCTTTGGTCCAGCTGTGCCTGCCGCTGGGGTTGCGCTGGTAGAAGTGAAAGGAGGTGAGGGGAGCAAGGAACCGGGGTGGTTCATGGGAACGCTGTGGGATCTGAAATCAAAACAGATCCTGATGAGTGTCATTAAGCCCAAAAAAAAAAAAAAAAAAAAGTTTCATAATACGGTTTTAATGAACAGGAAAACAGTTTGTAACCATGTGAACTCTTTTCCATGCCGACATATTTTGTTACAAATGACATCATCCCTGGCATCTGGGTGATGCTGTTTATTCACCACTCGTTCTCTACCACCATTCAACTGAGGTAACCTCTGTCCTTTTGCCCCCCCCCCCCCTCCACTGCACTCGGACTCCTCTTTGCTGCCATCTTGGCTCACGGCCCCCTCGCGTGTTTTTAACCAGCAGTCCTGCATGGACAAGCACCAGGTGGTGGGGGTGCTGCGTCAGATGGAGAAGTTCTTGAAAGGCCAGGAGATCCGCTTTACAGAGGCTCTCCGGATCATGAAGTCAAAGCTGGCGTCGCTTCAGAACTCCGTCTCCAAGTTACCTCAAGCGGACCAGTCAGCTGGTGAGTAACAACAGAGAGAGCGTCCTCTTCGGCGTTATCGCCGTCAGCGTTAGTGTTGGAGATTCCTCTGTTGACAATAAATTTGAGAGAAGCGGGTTTTACAAATTCTGTTTAATGGTATACTATGCAACCGGGGTTGATTTTCCAGCGAGGCTCCCCCCAGAGGGCGAAAGTAAAAGTGCACTGTCGTAAATATGCTCAGCTGTTCTGGGTTCTACATCAAGCCAGGCGCGGTTGTTTTGAGTTTAGCAGACAGGCGAACACAACGAATACAAAAGTCGAAAAAACGGCAGTACAAACAATGACTAACACAGTGAAAGTATGAACATGCACACAGAGAGAGAGAAACCATTCCAATGTTACTTACAATCGCATCAGCAGAAACGCGAGGTCCGCGTCAGCCCTGCAGCCTTCTTTTTCTTTTAGCTCTCGCCATTGGGGAAAAAGCTTGCCCGATGTTCACCCATGTACGACTCCTCTGTCTGTCCAGAGCCCTTTTCCTCTTTCTTGCCTGCTCCAACATGGGCTTTCGCTGTTTTCTCGCTGGTTCCGCCATAATAACTGCACAAATCTAGCAACGAGCATGCCTTTCACTGGTGGCGTGTAGCAGTTCTCGCCGTAAAGCAAGACTGACTCTCGCGATGCACACGAGACTTCTGAGCCTGTGGGTGCGGGCCGAGGGCTCCTACAATTGCAAGTGCGGTATTTCCCCCACAGACCACCAGGGCGGCCGAGAAAACCTTTGTTCAACCTGAAATGACTCATTTAATCATCCAAGACGGTATGGAACACATTAATTAACTGAAAAATGTTGCATAGTATGCCTTTAACTGACCGGCTGTTATACTCGAATTAAAAAGTATTCTTTTAATTTCTTTGCCTTGACTATGCAGCCATTGCTAAAAAAAAAAAAAAAGTTTTATACTGTGCCTTCATACATAAAATAAAAAACTCATAACCCTTGAAGGTTTTCACATTTTGTCATATTTGAACCTCAAACTTCAATGTACCTAATTGGAATTTTATTTAATAGACAAACTTTAGGAGGTGCAGAAATGCACAGGATACCATTAATGAGAAAAGCAGCCAAGAGGCCCATGGTAACTCTGAAGGAGCTGCAGAGATCCAAAGCTCAGGTGGATAATCTGTCAACATGGCAACTATCCGTCAGATATAAAGCTGACCTTTATGGAAGAGTGGCGAGACGAAAGCCTCTGTTGAACAAACGCAAATGGACAACGTTGCTTTTGTCAAATGAGATTAAACATTAAACCCTCTTTGACTGAAAACTCTCATCATACAACAGTCTCAAAACATAATTCCCATGGTGGTGCATGTTTGTGCCGCCATGATGCTAAACTAAACAGAAACAGGGACACATGTCAAAGGTTATTAGGTTGTTAGGGAGTAAAGTTGAAAAGAGCATAGGTTCACACTGTACACTGTCTCAGCGGTCTTAGCGAAAATCTTTCATGGTAAAAGAATTATGTGAAAACTTCTGGTCTTGACCTTGAATCGGAAATCTGTGGTCACTGTGTGTGACAGATACACTGACGCCCTTCCTGACCAAAGAAGACCAGCAACAAATGTCAGTCAGTGTCAGATAGTGCTGTTCTGGCTGACCATCAGCGCCTCCAAAAATGACAAATTTTACTCATCCTCCTCTCCTCCGCTTTAGAGGCTGCGAGTCTTCCGACTGAGGGGAAAGTTCACCTTTCAGCAGAGCAATAACCCTAAACCTAGCCAGTTATAACGGAATAGCTCAGATCAAAGTATACTTGTATTAGAATGGCCTAGTCAAAGTCCCAATGGGGCACAGTTGGTAGAGAAACGCTTCATAGGGCTTGTTGGAGAAATAGTAGTTGGAGAAAAGGTTAGCTGTACAAACAATTAATTTCTGAAATACAAAGGCACAAATTTTGAGACAAATAGAATTTACAAAATTTGTTCTTTGCTTGCACTAATAATGGAACAAAATTCACTCCATATATTTTCAGATTTTATGTTTTCCAAAAAAACAAAAAAACATAAAAAACTTTTTTTTTTTTTTTTTTTTACAGATTTTACATCAGAACATGTAAAATCTGTAAAAAAGAAAAAAAAAAGAGAATTGAAAAAAACAATATTTTTTGAAAAAATGAAATCTGAGAAAATATCAGTTACTCTCAAAATCTTTTTTGGATGAAGAAGTTAAGTTTAATTTACAACAATAATGGAACAAAATTCAGTCCATATGCGGTGATTACGTGACAAAAAGTGAAAAAGCTCAATAAAAAACTCAAATTACTCAATGCACACCATATCTGAGGTTTTCAAGTGAAGGACAGTCAAGTGGGGGAAAACCGAATATCCCAAAGTATCAGATTTACCATATTTTGGATATACCCACTCGTTGAAGTTGATCTTCAAACGAGAATCTTTCTCGGCGAGTGAGAACAGAAAGCCAGACGGAGCTTCTTGTGCTCTTGGCTAATGGAGTCATCCTGCAGTTCAAGGCTTTCTCGGTTACAGAGCCTGCTACTTGACAAGGGAAGTGGATTTTGGGGAGTTGTGATGCTTGGCAGCAGACTCCGGGACAAATTTGTTCATGGCGGACATTTATAAGCCCGGCTTAATTTTCCATACAGACACATCGGCCTGACCTCAAAATTGTAAATATAAATTTTTTTTTATTATTATTACAGTGGTGAGGACATTTCATCTTTGAAATCCTTAAACATTTTGATACTTTTGTACGTAGTACTTCTTCACTTATTAGGCTTTCTGATAAAGCAGAGCAAAAAGCTTTAAAATAAATTAATATGTTATTACATCAGCAAACTGGTGCCATAATAATTGGGGGAAAAAAACCTTTTGACCACAGGACAACATACACACACAGAAAGGAAGATCTTTTAATTTTCCTCTTAAAAAAATCTCTCTAGATGGTGCAGAATCCCGAGTCGTCCAATCTGAACCTGTCTCCTCAGTTAACGCCCCACTTTTTCTATTAGATTTACGTCTTGGACTTAGATGGCCATCAAAAAAGACAAATTTTGTGACTGATGGATCCTTTCTGTGCATGTTTGGCCGACCATTTTGATCTTAGTGCCGTTGGAAGACCTAATAATGACCTATTTTCAGTTTTCTAGTACAAACTTCCATAGTTAGCGTTAAAATGTCCCAGGATTTCAAAGACATGGTGATGCTATGCAGTGTAACAAGACTCCCATGGCCTTTGGGAGAGGAACAAGCCCACAGCAACACAGATCCTCCACCATACTTTTGTACATATTTATTCTTTGTTTCAAGAAAAAAGAACAACATCTGAGATGTTTTTAATGAAAAACTCAGTCTTAGCGCATAATTTCCAGTTAAATTCCCAGCAGAGTTTGCAAACTCCATACATTTTATGTGGTGATGGTAGAATGGAAAAGTCTGTGGATGCTTGGTGATCCAAAAATGTGTTTTTTTTGTATTGTATGTTTCCTGTCATCTTCCTCAGTGAGTGTGCAGCCAAGTGGCGCATTAACCCCTCATCCAGGTTTATTTTTCACAGTTCCAGATGTATTAAAATTAATTATTGGTTCTGACGTTTAGGTGAGTTGCTCCTTTCCTTTAGCTCTTTCCTGGTTTGCAGAGATCAACATATATCCACCTTGCCTAAAATGGGACAAGCTCTCATTTTTCTCCTGTTTTAAAAGGCGGCTGTTTTATGTCGTATTTAGACCCCGGGGAATCAGTGTAGAGGTTAATATTTAAATGCACCGCCACACTATGATCAACTCAGAAAAGTGTGAATAAAATGCATTAATTACTTTTGTTCTCCAATAATTCTTTGTACTTTGACATTAAAGGTGACATCAGTTCTTTTAAACAAAAGAACATTTCCTACTGTGAGATTTTTGTTTAACAATTAAGATAAATGTACATACATAAACATAAAACATGTTACAAAAAGAGTTTATTAGGATAAACGTGTGCTGTCGTTGACCTAAAAATCATGGGTTGGACTTGGACATGACTAACATTTGGCGAAAAGTTAACAGGATAATTCTTCTTTTTGAAATAAAAAAAAGGAAAAGAAAATGAAAAACTTTACTGCAGCATATCAACATGGAGGAAGAGCAGAAGTCTCATTAAAGCTGAAAAATCTTTTCCAATAACAGTGTTATATAACGAGGTTATTCAACTTTTAGAGCATGATAGATGACGTAAATTTTGACTTGGAGGGCTTCACTGAGCCATAACGGTGGCCGATCCTGCGCTGGTTGACTGTAAATGAGGCATTGGAGCGTTTGTTTCCCATGAAGGCTCTGCGCTGCCCAGTGACACGTGTATATCCCCAGGCGGAGAATGCCACAGGATGTCGGGAGGCTTACTCCGCATGTGACCCTCCTTCCTCTCATGCTCTCCTCCTTTCTCCCACAGCGCCGACCACCTGCCCCTCCCTGCAACCCCCCGCTCACGGAACAAAGTTTGGCTCCAAGCATTTCGTTGGACACGAAGTCCATTTCACCTGTTCGCAGGGCTACCAGCTTGTTGGTTCTTCCACCCGGGTTTGTCGGGACAACGGCACCTGGTCTGGTGTCGGCGCTGTTTGCAAAGGTGAGCTACAGCAGGGTGTGTGAGCCTCTCTTCGTTTTGTCACAGTACAACCGCAAACTTCAGTGTGTTTTACCGGGTTTTTATGTGACCTGGCAGCACGAAGAAGAACATAATAATGAAGTGGAAGGAAAATCCACATTTTTTGTGTTTGTGTTCAGCCCCCAGAATCAGTAGGCCTTCCAGCTAAACCCGCCTTTCACTGAAATGACACATTTACGTCTCTGTGTATGTTTTGGTCTTCTTTGCACAATGTCTCAAGCTGAAGTCAGATTTTAAGGAGAGCTTTTTTTATATGAGCATCTTTTTTCAGTCCTTGTCACAAATGCCCCGTTACGTTTAGGGCTGGACTTTGGGTCATGCTAAAACATGAATATGCTTCAGTCTGAGCCATTTCATTATACATCCAACATTGGTTTTATGTTTTCAAGTCTTCTGCAGCCTCTTAAAGGACTCCTGTCACTATTGCGCTGTGTTTAGGCTCATAGTCTCATCAAAGCTGACCAGCTTCCCTGTCGCAGCTAAAGAAACAACTGTCACGTTTCACTATATGGGGATGATGTGTTCAGGGTGATTTGCAGTGTTAGTTTTCCTCCTCAATGAGGGTTTTGCATGTAGACCATCTCCTCTGACCAGAGCATCTCCTTCCACGTGTTTTTGCCCTGTCTTGCTTGCAAAAGCTTTAAATGGGGCTTTCTGTGGCCCTCTTCTTAGCACTTTTCTATGAAGGGCAGCACAACAACTGCTGGTCTGCCAAGAAGTTCTGAACTACAGGTCTTTGCAGACAAATTACATTAAATTCATGGTATGAATAATATTGCACTGTAGGTTATACTCTAAGCTCTGTATGGAGCCTGAGAGTGTGTGTAACACTCCTTTCAGACACGTCTCCAAGACAATACCTGTCAAGTTTGTTGTGGTAGGACAGAAACACAGACAAGAGCTCAGGAGTCGCACATTGAAGATGAAGATATTTTATTTAAAAAAACATAAAAGCTATATATTATGGCTATCTGCAACAGACTGGCGACCTGTCCAGGGTGTACCCCGCCTCTCACCCATTGACAGCTAGAGATAGGCACCAGCACCCCTCACAACCCTACAAGGGATAGACGTGTTAGAAAATGGATGGATGGATTATAGCGAATATATATATATTTATATATATATATATATATATATATATATATATATATATATAGGAGGGGAGATGGGAGGAACAGCAGGTGAATCAAATTACACAGGTGACATAAATAAATAAATAAATAAATAAATAAATAAATAAATATGAGTTGAGGGCAATTAAATGGGAGGTAAGGAGGGCAGAGAGCTGGCAAGGCGTAGGGAGAACTGAATCTAACAGGGAAACATGGGAATGGCCAGACGTGAGGAAAATTAAGGAAAAGCAAGCAGACAATAAAGATAATAAAGAACAGAAGCTAACTAATCAGGAACTGAATCTCATAGATACCAGAATACATATTGAACATAAATACTGAAGAGACAGAAACACAGATCTAACGCTGAACAAGACTAAAGGTGAAAAACAGAAAAAAACCGCAGGATCCCCAGAGAGTCACAAGAAGTGATCAAACCCCTTGGGGATCCTGACAGTACTCAGTTAATAACAGTGAATGTTCAAACCTCTGAAATTAGGAGATTATAATACAGTTTCACTGCGTAAACGCTGTGAAACAACCACAAGTTATGACTAAAATGGTCTCTCCTTTTCTATCCCCTCTTGTTGCCTCAAATGTAAGAGAGCATGGATGTGTATTTTCACGCTGTCCCTTTCAAATGAATGACAGTCACACCTTTTGACAGACTTTGCTGTGGCTCTACAAGGTACAACGCATCATCGCTGCAATAGAGTGCAATAAGTTTTAAGGGGAAAAACATCCCGGTCTTTATAGTCACAACACTTCTTAGCTCAGTGAATCAGATTCCCTGAAACATGTGGTTGTTGGTCTAATGATCTTAATATCAAATGATTCGCTTTTGCTGGGGGTTGGGGTGACAGAGAGGGGTGCAAAGGAGTGAATGGCCACCAGCATCCAAACCAAACCTTTTTTTATATTTACTGCCCATCTCCCCCCTGCCCTAATAAACAAAGAATGTCTCATAAGACTCCTGAAGTAAACTGTCTTGTAGGTTGCGGTTTTCAAACCTACCGACGGCAGCACCATCTGGCCACCTGCACTGTTTCAAAGCTGTCTGGAGGTGACAAGTCTTTCATTTATAAGGTGCTGAGAGAAACTTTATCTCCAAAACCAAACAGCTGTTCTCAGATAGGAGAGAAAGAAAAAGCTTTTCTTCGGAGTGGCTGGAGTTCCTTGGTGTACTGAATAAAGCACTTGTTGAATTGGGATTAAATGTCTCTGAACACAGAATAACACCTGTACTACATTCCACCGTGGGGTGCCTTCCCCCTTTCTCCATTACCAGTAGAGTCTGGGCTACTGTAAGATAAGCCCCCAGCACCTCTCCCTGCTGCTCATGTTTCCCTGGTTCTTTGTCCGCGGCCCCTAGATGGGGTTAGGGCCAACCATTATAACCAGACTAGGGTCTGATAGCGAAGAAGTATGCCAGGCATGCTACTGAGAGTCATTTCAGCCTGACTCGATGCCAAGCTTCCAAAAAAACGTCTCAAGTAGCACACCAACATAGGTTCATTGACTTTACTGGTTAAAGCAACACGATGGAGCTTTGTCTGCTCAGAAAACATTTTTATTTTCCTATTCTCAAAAAAAGAAAAAAAGAAAAAGCAATGACAGAGAGTGAAAACCCCGAATACTGAAAACAGTTTAAAAATATCTAGTGGAGTGCAGTGTGTCTTTTCATGACACGGTCCAGCGGTAACCGCTGGAGAAGCCAAATAAAAATTAAAGGAACTGCTTGTCATTTGGTTTGCAGTTTAAAGGGCTGCAGCTGCTATTTTAGTCGGTTTTTGGAGCCAACAACAGAAGGAAATCTCATAAGGCTTGGTGTACCATTTGATCCCTTATTCCTTGTAAAGGTGAAGGTAAGAAAATGAAGTGCTGTCCTGTTTCAGAATATGGTGTTAATTTTCTCTGTGCAGGACAACTGCAACATTTGAGCCACCTATGACAAAAAGTCTGAAGTTTTTCAATAAAAATGAGTACCCATCCATACACTGCAAAAACAGAACTAAAAATAAGTAAAATGTTCTTGAAATGAGTATATTTGTCCTATTTGAGTAGGTAAATAAGACTATTTGCCAATGGAATAAGATTTTTCCACTTAAAATAGGAACAATTCATCTCCATCATCTTATTTCAAGTGCAGGATGTCTAATTATCCTATTTTAGAGGTAAATATATTCATTCCATTGGCAGATAATCTTATTTGCTGGCTCAAATCAAGGACAAATAGACTAACATTAAGAATATTTCACTTGTTTTTAGATCCGTTTGGCCAGAGGTGGCATCCATCCAGGACCCATTATCCTATTATGAAATTTGTCCAGGCTGAATGAACTGGGAGAGGCCACGATCACTCATTTAAATGGTGCAACCGTGCATCACAAAGAAGAACATGGGAAACACACAGAAACACATAGACATCTTTTTGCTTTGTCATCGCAAACAGCATAAAAAATACAGCGTCATTCGCAGGTAGTTATGTCCCTGGAACCCTCACTGCATCGCAGAACTTTTCTCAAACTTTTCTTGGCAAAACAGTTCAAGCGCAGTTGCATGTAGACACAAGAACCCTCCACCATTAACAAAAATGACTAAATAATTGTTTCAAAGTCCAGACTTGAGTCAAAAGTTTTCCTCTCAGGAATGTATGTCTAAAAGTTAAATAGCTCCTGTGTTACTGGGAATATTTATGATGATGTTTCCTAACAAATGAGAGGACTATTTTGTTTTTTTGTTTTTGGTCCTTCATCTGCAGATATTAGCGAGTGTGCGAGTAATCCCTGCCAAAACGGAGGTACGTGTGTGGAAGGTATCAACCAGTACAAATGCACCTGCCCCCAAGACTGGAGCGGCTCTCACTGCCAGCACCAAACCCAGACGGGTCAGTAACCACATGTGTTGCCCGGTTTACGTGCAGCTGCGTGTCGGTCTGCTTCCTGCTCATTAACCGTGTCCCCCTGGCGCAGCGCCGCCCGAGTGGAGCGTAATGAACGACCCCGCGTTCAGTCGGAGGCCTCGGTGCGCCCAGGTCAACCAAGCCCAGCACTGCAGCTGCGACGCAGGCTTTCACATGAGTGGCACGTCTGACAACAGTATCTGTCAGGGTGAGCTGTGATGATTTGTTGACTTAATCAATCCCCGCGGGGAAAATTCTCCCTCTTGCTGGACGTCCTTTTTAGGAATATGAGGTCAGCCGCAGAGCAGCTCCCTGTGGCTGCACGGTTCGCTTCAGATAGCAGATGTTGCCCAGACCTCGGAGCGGAGAGGATCCCTGAAGGCCCAGATCCTTTCCTCTTCTGGCTGCAAACAGGGGGAGCAATGTGTGAAGCTGGTCTGGGACAAACAAGATAATCCTCTTGAATGGTCTTGAGCTGATTAGCATACATTTAGGTCAAAGTTTATTTGTTTATGATTTGAAACCTTAAACCCAGAGGAAATTAGAGACATTTTGTTTTAGGGTTTGCTTTAAAAAAAAAAAAGCCCAGCAAAGGTCAATGATATCAGTAATGAGTGTCTCTTTGCAGACGTTAACGAATGCGAAGTGTACCGGCACGACCAGGGAGGGAAACTGTGTGTCCACGAGTGCGTGAACGTCCCCGGCTCATACCACTGCTCCTGTCCCAGCGGGTACAAGCTTCTTCCAGACGGGCGGAGCTGCGAAGGTGAGTGACAGTGTGGAGCTGAGGACAAAGGTTCATTCACGGGGGCCTTTGGCCACAGGGCTGCCGAGGTGTGCGCGGCCACAGAACGTGATGAATGGGTTTTAGAGACGCAAGAAGGTTTCCGCAGAGGTGTCTGTCTCAAGCGTCGCTTCGTGTTTCATATTTCACCCCTGATGGTAATGGTGCTTTGCAGCTGGAAAACATGACCTCACGTTTTTTTTTTCCTGCAAGAACGCGTTGAACAGAGACTAAACTAAAAACCCAAATAGGGCGCAGAACACCACCCCCAACCCCGATGTCCACACTGAGGTAACCATGAGTCAGGGAGTCAGTCGCTGTTTTGTCTTCCAGATGTGGACGAGTGTTTGAGCCAGAAGCATAACTGTAGCAGAGGGACATGCATCAACACTGGGGGAGGCTTTCGGTGTGCCAACCCCGAGTGTCCCCGAGCCCACGGCAACACCAGCTACGTCAAGACGTCTCCTTTGTAAGTGCACACCGCCCAGAGAGGCTGTTTTTTTGGGGGGGTTTTGGCCATTGCTTAAACGAACAACTAGCATTACATCTTTTATAGTTTTTTTTTTTTTTTATGAGCAACCAGATTTTAAATCAGTACCAACTGTGAGGCGTGAATTGGCCGGGAGTGACTATTTTCAGTAATAGAGGCAAGAAAATCATTGAAACATGTAATCCACAAGAGTGACCCAACATACTCAACGAAAATCGAAATACTTGGATAGCATTGGGGTCCATAACTAAACTATATTGAGCAAAATTCAGGACGGGTCTTGAACAAGCTGGGATCTACACCATAGAGCTCGAAAGCATACAAACCCTGTCAAGTCCTCAGGTTCATGTGATATGAAAAGCCATTACAAAACGTTTTCAAACCTCAATGGAACACACAGTTGAAACCATTAATATAAATTCCCTGTTAATAGACAAGGGCCTTTTTTTTCTCACTTTTTCACTGATGTGTCCCTGGTGGAGGAGCTTAATCACTTCTACAATCCTGGGGCCCTCCAACCTTCACTCACTACACCTACAGGAGCATCTGGTGAGAAGGGCTCCTGAGCCTGATGGAGAACCCTGGAGAATATTAAAGACCTGCGATGACCAGTTATCAAGAGTCCTGACGAGGATCTTTAACATCTCCCTGAAGCGGTCATCCTCCTCCTACCCCAAAGAACAGGCTGAATGACTACAGAGCAGTTACACTGACCTCAGTAGTCCTGAAGTGCTTTGAAAGACTGATTTTCCACAACCTGAAGGCATGCCTTCCTCATGGCTTCGTCCTACACCAGTTTGCCTACATGGCAAACTGATCCACAGGAAACACCAACACCACTACTCCCCACATTGCCCCGTGCCACCTGGAAAAATCCAGGAGATTGCTTTTAATGGACTTGAGTTTGCCTTTTAACACCTTCCTGGTGGACACACAAGTCAAAGAGGTCATTGATCTCAATTACCTACCCCTCACCTGTTACTGGATGAAAAACCTTTTGATCGAGCCAAAACTGGTGTGGATTGGACCCCCACAGATCCTCCACCCTGATGCTCAGCACTGGTTCTCCACAGGGATGTGTCCTGAGCCTTTTCCTGTTCTCCATCTATACCAGAGGTGTCAAGAATGATTTGGCCCAGCAGCATTGATGGCTGATGTAGATAGAGACTTTTTCCATTTTTAATTAGAGCTAAATTATAAAAAACAAGTTAAATTCTTCTTACAACTGAAAATGTTGGGCCCAACACAAAAGATCCATGTTTTAATAACCACACTTTTAACATTCTCTTAAATTCACAGTAAACAGGACCACATCTATCGAAGGACTTTTACTCAAATGCAGACTTTGTGGGAGGAAAACTTGTTTTTGTTAAAGCATTTATTAAAACTGGCTGCATACAGCAAGCGTTTTCAAAGAAAGACTGACCCAAATCCTGTTCTTATTGCTGAGAATAGACAAAAGGTTTTTCAAAATTTCTTATTGACCCCAAAAAGAATTAGCAAACTGAATGACCATCTTTTAATAAGGCAAATGTGCAAAGCCCTTTTCAAGCTTTGGATCTACATGGTGATTTCCTCATCCCAGCCGCACAAACAAACTGACTAATTTGCTTAGTTAAATTATTAAACTTTTGTGGTGGAGGAAAATAAAAACAATTATATTTTTCAGCCCTCAAGTGCTTTTGACTTGACAGTTTTGGCCCCCTTGATGAAAAGTTTGGACACCCCTGATGTATTTCTATGACTGTGACTCTTTCCAGTCCTTCCAACATGATAGGACTCATAAGGACTACTGATGGAGAGGAAACAGGGTACAGGGTGGAGGTCCAGAGAGTCACTGCATGGTGTTCAGCCAACAACCTGAGGCTGAACACTAGCAAAACCAAAGAGATGGTGTTGGATTTCAGGAGACAGAGGGGAGACCCTGCCACCTCCATATTTACAAGGACTGTGTGTGGAGAGTCTCCTCCGTGAGGTATCTGAGGGTCCACATTGCTGATTCAATTCAATTCAATTGTCATCTCAAGGCACTTTACAAAGTCAAATTCAATCAGATTATACAGATTGGTCAAAACATTTCCTATATAAGGGAACCCAGTTGATTGCATCAAACAAGCAGCATTCACTCCTCCTGGAGAGGCGTAGAGTCAAAGTGAGAGTCGTCTGCATTGTCCATGGCTTTGCAGCAATCCCTCATACCGAGCAAGCATGAAGCGACAGTGGAAAGAAAAACTCCCCATTAACGTGAAGGAATTACCTCACATGGTCAGCCAACACCTCAGCAGTGGTTAGAAAACCTCAACAGTGGCTCCATTTCCTCAGATTATTGAGGAAAAAACATCTGGACATCAAACTGTTCCTGACCTTCTACTGATCCACCATTGAAAGTGTTTTTTTTTGGTTTACTGCATTGGTGCGGTACGGTGGCTGTGCAGCAGCAAACAGGAAACCCCTGCAGGGAGTAATAAAGACAGCTCAAAAAGGATGGACTACGTCCTCGCTTCACAGGACATTGCCAGGTCTCACTGTCTCTGCAGGGCTAAGAAAATCACTGTTTTTGGACAAATTGTATATACTACATATTATTTTATCACGTTTATAGGTACTTTAAGTACCTATAAAAGTAGGTCTTAAGTTTTTTTAAGACCTACTGTTTGGAAATTTAAACAGTGATGCACAAGACCATTTCATTGTCTAACATGAAAGCTCTACAATGACAATAAAGACTTTGAAAAAAAAAAAATCAGAATAAACTTTTCCTGTTTGAGATCAGTTAAGAATACCCGACTTGGAGCTAAATTAAATTTGCCAAATGCCAGAATAATGAGCAAGAGATTTTTTTTGTCAATTTACAAACATTTATTCAGTATTTTATAGCAAAGCATTTTGAATTTTATATTTTTCCTATCCTTTCACAAGCGTCTAACAAGGTTGCTGGCCTTTTTGGCCCATTACAGAGCTGGTGTTGCTGAGTCAGGTTCATATGTCGCCTTGTAAACTCTACACACAAATTTAAAAAGTTATATTTCCACCGTGTCATTCATAGATTTATAAATGTCAGACATCCAAACTAGATATATAAATAGCAAGCTAACTATTTAGCTCCAAACTTAATATTTAGTCTGGAGCTAAATATTTAGTTTGCTAATTAAATATTTAGTTTGGAAATTAAATGTTTTGTTTGGAAAATACATATTTAGTCAACAAGCTATATATTTAGCTCCAAACTATATATTTAGTCTGGAGCTAAATATTTAGTTTGCTAATTAAATATTTAGTTTGGAAATTAAATGTTTAGTTTGGAAAATACATATTTAGTCAACAAGCTATATATTTAGCTCCAAACTATATATTTAGCATGCTAATTAAGTATTTGTTTTGGTACTGTGACATTTATAAATGAACCCCCTTTTTTCTTTTATGACTAAATAACTCAAAATATTCCACTGTACTTTTCACAGTGTAACTTTACAAACGGCACCCCGTAGTCTTCAGTGTGTTTAAACAGTAAATCATCTTCTATCCACACTATGACACATTTGTACGGCATGTTTGTACTGGTTTCTATTTATATAATTGTGTCTGCAACCTTTAATCACTGCAGTATCTTCATGATGTAACTAACTTCTGTAAGTGGACACAAGCAGCAAAAGTCTAGCATTTGTCCCCTAATGCAGTCTGCTTGAACTCTCCTATCTTTTCATGCCGCAGTCAGTGTGAGAGAAACCCCTGCCCCATGGGCAGCCGCTCCTGCCACCTGGCTCCTAAGACCGTGTCCTTCCACTACCTGTCCCTGCCCTCCAACCTGCAGACTCCCGCCACGCTCTTCCGCATGGCGACCGCAGCCGCCCCGGGCCGCACCGGACCGGACAGCCTGCGCTTCGGCATAGCGGGGGGAAACTCCCGAGGCATCTTCGTCATGCAGCGCTCCGACAGACAGACCGGCGAGCTGATACTGGTGCAGCAGCTTCGCGGGCCTCAGGAGGTCAGCGTCGACGTGGAGATGTCGGAGTACGCCGAGCGCAGCTTTCAGGCCAAGCACGTGGCGAGGGTCCAGGTTCTGGTTTCGTCTTACAACTTCTGAGGGCCAACCTGCAGGAGACAACGAGCTCGGACTGAAACCTTTTGTAGGAACCAAGAAGAGTGCACAATGGCTAGCAATTAGGCTTTCCAGTACGGTCCGAGAACGATGGCAGGGTGTTGTACAGTGATGAGAAAAAGCATAAATTAAATGTTAACTTAAATGTTTCATGTCAGACAAAGATAATTGGAGTCAATTAATAATTTAGTTTTCAAAAGAGGATCTAAGGCAGGGGTCTTTAATGCTGGTCCTCAGGACCCACCGTCCTGCATGTTTAAATGTTTCCCTGCCTCCAGACACCTGAAATAAATAACGAGGGGATTAACAGGCCTCTGCCTCCCTTGGTGGCTGCTGAGGAGGTGATAAAATCATTTGATTCAGGAGTGGTGGAGCAGAAACCTATCAGACAGCGGGTCCTGAGGACCAGGGTTGAAGACCCCCGGTTTAAGGGAAATGAGCTCTGCACACCTGTGTGGCTCTATGCGAAAGTGTAACTGCCCCTTTTGTAAAATCATGAATCAACTGTAATTAACTAAAGTTTTTAGACAGCCAGGTTACATTTGACGCTCCCATCCCAGGTCTGATAACGGCTGAAAAAAAAGACATCCCTTAAAAAGGACTTGTCCGACAACACGAGGTAGGCCAAAATGAAGTAAGCTGAAAGTCAACTCACTTACGTTCCAATCTGCAACAAAATACTTTTTCACAGCACAGTATAGAAAATCTTAGTGCTTGTGTGGCTCTAATTTATTGGAAATATTCTTGATGGATTTTGAAGTGTAACATATTATGTGCAAATCCTATCATATACTGTATATTTGTGATTCTGTTTTCTTCTTGTAAAAGCTTGCATTCATGTTTTTTCCAACAGCGTCCGCAGCGTCTATGTTATCTGTGTCACATTCTGGATGTTATGCAGAAATACTCTATTTTTTTTTTTTTTCTGTTGGATTTGGCAGTTTCTGATATGCTACACAGACTTTCTGGCATCTTAATGCAATAAAGCCAATCCAAGATTTCAACACATATTAGAAGTGCCTTCCTTGATCCTAGGCAGTGGGGATATAAAATGTTCTTCTGGCGGCATTTGTTTCATTCAGCGACCACCAGGAAGGGGATTCTAATGAACCCGCGCATAGCTGACAAATGAAGGCTGGATGGCTGCTGAAGGTTTTCTTGATTAAGCGATGAAAGTCTGGAGAAGAATGTGTCGATAATGTAACCCATGACGGAAAAACTCCTTGGCGATACAAGTCAAAGCGTTTCCCAAATATCTTGGAGGGGCGGAAAAAAATGACCCTCACAGTATTTTTATTTGACACAAGTAGAAGGAACACCAAGTGTCACATCTTAAAAGCATATCTCATTGCGTATTTTAGTCGGCGAGGAGGGAGGGAAAAAAGTAGGCTAATGCTCACCACATGTGTCCTCCTCTCTTGTCTCCATCCAGGGGTTTACGTTGCAATAAAGGAGGCCAAGAGCGCCGCGTGCTTTCAGAAAATCAAAACACGTGTCTCAACGTTAAAACTCTGCTGCTCAGACAAGTTTTAGCGTGCTTAGTGCTCTGTGTCAGTCCTGCTCTCAGGCTGTGTGAAGAAGATATTCAAAGCTCTACTTTTTTCACATTTTGTCAACAACAATGTATTTAAGTTGCTATTTGACTTGATAAAGCAGCTTCACTCTGAGCTCCTCTGACAGACATGAAAGGGTCTGGAGAAGCTGCGGTGAAGCTTGTTCAGGTGGATCAGTGTTGGTCTGGAGAGGCACGTCCAGGGTTGACACACAGACCTGTGCAGGATAAACGTTGGCAACATGACTACCATTAGCCATCAGGAGGAAATCCTTGGTCCACTGTTCAGACCCTTCGCTGGTGTGGTGGGTCCTGTTTCCTAGTCCAGGGGCCTGCAACCTTTAAAGAGCCATTTTGCCTACAGTCCACTTGAATTAAACTCGTTTAGAGTCGCAAATATTGCCTGACCTTTTGAAAAAAAAAAAAAAGACAAGTTATAATTATAAAGATCTACTGTAGGAAAGATGTCGTCATCATTAAAGAAGCGCCCTTTTATGTGTATTTTGAGGTTTAAAAAAAGAGAATGGATGGGATGTTGATATTTGCGGATAATGATGTAAAAAAAACCATAGTTTCCAACTTAACAAAAAAATGTTTTAAATGTAATATCACTGGCACTTTTAGCATCATTCTGTTGTGAAAATTAAAAGCAATTATTCCAAGAAAAAAACTGCTAAAACCTGCATTTATTATCATTATTACATCTTAAACACCACAATAAAAATATAATTTGTAGCCAAAGTTATTGAGAGCCACTGTGGAAGGTCCAAAGAGCCACTTGTGGCTCCAGAGCCACAGGTTGCAGACCCCTTTCCCAGTCCATGATAATACCTGGCCTCATGTGGCAAGAGTATGCAGGTTGATCCTGGGGGATGAAGAAAGTGATATCATTGACTGGGCTTTACGCTCCGCTGACTTAAATCTAATAGAACATCTCAGGGACGTAATGTTTAGGTCCATCCGACGCCACCAGGTTGCTCCTCAGACTGTCCAGGAGCTCAGTGATGCCCTGGGAGGAGATCCCCCAGGACACCACCTGTCTCATAAGGAGCCCGTCGCCAGACTTGCAGACCATCCTATGAAGGTCATACAAACTACCAAGTAACAATTCAAATTACTGCAATGAGACTTCAGTAAATTATACTTAAACTACCGCATCAGTTTTTCAACCTCACTTTCTCTGTGATTTTGGATTAAGCCCTCAGTGGATTGATAATCTTCATTTACATCAAATGATGTAACATCCTTTTATTCCTAACACATTATCTATTCCATATCAGTCTGGATATCCAGCAGGATCATTTTTTCAGTTAATATCAGATGTGTTTCCAAAGTGTTACTGTAAATTTTTTTAACAGAGTAGATAAACAAAAAATGAGACTGTGGCGGAGCAGAGGTCCACCTTCCAGCAGTGCAACAACTTTAACGATACAACCAGAACCACAATATAATGGTTTAGATCAAGGCGTGTCGTGTTGGAATGGCCTAGTCAAAGTCAAGGCCTGAATTAAATTAGGTTCAGCCACCAACAAGCATTTTGCCATAATCCTGACATACTATTTGATGAATTTTCCTTGTAAAGTTTATTTTCTGTTGGTTGGTTTTCTGGCATAGACCCAGCTTTTAGGCCTGGCTGATCAATTTCCAGTTTATCTAAGACCAGGGAGTTCCAGAAGATAAACACTTGACCCCTTATTACGATTCAAAATAAGTTCTGATACACTTTGGGTTCAGTTCACTACAGGAAGACCAATTTGTGTCCCCGTTTCAACCAATTAGCCGTTGTTTTGAGGCAAAATCTCCATCACTCCATTTTTTTGTGTGTACTATGTACCTATAACCACTGGTAGCCCCACAGCATTATCCTGCCACCATTTGGTACATTGTTCTTTAGTTTGAAAGGCATGCCTTTACTCCAGGCATTCTGACCATAAACCTTTCTCCAGAAAGCACTGAGCTTGTCTCGGTGGGTGGCTGATAATTTAATTTGAGCTTGATGGTGTCTGTTTCAGAAAAGAGGCGTCTTCATTTGTTGGTGACCTCAACCATGGCGATATGGTTGGTGGCTCCTGGGTTGTTTTTGAACTCCCTAACCTTTTTGTTTCCATCCTGAAGTCTTAAGTTTGGATCAGACAGTTGAAGCTTGGCCATAACTGGGCATTCCAGCAGAAAAGTCATCAAAACTGGTTTTGAAATGCAAAATGGAGGATAAGCTTAAGCTTAAAATGCTGTCCTAAAGACCATGACCTCAGCTCTATTGATCTACAACTCTGTCTATACCAAGAATACAGACAATTTAAGTAAGATTTGCACTTTTTGTTTGTAAAAATGTGTGGTGGAGGTGCAATAAACCAAATATTATAGGATGGGTTATAATTGAGCCTATATGTATAAGAGAAAATTCCCAACAGATTCACCCTTAAGCACTCAGATCATAGTTTCTTTTAATTATGCAAGTTATTTTATCAGTCTACACATGCACAAAATAATTCTCAGTGTATGTAAACTTCTTACTGAAAGCATCACCTTAAATTTGAAACAGCTGCATATTTATTCAAAATAGTTTCTTCCCATTTCATCTTTCTTGTGAAACTTTCCAGAAAGCTTCAACACCAGAAGCTTTTAAAGTCATCAGTAAAATATGCATTTAAAGAAAATAAAAATCAGAAATGATGAAGCCTCCACCTGGTGTCAAATAGTATTTATTTAGTGTGTCGTACAGTTTGTGGAAAAAAAAGGAATTCCTCATTATCGCAAGGTTCAACTGCAATACTTTAGGTCAATTTCAGAAAGAAAAAAAAAGACAAAAAAAATTATAGATGAGTCATTTTCTCCAAACACTTCTCCCTCGTGGAGTTATGAAAAAGCTGAACTGAGCCGAAACCCACCTGTACAAATAATTTGAGGTTAGGCTGCAGGTGTCTGCAATTTTATATCACGGAGCGGTTTGCCATCAAAAGCAAAAATATTTCCAGGTTTCCAACCAATGCAAAATATATGCAAGGAGGACATTATAAACCCATTCAAGTAGTCAGCCTGTGCTAACCACACTGCTCATAATGTGTGATGACGTCGCCAAGACAAACCGAACGAGCTCAGCTGCTGGATTTACTTTAGACGACTCGCAGGAGTGCGGCAGGCCGCTCCTTTCAGAATTTTTTTTTATAAAAAAAGATCAAGACTGAAAGGACACGGATGTTACTAAGGTTTCTGTGAGCGTTTTATCAGTGAAGAACACAAACATTGCAAAGAAAACAATCTGCAGGTTGCCAATATTTTAGGATAGTGCAGAGTCCAAAAGACCTCGACAAACGGAAGAACACGTCATAAATACGCTTTACAGTAAACATGGGTCAACACACAACCATTAGACGTATAAGTTCACCTGAAACGCAAATAAATAATGACGTCACTGAACTTTCTATCAACAGACCTACGGCATATTGTTCCATTATCCCACCCGCTCCCCCACAGTAGTTTCTAAATGTGACGACAAACTAACCCTATAACTAACCCAGCTACTAATAAATCTATACAAATCCTTAAAGTCTTGTTAACCAACCCCAAGGGATGCTGGGTCAGACACACACACACACAAAAAAAATACTTTCACTCATGTTGCTCTCCAGACAGCCACTAAAATGAGGCCTCGCGGATAAAAGGCGGACATGTAGGCACAGCTTTGATCCTGAAAGTGCATATGAGCAACTGATTTATGCAAAATTACCGCGCTGTTGCGCTTTACGCTGTTTCCATAGCTCGGATTTTAAATCTGATAAAAACAAGACGCTCCTGATGTATGCAAAACCGATTCCCCCCGACTTCCACAAACACCGGCAAGATTACACATAAACCAAAAAATCCTTAATTGGTGTTAAAACATTGAATACGGTGTAGTTAAAGTCTGTCTTGTGGCCGATAAATTAACTTCCATAAATATTTAAAAAAAAAAAAACTTATCAAATGAATAAAAAGGCTTTCAAATATTTACCTTTTAAATCCTAACATCCATAAATCAAAGAGTATGCTTATGCATGAGGCCCACTCCAGTAAAATAAATTTATAGAGTGAGGCAGGAATAAATATAAGTCGATATAAAAGGAAACACTCTCTTTGGAAAGCTCAGAACTGATTCAGTGTCAGAAAAAGTGAATCTCTTGGTCTATAATTAAAAAAAAGAGACAAGAAACGTTTATTTCCAATAGACAGTGTAAGGAGGAACAAAAGGAAAACAGCAACACGTCCCGCCAGAGACTGTGTTGCCTGCGCTACCCTGTGAGGTAGCAGCTACTCAGGAGGACGCCCTGAAAACAAGAAAATAATGGCACTCCACCACCGTCCATCAGAGAACTCTGCTTCAGTGTCAGGGAGCAGCTGCTGCGTTTCTCCATCAGCTGGAAGTCTTCTGCATCACTCCAGCTTTGACATCTCATACTTTGTCGTCATGATTTCCTGAAAAAAAAAAAAATGATACGCAGGAAGATTTTTAGCTACTCACCGTCGCTTAGAAATCCACTGAGAGCAAATGTTACTGATTACTAGGGCTGGGCGATTTGGACCAAAAATAATATTGATATTTTTAGGTTGAATGCCGATATACGATATTTACCTCGATATGTAATTATGAAAAAAAGGCATCTCTGAATCAAAGCTTTATCCCAAATGTCTCACAGGTAAAAAAAAAAATTAACAGTTATAGTTAAATATGCGGAATGGTTGAAAAATAACCTACTGGAATACATGAAAGTATGATTCTAACGCAACATAGACCATCTCGATATAAGCGATATAGTTTCATCTTATATCTCCTAAAATAAACTCAAGATTTTGCCCAGCCCAGTTGATTACAATTATTTAATCAAGAGAGGACACAATTCACAATCATCCGAGGCTCACAACCGATTTGCTGTTAGCATTAGCGTGAGGATAGATAGATAGATAGATAAATAGATAGATAGATAGATAGATAGATAGATAGATAGATTCAATTAAATTTTATTTATATAGCGCCAATTCATGAAACATGTCATCTCAAGGCACTTTACAAAGTCAAATTCTATATATATATATATATATATATATATATATATATATATATATATATATATATATATATATATATATATATATATATATATATATATAGGGAGCAAAGTGTTTGGGGCAAAAACTGGCCGATTAAAGTTCAGTCTGATCGGTTGCTCTCCACAAGCAAAAGGCTACAGAGCCACTCATCCAATTGCAGTAGTTAGAGTTTTCTAACAAACTACCAGAGGTAGCGGAAATACAGTATTTTCTGCAGGCTATATGGAAATTATAACTGATTCTTTTATTAACAAATTTATTTGTGACTCCTCTTTATTTGCTGAGATTTTCATACCTCATCTGAGTCGAGCAGGACTGGAAGGGCTCTGCGGGGACAAAATGAGAAAGCACCTCGTTACAATCACACATGCCTTAAATTAACAAAAAAAACAACAACATCTAGAGCGAATGAATAAATCGGTGCCCATCTAAGGATGCTTACACATCAGTAAGAGAGCTAGGAATGTTGTCCTCCACCCATTTCAAGTCTTCATCCTGAACAAGTAGGAAAAACAAAGAATCAGAGCAAATACTGCCACCTGCTGATACAAGACACAGGCAAAGGACTTATTATTCAAACTTTATTCCTATTATATCCAATTCTCATTTATGGAAGATGCTGACTAAGCGAATTGAGACAGAACCTGATTAACGGCGAAGCATTACTCACTGGGTTTGTTTCTGGATGCTTTGCTGTGCCATTTGTCTCACTTTTATCTGCCCTCAACTTTATGCCATCCGCTGCAATTCCAGGAGAGAGATGCATACATTTTTTTTTATTTACGCACCCAAATGATGAAAACGTGCAGTTTCAGATAAAACTACCACGATGTAACCGTACCGATGTTTGAAGACGCGATGAACTCCTCTATCTCCTCATCATCAGAGTCATCAATGAGGGGTGTGAAGGCATACCTGTCAGCACAGGTGGAAAAAAAAAAAAAAAGATGAGTTCAGAGGTCACGTCAGGTAACGGCGCTCAGCCTAACGATCGGACGGAGCTGCGCACCTTTGGTTGTTCGCCGACGGCCGCCATAAAAACATTATGACGAGCAGAACAAAGGAGAACAAGAATCTCCAGAAAGCATCCTCCACCCAAACCTCGATCCAGTCCTAAGGATAAAAAAAACAACATAAGGACTCCAACAAAAACAATTAAATCAGCAAAAAAAAAAAAAAGTTATGATTGGAGAATAAACAAAGCCCACTTACAGACTGGCAATCTGCTAAGTGTAGCTTCTTAGCAGACCAAGCCATAAAGATGACTGAGGCTGAAAAGAGAAAGGTGATGGTGAAAAACCACAGCAGCTCTAAGATTTTAAACAGATAAAAAACTAAAAATAAAAACACAACTTAGAGCCTGTGGCCACAACATTACGACACCTAGACGCAAAGATGGTGGCCGGCAACCTCAACAGCCCGACTACGAAACATTTGTCATGTAAAACAATTCAGACTTTTCCAGACTCAACTCTCCTGAAGTTCACTAAGAATGTATGGAAGACGATTTTTTTTAAATAAGGTAAACAAGGAAGGATAAGAAGTAGGACACAATGTAGGGAAGGAGGAATGAGGGAGCGAGGAGGATAATAAAGGGCATGAAAAAGGAAAGAGGGACAGAAGGACGATGTAAGGAGGCAAAACAAGGAGGAATAAAGGATAGGAGGAAGGAAAGACCCAAAAAAGTATATCAGGAAAAAAAGAAAGAAAGAAAGAAAGAAAGAAACAAGGAAGGATGAAAGAAAGGACAACATTTAGACAATTAGAGATCGAATAGGAATTACAGATATTTTCCAATACCGACCCATACCTGGAGAATACTGAAACAAACTCCAGACTTTTCAATACTTTTCCAGACAAACCCTGAAAGCATGACCTCTACAGCTGTGGACCAACAAAACACACTTGAAAAAGGCTCAGAGAACAAAGGTTTTTATTGGTCTTTAAAGTCCGACTGAAGGCAAGCAAGATCCTCAGCGAACTCTTCTTACAACCCTTAGACTAGAGCTTTAAGTTACAAACATCTGGACACCAGAACTCAGTTTGTTCTTCTCTATGTCCTGATTCTATTTCAAGGCGTTAAACGCCCGTTTTGGTTATAGCGTTGTAGCTTATTGGTACCGCCCCATTCACAAAAGTGTGAAATGTATTACACTTCAGTTGCAGTAGCATAATCTCATAGTAAAATACTGAGGAAAATCAAGGAAAATACTGTCAATTAAAACTTTTTTAAATTTATGCTTCACTATAATTTGGTCAAAGCCTCTAGAAAATGTCTAATTAGGTGTCCACTAAGCTTGATGAGGTGCCATCTTTACCTTGCTATGATGAAAAAGAGCATGAGTAAAATAAAAAAAATAAAAATCATAATCATAATAAAAATCATAATCATAATAAAAATAATAATCAATAATCAATATATATCAATATATATCAATATATATCAATATATATATATATATATATATATATATATATATATATATATATATATATATATATATACACATGTGTGTGTTTTATTTTTTTTCTTGTTGAAGTGTAAGTTTGGTTTCTTACAGCTCAATTAATACAGGCGCAGTACTTACCAATGACGGCAAATATCAGCGTGTTTGTAAAGTGCCTGTAGAGAGACAGCTTCACAGGGTTTCTCCTCAGCTTCAGAGTCTTGATGGTTTGGGCTAAGCTGACAAAGATGTGGCGGTGGTGGTCAAGGGAAACAAATGACTGGCATCACATGGAAAACAACTTACAAATAGGCCCATTAGCACGCGCTAGATTAGACAGATTTATTTACAGTAGTCTAATTATTTACAGGAGTCTAAAGTGTTTACAGACGGTGGTATCTGAGCTTAAGCAGTGGTTCTGGATAAAACCTTGTTTGTTTTCTTTCTTTGTCTTTTACATTTCAGTCAAAAATCAGACTTTACTGTGTACTGTAGATTTTAGAAAACTGTTTTCAGCAACAAAATATATTTCTTTCATTAATTATGTCTCAGTTTTTGCTTAGCAGGGTTTTATTCTAAATATGTAAACCTGGAACCTAAAACTTGAAAGTCTACAACTGGACTCCGTGTTTAAGGGGATAGTAAGAGCTTCGACGGTTCAGCGTGGCATGCAAACGCATTGTTTCTACAACACCGAAAAGAAATACGGGAAAATGCCATTTAACAGGAAATGATCAGAGGAGAACAGAAAAAAAAAACCCAAGCAGGTACAGAATCAATGAATAATGTGGATTAGTCCTTCTTAGATGCAGGATAACAGCTAAACGGCACTTAAATTACGCCACAATTAACTGATGAAAGGTTTGAGGAGCAGAAGGTGAACCACGCAGGGAAAGGTTGTGGGAGCACAAAAGGATATCCACCAGCATAAAGAAGAGTCAAGCAGAGCCAGGGGAATGTTGGCCAGCAGGGCCAAGTCAGAGTCTTTGGTCTGGAGGGGATCAGAGTGCAAAGGACACACACAAAAAAAAGGAAGAAGAGAAAGATGAGAGGAAAAAAACTCAGATTGGATGGGAAATAAGAAATGCAACACACCAACCAAAACACGTGACTGTTTACCCAAGTGGAAATAAAGAAACAAGTCATCAAACCCCCAAAAAGGAAGAGCATCCCAAATCCACCGGCTCAGCACATGACCGCTTCACGTTTCATTAAGTGCTGACTACTGTAGCTGACGCGTTTACTGAAAGGATATGAACCAGATGGTGCAGGAATCAAACACCGCCAGAACAATTGCTGTAATGAGAGCGGGGCCATTGTCTTGACCCTTCAGTATGAATCCCCCCAAAACATATTGAGAAAAACAGATTGTGAAGTCACGTTTAAGTGTGAACACGATCAAATAATTCAAAGAACAAATAAAAATCTATTTTTAGCTAAAGTGTGCTTTCAATTAGCTTATTTTGTTATGCAACATTTTATTTGCCGGTTCTACAAAATCCGGGGTCTCACTCCCCCCCCCCCCCCCCCCCCCCCCCAAGCATTGCTCCGTTTAATCAAACTTAAATGACGCTTTCTTTGGTTTGTTGCATCAGAACTAGCTTCGACTAAAAAGACGACGAGAGCACGACTCACTCCTGTAATCCTCAGCACACCTTCAACGCACGCAAAGGCAAAGTAGAGGATGCCGAGCCCCACCACTCTGTGCATCACGGCTCCCAGCCGTGGCCTGAAATAAGAAAGGAAAACAAGCACAAAGATAAACGTTTGATTTCTGCAAAAACAAAGAAATATATATGACTGAGTTCCATATAAAAAAAAAAGACAGACTTTATAATGCCATAGCCCAGGCTGACGATGATGACGAGCAGTCGGGACAACGTCCTCTTGAGAGCCGAGACCAACTCAGCGAAGATCAACAAGCCTGGAGCTACAATAATAATAATAATAATATTATTAATAATAATAATAATAATGTGTGTATTTACACCTAAGTTGAGAAAACCAGCAGTCCTGCGAGTGAGCTCTTTCATTCTGTGACAACTGGCCGTCAAACAAGTAGCCCTTCTTTAAGGACGTAAGCAGCAGTAAAAAAAAAAAAAGTCCTGCTTGCAAGATTTTCTGACTGTCAGATTACATTTAAACTCAGCGGTGTCAAAAGGAGCCAAATACCAAACATAGACCATGTTCTGGGTTGAATTTTAAGTACTTTCAATTAAAGACAGTGTTGTTATTTAACTTTACATGTCTGTGTCACCACTGGATCAAAATCCACTACTGCCGCTGAGTTGGTATGTCCAAAACTATACATTAGCAGATAAACCAGAAGTTCCTCCGATGTAATGAAGAAAAAAAGGAAGCAATTGCTTTTGGTCCCAAACCAGCGCTCAACTAGACTGGAAACTAGTAAAGGCTACAGAGCATCAAAAAAAAACCCTGAGGTGCCAGACCTGCATTTTATAACTAAATCAGCTTACAAAGAAAAACAAGTACATGCTCTTGTTTCCATTGGGTTGCATTATAGTAATGCTGTCCTTACTGGTGCTAAAAAACAAAACAAAAACAAATTGTGCTGTCTAAGTTTATTCAACATGCTGCTCCCTGTGTCTCGTGCAACTCCAGGATAGTGAACCATATTTCACCAGTAATTCAATCACTGCACTGGCTCCTGGTTTGAGAAAACACATCATTTAAAATCTCCCTGACCGTCTGTAAGGCCTGGAGTTCAGGTCTGCCTATCGGGTATGAAACGTTTAGAGCCCCCGTGTCAACGAAGACCTGCTGACTCAGTGTTCCCGGGCCCAGCCAGGCAGCATTTATATACTCCTGTAAACAAAAAGGTTGCCTCATTTAAATCAGGGCTTGCTTACAGCAGCTTATCAATAAAGGTGGAAAAAAAAAAGCCCTTTCAATTCAATTAATTTATGTTTTAGCTTTTCATGTGCTTCAATTTGCATTTCGAAATCTTTCTATTAACATGATGCTTCGTGTTTTTTAAGTGTATCGTGTTTTGATGTACATTATTTCTGTTCCCCTTTATTATTCTGTAAAGCACTGGGAATTGACCTGCGTATGAACGGCGCCATACAAAAACTCAACTTGCTTTTATGTTTCGCTTCGGAATAGAAGTTGCCGCATTTCCAATGCATTTAGCAGTTTGGAAATACAATGTACTACAAGATTTTTGAGCATTGCGCGCATTTTTTTTTTTTAAAACCCTACTGCAAATATTGATTCATAGACCCAACAGCGCATTACTTTAAATAAGAAAAGAAAGGCAGTTTGTGCGACCGCCTAAAGACACTCACTGGCAGAGCCGACAGCATTGGTGTTTTCATACTCGGCGCAGAAGACCGCCTTCTCCACCATGCCGAGGAAAATGACTCCTGCTATCCAGAACTGGATCCTCAGCAGATCTTTCCAGTAGCAGGCGGCCCAGACGAACCACAGCAAGGCGTACAGGATGTACACGACGCACATTACCATGTAGAACTACAGACAGCAACACAGTCGGTAAGCACACGGTGTCACATGTGGAAGAAGCTGTTCTTCATCTGCTGTGAGCTAATTAATGTCTACTGCAGGCGCTTATCTAAAGGGATCTTGCTTTTTTTTTTTCCCTCTTCAGAGTAACTCGTATGCGTCTAGTTTTTAAAGTTAAACATAAACTAAAAGAGACAGCGGTTAAATAAAAGTGATTTAAAAATGATAATCTTAAAATAAACAGAGATTCAAGTTTTTGGAACTGATTCCTAAAGTTTTCCACTTACGATCATTAGCGGCCACTCTGTGATAGAAATGTAGCCGTGGCTGCCTTTCATCACCACATCAACTGAAACAGACACAAAAATCCACGTGTCAGCTGAACTGTGTAAAACCAAAACATCTTTAAATCTGAGACGGAGGAACATAAGTCATCAAGGAGCTCCTACAGCGTCCCTCCGTGCCGCCTGCTTTCTATATCGGCTTTTTTCGTCGTGGAAAAATCTCACCTGTTAAATTCCAGTTGAGCTCCTTTGCATCAGACGTGACCTTAACGATCAGCAGGTACGGCCCGTCCTTCCATGTGGTGGCTATGACGTTCTCTCTGGCGCTTTTGGCGTCGTACTCAGCTGAAATCCAGTCAGGGTCGCTTTTTTTCTGCAAAGTAACGCAGAATCGATCAGGGTTTTTTTTTTTTTTTTTGGAAAGGTTTAACAGCAAGAGCATTGAGTCTGACCTACAAGGTTCCTGTACATGTTTCAGTCCATCTGCTAAATTACAACACATACTTGTTGTAATTGACCATTTTAGTAATCGATTTATCTATACATAATTTTTTTTAGATTAATCAATCTAAAAAAGACACTCTTAGTAAATTAAAATACCTCTATAAACAAGTAAAAAAAAAAACATTCAATGCACATTTCTAATACATTGTGGCAAAAACAAAAAACTCAATTCAATGCTTACAATTTGGCAAATTAATTATTATAGTTATATATATATATATATATATATATATATATATATATATACACACAGACACCTTATATACACCTCACTGTTATTTATAAGACAGTAATGTTTACCTGCACTCCTGACAGTTACTATTGTAACATCTGTTTACATGCATCTTGCACTACTAACTATGACTGAATATTGATTTGCACTGCTGACTGTTTATTCACAGTACCAATTGTTTGCATATACAGTTGCAATACCGTACTTTAACTGTAATATGCAATTACCTTCCACTGCACTTTCATTTAAATAGCTTCTGTCCAAACTTTATTTATACATTTTATAGTAATTGCTGCCTGTATATCATGCTCACAACTCTGCCTATTGTAATAGGCTTAGCCACCTGTACATATATTCATAGTACATGTAAACTCTGTTATAATAATAATCATCTGTATATTATGCTATTGTACATATCTGTAAAACCCTATTCATAGTAATATCCACCTGTATATTATATTTGGTACATATCCAGCTGTAAATTTAGTTCACAATACTAGTTATCTATATATTATATTCATAGGACAAATCTATCAGTAAAATTCTGTTTATAATAGTATTCATCTCTATAGTTATTCAGTACATATCCATGTCCTGTACTTATGGAACCATGTTTATCCTGCACTTGCTGCTATTACACTTCTGGTTAGACCTAAACTGCATTTCGTTGCCTTGTACCTGTACCTGTGTAATGACAATAAAGTTGAATCTAATCTAATCTAAAACCTTACCTCTCTTATTGGGTGTATACCCCGGGTAATGATTATTGCATTACTAAATTAGTTGATTTATATAAATTAATCTGATTGTTTTCCATCCTTATACATACAAAAGTCCAACATGAAATTTGCTGCAGACATTTCTACAGACGTTAGGCTTTAGAAAAGCAGAACATGCAAAATACATAAATAACGGGATAGATGGACATACAAAAGAACACATGGATGGATGACTTACAGTAGGAAAGAAAACAGAGTATGGAAAACCATTTTGCCATAAACCATTTTCTTTCTCCATACTGATCCTAACATTAGAAAATGTTTTATGAAATCCCACAGTTTCCCAGACTGGGCAGGAACGCTGATTCTTAACCTTTAGTTTTGCTGTGCTTTTAAAAAGTGATAAAAGAAAAGTATCTGTGTGTCCTTACAAGCCCTTCACTCCCGTCAGGTGAAACGACTGTCCGTGGGGTTGCCTTGGTTTTCTGAGAATCAAGGAAAAGATGCTGGATGATGAGAAATATCAAGCTACTATTTATATATATATATGCTGAAAAACCAGTACAGCAGACCTACATGGAGCCCTGGTAAAGAGAGCAGGTCGCTTTTACAAGGAATTGGATGGTGTTTATGTTCTATGTACTCGCCCGGTGCGTTTGGTTTAGGGTCCAGGCTCCCCCCTCGGCTCAGCGGCGTCCTTTCGTACATCTCCTGCAGAATACGAAAAATCCCATCGGGAACTTTTAGCCGTAAAATTCAAGAGAAAAACCGAACCGCTGAAGCAGATGGCGTGAACCAGTTTTACTTACTTCTATATTGTTATATTCATTATAACAGGGGTGATACTTTAAGAACCAGTGGATTGTGAAATTCACCTTCATGGTACAACTACAAGACACAACTGAGAGATGAAAAGGCTTTTTAATAGAAGACACAAATGACAACAATGTAGTTTAAGATTAGACTTCTGAGCAGATTCTACTACACATTTTGGGACATTTTTTTTTAAACATCATGGTGGAAAAACTAAAGGAGAGCCACCCATCACTCTTAGAAAGGCAACACTGTTTTAAAACTACACAAGGCAAGCAGTTTGTTAAGTAGCTGACTGAAGAATCTTCCCACCTAATTAAGCAGCCAATCAGCTTTCTTTACTTATAAGAAAAAAGAAAAAAAAACAAGATAATTGTATGATTTTCTGAACAATAAATCTTGATCACAATGAAATTTTGCAAGTTTTTTTATTTATTTTTTTGTATCTATTAAAATAACAAATCATGTTTATCACACCAGGCCAATATTAGAGCAGTCCACACCTGTTCCTGGTTCAGATCAAAATAAAATCAAGCATGTCTTACCTTTAAGTACGACATCCGTGTCTTTATACATGGCTTTCTTTAATATAAGCGGTCTGGAGCCCTGCAGCACAGAAAAATAACGCGTGTGTGAGCAGAAATGCAGCGAGGAGGATAAAGTCCTGGTTAACTGAGGCTAGAAACGGAGAACTATTTTACATTAAAAACAAAGCTGGGACCTGTCTGTGCTGCAGTGGAGCACAAAAGAGAGGTCCTGAAGGTAAAGGGAAAAACTTTACTTGACAAGGTTCACCTTGTCTTAGAGTTTAAGCAATACAGCAACTAAAGTAGAAGAAACTGGATCTTCTCGGATCTCTACGTGAATTATTGATCAAGTTGTTCAGATTCCCCCATGGCAGACTCTGGGGATTGTAAGATCATGGCAATAAACAAGAAAAGGACTCAGGTTTAAATGCTACCTTTAAGGAAAGGCCTTCAGAGAAATAAAAAACCTAAGGTTAGTGGCGGACTGGTCAAAAACTACCCTAATGCAGTGGGTCAGACTGATGACATTAGGGTTTATTAGAAAATGTGGTTAAACATGTTCTGTATTGTTCAGCTGGAGCTAGTTAGCCCTCAGCTAACACCAGAATGTTTCCTAGCATTTCGCTTAAAGGTTGTCTGCTAATAAACTGCAAACAGTCTTTATTTAAACTTAAGCGAATTAAAATAGTATGAGAATAAACCGAGTCGACACTCCATGTGTGTCACAAGCACACACTAAGCCCATTACAAGTGAAAATGCAGAGGATGGTGTAGCTAATGCTAGCTTTGGGTGCTGCAGTTATCTACCCTTACAGTTCACACTTACATTTACAACCGTGATTTTCCACAGCCCTGTTTCCGGTGCGGCCACGGTTTCATGTACGCTGCCGAGTAAAACTGCAAAAAACACCATCCGCTGGGAAAAAACTCCTGATCCCGGACGTTTCCACGTCCTCGTCCTGACAGCAGCTGCCATGTTTGCTCATGGCTTCTCCAACACTGCCCTGTAGGAGGCGCCCTGAACGCAGCACAGCCGAGGAGACGCGGCGGGTCTGACGTCAGCAGCAAAACAAAAAGCCTGTTTGTGACAGCGGGGAAAAAGTTAATGTAGTGTTTTCTTTTACATTTGTTCTTTATAAAATAATACTTTATTTGGGCACACTCGCGTGCTATTTTGAAATGTACGAAAAAGAATCGCCTCACAAAAAAAATCACCACAAATAAATAATAATAAAAAAAATACCTTACGTTTTTTGTTATTAGATATTAATTCAATCCATGTAATAATCGCAAAGATCATTATTTAAACAAGTCCCTATCTTTCTAAATGTCTTTCCAACTGTGTTCCTTTGACTTTTTAAGCATTATTTCTGGGTAACAAATGTAAACTCTCCAAAACATGAGGTAATCTATTTTTCTATATTTGGTAACTTCATTAACTCACTTTTTTATTACATTAAGTTTTGGATGTTTAAAGTCAATGTATGTCATGTCCTACTAACAAGCACATACCTATAGAGAAAATGACATTTGATGTTTTCTGAGACATTACAAGCAATGATGTTGGTATTTACACGTTTTATAGATACCCACGTGCTTTCAGCATCCCCCTGAATGCATCATATTGCTGTGTTAATGTGTTTGTGGATAAAAAAAATCAGACGGTTAGAGATAAACTTTTTATTTGGCTCATCCTCTGTGAAGAAAAACATCCACATAGAATATTTAAGGAGTAGGTAACATTTCAAATAAAAAATAAAATGAAAGGCAAAGTTTAGAAGGGTTAGAAAAAGAATACCACTGCTGCAATTTTTTGTTATTGTTTATTTAACCCAAAATAATTTGAAGTTGGGATGCACAACTTAAAATGATTATATATATATATATATATATATATATATATATATATATATATATATATATATATATATATATATATATATATATATATATATATATATATATATATATGTATGTATGTGTGTGTGTGCATGCGTGTGTGTGTATGTATGTATGTACATATGTACATATGTAGGACATACCAGCGATTAACATATTGGGTTACACTTTATTTGAAGGGGTGTACATAAAACTGACATTACACTGTCATAAACATGACATAACACCTGACAACTTGACATTGACAGAGACAAGGTTAAGTTTAGGGCTTGATTTGGGATTAGGTTAAGTTAAGGGTTTGGGGTTTTGTTAAGTTAAGGGCTTGTCATAAGAAAGACATTTTAAACAATGTCCACTTTGCATTAATAGTGTCATAATTTTCCAAATGACAATTAATGACAACAGTCCTAAACATTCAAAAAGAATCATTTATGTTCATAACAGGTGTTACGTCATGTGAATGACAGTGTAATGTCAGTTTTATGTACACCCCTTCAAATAAAGTGTTACCAAATATTGGATAGGCTATCGATATTAGGCCAAGTTGTCAAATGGGTGTGTCCCTAATTTGAAGCACAGAGTAGTTGTCGTAATATTATTAATCTTACAACATTTTAGCACTCCTTTGAGTAGAAAACACACTTGAAGCATTTCCAAGCAAGATCGTTCTAAAAAATTAAAATATGTAGGGGTTTTTCAAAAAAAAACAAAAAAAAAAAACAACAAATTATATATATATATATATATATATATATATATATATATATATATATATATATATATATATATATATATATATATATATATATATATATACACCTGAGTGTCCTTTCAGTCAAAATAAAGAATTTGTAAGGTTATATTTTCTCCTCTAAATATCACATTGATGGAGCCATATAGTTCAGTCTCAAAGTACAATACTGTCTTTGAGCACAACATTTTATTTTTTACAACACAGGATTGTTTTATAGACATTCTGTACAGTTCTATATTTACACTGAAACACACAATTCAAAACTGCTGAGAGTTTCACAGTCCAGGGAAGCTTATTGAATGTTTTGGAGCTGACAAATATTTTCCTGAAGCTGAAATGTAAGCTTGCCATTTAACACTGCTCATTTAATATGACAAGAGAGGATCCTGGGCAGAAGTGACGAAGGGGCTTTTGGTGCAAACAGTCAGAACCGTTAGTGCTGCCGAACCTTGGTGAGAAGTTGATCACAGTTACCTACGCGATGCGTGGGCGGTAAATCATTTTAACAAGCGCAAAGTGTCATCTGAGCTGTGTTCCGCTGCCATCGCGTCCGAAGCCCCATCCTCATTTGTCCGACTCAAAGTATCCCTGGACAAAAGAGGAGTGTCCGCTGTGGGAGACCTCTGGGAGTTTTTAGAGTGGACCACCACTACGTAACGTTCACTGCCCTCATCCTCCTCCTGCCCATGAATGTCTGCAGTGACCACTCGGTTTTCTGCTGCCTGATGGCTGCAGGATGGGGAGGAGCTTAACACCAGGTCTGCCGCAGCCACCTCTTCCTGATCTGGGTCCTCTTCTGGAAAGCTGGTGTTAATGTAAATGATTTCTTCCCTGCTGGAAGCCTCTGGAAGCTTTTCTGTCAGCTTTTCCAACATTTCCCGCAGCTGGGTAAACAAGGGTCTGTCCACCGGATCGGCTCTCCAGCAGCTGTACATGATCTCATACCTAAATTAGGATTAAAAAAAAAAAGTCAACGTGAATCTAAATAAAATGTTAATACTTTTTCTAACTTTTCTACATGAAAAAAAAAACATTTGTTTGCTGGACTAGATGCTATCTCATTGCTATTCCATGTGAATTATAATGACAATAAGATCTTATCTAAAAGAAAAAAATACATCTTGAAAGCTTGAGGTATGGCAATTGCAACATCCGCTTCAATATAAACCAGGGATTCCCAAAGTCTGGACCAGATCTGAAACATGCAGGTACGCCGCTATGGAGGGATGGAGTTTATGTTGTTTTTTTCATTTCAATTGTTTACATAAATCGCTGCTGCATCTTTATCTTTATCCTGAAAAATAGTGCAATCTACTGTGATGTTTGAAGTGATTTCTAGAGTTATTTTTTTTTCAAGCTGTATGCAGACGAAATTTCGTTCCGTACGCACTTTGTGCATACAAAATGACAATAAAGATACTATCTATCTATCTATCTATCTATCTATCTATCTATCTATCTATCTATCTATCTATCTATCTATCTATCTATCTATCTATCTATCTATCTATCTATCTATCTATCTATCTATCTATCTATCTATCTATCTATCTATCCAGCCACCGCTGGTTTAGGCGGACAGCCACGTCCCTGAAAGCTTGCAATTGAGCCCTACTCTACACAGATCTATATACATTTACACTCAAATAGACTATTTAGACTTACTAATTAAGAATATCGCATCTTCACATTCACGGTGAGGAGTTAGACAAAGTTCGGTGCAGCTTTTTAATTTCAAAAACTGAGACATGCGATTTGCTGCCTGCATCGGCTGCATTGTATGCTGAGCAAAACTAATTGTGCTTCACTTAAAAAAACAAAAAAGGCCCAAGAAATAACTGTGAGACCTACTCAGAGAGACACGTTTCAGTCAAGTTAGTTGTGCAAGTGCTTCTTATGCTTTTTGGATTTAAAAAAAGGTTATTAATATGTCCTGTTGTGACATATTTAATATTACTAGATTAAATATGATTGATCTTACTTGCTGTTAAGATATAGATGAACAAAGCTGCATTTGTCTTTTCCACCAAATAATAATAATAATAATAATAATATTAATTAAACAAATCCATTCAAAACAAACATTTGGGTCGATGGTTAGAAATACTCACAGTTCATCCAAACAGTTGGGCGGCTGCTTCAACCTGTGGCCTTCAACAAGGTAGTCATAAATCTCGTGGTTCTGGACCCCCGGGTACGGCGTCATGCCTCGCGTGGCGATTTCCCACATGGTGACACCAAATGCCCACTGCAGACATTTTTCAAAGCAAAACATTATTTTGGATATTTGGGGCACCTTTAGGATCAGGCAAGCATAACAAAAAAAAAAACACAGTATGCAAAGAGTGGTACTCTGATTACAGAGTTGTCCAAAAAGAATAAAAACCTTTATAATCTGTGAAGCTGGGGATTCCTAGGATTTACAGCACATCACTGAGATCTTATCTTGTCTCATCCAAATATTTGATGTTGTTCCCTGAGCTGGAGGTATCAGTTCACTTTGATTTTAAATCTGACAAAGTGAAATCTACAGGGTCCATTTTCTGGTTTTCTTTTAGGGCTTTTCTTAAATGGGAATATAATAAAATAAAAAATTGAAAAGTCCTGATGTAATATTCTTAAAATATACCCACACCAATCAGCCGTTCCCTTACCCTGATTAGTCAGGCATCTAATATAAAAGACGACTGACCATTCAGCCTTCTGTTAAAAGGAACCTGGAAGCTTTATTAGTGAAAATAAGATTTTCACATTGAGTCACTTCTCCATTTAACAGCTGGTGCTTTCCAAGGACCACTGTTACAGGAAAAAGATCCACGTTGTACTTACAACATCACTCTTGACAGTAAAAACCCTGTCTGCCAGACTTTCCAGGGCAATCCACTTTACAGGCATCTTAGCTATCCTGCCCTGCCTGTAATAATCTCCGCTGTAGATCTTCTTCGATAGCCCAAAATCAGCGACACAGACCGTCATGTCGTCGCGCAGCCTGTAAGAGAAGCACAATCCCGGTAAAGACGGGAAAAGCTGTGTAAACCTCTTGACTTTTCCATAAAAGCAAATTTCACAAGAAAACAAAAAAAAAAAAACAGAACACAGGAACCCACATGCAGTTACGCGCAGCCAGATCTCGATGCAGAAAGTTACGACCGCTGAGATACTCCATACCCAAAGCGATGTCAACCATGAACTTCAGGAGAGTCTGAGTGGGTAAGTACTGTGCAAAGAAAATTGTAAAAAAAAGAAGAAAAAAAAAAGCAGACAGTATTGTTAATGTAAAAATGTTCTTCTAAATAAAATACGTGTAAATATTGGCTCCAATCTTACCATTGGGCTCTCTTCCAGGCGTGAATGCAGCAGGAAGGTGTGAAGATCTCCATATTTCATGAACGGGAGGATGACCATAGGCTTGGGAAAACGTTCAGCGCCAACATCCAAACACACACCTTAGACGGACAAGCGAACACAGAAAATGACCAGATAGGAACGGATAACCGTAAAGAGAGCAGCGGTAATACAGAGAGGTCATTGAGCTCTTCATACCGAGCAGGTTGATGACGTTAGGATGGTCGAAATCTTTCATGCAAGCCGCCTCGTTCAGAAACTCTTCAATTTCCCTTTGGGAGAAACTGTCCACTGTTTGATAGAAAAATGAGAGATAAATGTTTATTTGTCCTCTTTGTTTTAAAGATAATAAATGTCTATATAACCGTGATTCTTACATTTCATTGTCTTCACAGCGACTTTTTCCGACGTGCCGTCTGTGTGAGTCAATCTACCCTCGACAACAGAGCCAAATTCACCTGGGGAACAACAGAGCTCATTTAAGAAGGTTTTACTCTGCAAGAAATGTGATTTAACATATGTGATCTTTATTTATGGGGCCACCAGAAAGTACTCACACCCTTAGGTTTTTCTACATTTCGTCACATTACAGAGTCACTGATTTGATCATTCTTTATCCTCATAATGAGGAGCCAAACCCAGCTTTTTAGAAATATTGTTTATCCTATGTTTTATAAGTAGTCACACATCACACACTTGACTTAATAGTATGATTCAGCAAATTCGTCAGCAGTCATGGCAATAATTTGTGAGCATGTCTCCTCACTTGTCTTCAGGTATTTTCTCCCATTCCTCTCTGCAGATCCTCTGCACTGCAAAAAACGGAACTAAAATTAAGTAAATTATTCTTGAAATTAGTGCATTTTTTTCTTGATTTGAGCAGGTAAATAAGATTATTTGCCAATGGAATAAGAGTTTTGCACTTAAAGTAGGGACAATTCATCTCCATCATCTTATTTCAAGTGCAGAATATCTAAATACCTTATTTTAGGGGTAGAACTACTAATCCCATTGGCAAATGCTCTTATTTACCTGCTCAAATCAATGAAAAATAGACTAATTTCTAGAAAATGTTACTTACTTTTAGTTCCCTTTTTGCAGTGTGGAGCTCAGTGGAAATCCACCAAATTTTTTTGTCATTGCAAAGTCAAATACTAATGTAACTTAAATATAAAAAAAAATAAAAAATTTGTATAGATAAATAAGACAAGCTGTCAGGGAGCAGGTTTTTATCTAGCTCCTTTTAGGGCATTGTGTGATGTTTTATGTGTAGAAAACTGTCCTGAAATCAGAAATCAGAATAAGCCAGCACCGTAATACAGCGCAGAACAACTGAGCAGGTGTGAATACTTTCTGGCCTGAAACGGCTGCCTCACCTTCTCCTAAAACCTTTCCTATTGAGAGCCAGTTTCTTGTGATCATAACGTCCTGCAGCTTGGCCTGGAGTTCTTCACTTATACCAAGGTTCCCCACTGAACAGAAGAGGTGTAAAAAAATGTTTGTGTTGAATTGATATTTTTCTAGATGCCACCCGACACAAATAAGTGAAGAAATTGTGTTGTTTCCAACGAGATATTCAAAAACGTACGAGTGATCGCGACTTCGGAGCGACTGAAGGATCTCTGGTTTGTGTACTGTATGACCGGCAGTGACTTCTCTGCACATCCAAACTCCCGCCTGCAGGGGGCGACAGAAGAGGGAAAGTTTTCCACTGATGTCATTGGAATTTGGTAAAAACACAGCCAGGCTGGGTAGGATTCTTCACATCTAATATAGTTGTGAGGAAGCAATCTTGGCTGTTTATTCCTGACTTGACTTTCAGATATAATTTTTTATTTGCTTTTTCTATCTGTGCATCAGCCTGTGACTCATTCCTGTCCATTTCCCGAATAACAAACCTGAGTCATGGCCTTCACAAAAATCAAAAACCAGCAGCTGCACCATTATTATCTGCATACAACGGATGACTAACAGGAACCAGATACAGCTCATAAATGATAAGCCTACATTTTTTTTTTTTTTTACGTCCTGCTTCTCAAGAAATGTTATTCTAAAATCAATCACAAATGGGTTACATGTATGTAACAGGGGAGGATTTAAAGACTGAATAATCCAAACTAGGATAGTAGTTAATTAGTGATTGTCAGCATACCCAAAACAAGACACGGACGTCCTGTTCCGTACACACAGGACCACCCAGATGATAAGCAGCAGAAGACAGATGGCACAAAACAGGCCCACGATGACGGAGACAGCGTATGGGACCCCTGTGTCTGGGAGGGACGTTGGGATCACCCCTGAAACTGAGGCAAGAATATTACATTAAACGCAATGATCAAAGCCCCTGTAAAAAATATATTTATGTTAACATTCATTCTAAAAAAAATCTGACATTCTACTTATTTGAAGGATAGCTGACTACAATTTACTCTCAATGTTCTGTCATCAACTTTTTAATGATTTTTTTCAACCTGTATGCAAATTAAATTTCGTTCTGTACGCACTTTGTGCATACAAAATGACAATAAAGCTATCTATCTATCTATCTATCTATCTATCTATCTATCTATCTATCTATCTATCTATCTATCTATCTATCTATCTATCTATCTATAGCTAATTGTTAAAGCAAATTCAAACAATAAACAGCTGCCTTCCACTTTTCCACATTTAATCAACAACATCAAAATGCCCAATCAGAGCCCCTCTGGGCCGTGGCAACAGAAGATAAATGGTAATATTTCTAAACTAAGGTCCGAGATGGCAGCAGCAGTGCACTCCATGATTATTCAAACCTCTTGTAAAGGTGTGTAAAAAAGCCTCCAAGCTAGTCAAACATTTACTGCAAGTCGCATAGTGAAACACCTTTTTAAAAAGCAATCTTTTCATTTCACTGTGGGGAAAACAACCCCATGAATAGATAGATTGTACGTTCAAGAGGTGTTTTGTGATGAGAAGATGAGAGAACGGGGCTGCTTACTGTCCGCCGGCGGCACAGAGAGCCAGAGCGGCTGGCTGAGCATTCCGCTCCCAGCCTGCGTACATGCAGCCACCTGCACGCTGTAGGTCATGTTGAATATTTTCACATCTACAGTGGCAGCGGTCAGGTTAGTGTGGACCTAAAATAAAACAGAAATATAATGAAGACCTGGACCAGTCCTCATATAATATTTTGAATCAAAATACTGTTTAAGAATAACTCTCCTGTTTATTGACAAAGAAAAGGGTCAGAAGAAGTAACAGACAAAGCCAAGTTTCAATGCAACCCTTTAAGGTAAACTAAAAGCAAAAACATAACAGATCATGGAAACTGTAACTGCATGTGGAGGTGTTTTGAAGCACTTCCAGTATGAAACCTTTTTGGAAAGTCCTGAGAACTTTACACGGGGTATTAATGTAAACATCCTTTAAAAAAAAAGGGAAGGATGCATGCTCTCTGAACGCGCTCGTGCTGAACTTGAAGGAACATGTGACAGACACGGCCCTACATTTCACAACGCCGATGATACCGTCCCGAGGTGGCCGGTTTTACCAAAGTGCTGACGGAGGACACTGAACCCATGATTGGGACCTAACATGTTTGTGAAATCTAAAGGAAAGGAAACATGCAGTCAAAGGTTCCTGCAGAACGTTCCAAACTGTCAGCAAAAATTCAGGCAGAAGACGCTTCGTTACTTTAAACCAGACTAAACAGTTCCTGCTTCAAAATTAGATAAACCAAATGGCAGAACAATGAGAGAGATGTTTTTAATCCCGTTTTTCAATTCAGATCATACACCAGGGTTATTAAGCATTCAAACCGTGAAAATGTTTTTTGAGAAACATATCCATCAACCCTTGAAAAACAACAGTACACCTCATGAAAATGCTGGTTGCAGATGGTAAGAAATGATGATTTAAGACATGGAAAATAAGTGCTATACATGGACAGAAAGGCCACTCAGCGAGGAAGACGCCATTAGCCAATACGTTACATGAAAAGCCAGATTAGAGTTTGCAGCTACAGGACAAAGACTTTAATCTCTCGTTTTTTTTACTGGTGGTCTGATAAAACTAAAAATAAAGTGGCTGCCCATTATGATTGTTGTTACATTTGGAGAAAAAAAGAGGAAGCTTGCAAAGCCTGAGAAATAATACCCCAATTTTTAAAGAACAGGGCTGTCAGCATCTTGTTGTGTGATTGTTTTGGAGCACTTCACAAAATGTTGACAGTATCGCATCGAGAGAACTTGTGGAAATATTGGAGCGAGATCTCAGCGAAGAATTTACAGCTTAGGCACAAATGGGTCTTCCTAATGGATAGTTATTGTATTTGTTACAAAGTTGTCTTAGAAAGTAGTCAACGCCGCCACAAAGCCCTGATTTCTCCGGGGCTGAAGCCAGGCAGAACGGGCGTGTGAAAAAGGCAGCCTTCAAGGCCGGCTCTGTTCCACCTGTAACTCTCAGGAGAAATGGGCCAAAATTCACAAAGAACCAATCGTGAGAAGCTGATGGAAGGATACCCAAAACATTTGGTCCAAGTCCTACATTGTTTTTATCTTTATCGGCATTAAAAAATATTTTTGACTGAATTATTTGTCTCCAATTATTCTGACATTTAGCAAAAAGAAACAATATTGGTGTTCCCTAAAACTGGAAAGGTTTGATTTAATGTTAGACAGCGAGTAAACTAAAGGTTTAAGACTGTTCTTACGTTTTTATGTAAATATCTGGCTCAGCAGCACATCCCATAGGAAACACTTAATCACAAATTCTCCACTTCTGAGGTTTTCGTCTAAGCAGATAACTGTGAACAAGTTGCCTTTGTGTGTATTTGCCGTACCAGATGCAGTAGTGAGGTCACTGTCCTGCAGGACATTTTGACCTAAGGTATGCAACCTTTTGTATTCACACTTTGACCACTCAGATGATTCATTGACCAATGGAGAAAATCCTGACGTCCAGTTTTCATATTGTTAGCTTCCTTTGACTTCAGCACATAAAGGAAAGAAAGGAAACGGTATTGTAAGAGTTCCCTTTTACACACAAGTATGTACCTATGAGTATTTGATATTAAAAAGTAATGAACAATATACGTTTTGTTTTTAGCTAACGGAAAGGTCTTTTTCTGAATAAGATTCTGACTCAGACACAGATTCAGCTGTTGTTTCCCGAATGAAGAAAGCAATCACGATAATATGTAGTGAAACTCCTTCACTTTTGTAAGCGTTGAACTCTGGCTGACAGACAATGGAGAAGTTGACAGGAAAAGCATTTTCACTCTGTCACACTCCTTCACATAGTTGTACTTTCTGTAATGTCAACATGACATAACGTGCTGTGAAAAAGACCCCCACCCGGCGGATTTCTTCTGGTTTTGCCTCACTTGAGTGTTTCAGGGCCCATATTCACAAAGATTCTCTCAGAGAGCTCCAATCTTAGCCCAAAACTTCCTGCCAAGGAGTTTTAGCCCAAGAGTGATTAAGTGCCGTATTCACAAACAACCCTAAGACTAAAAGAAGCTCTTAGTGACATCATTTTAGGAAAAATCTTACAATTTCCTGAATTCAAAGATTTTTTTTTTGACTTTAAAGTTATTCACAAAGCATCTTAGGCCTTCAGAGAGCTCCTAAAGTGGAAAAATATTAGGAATAGTGAGGAGGACTTTTAGCGAGGCTAAGAGTGTCTTAAGCAGGGGAGATGGTGGAAACAGAGAGAGCTGATTGGCTGAACCACCACCTAAACAGTAGAGGAAATGAGCACATAAACTTCTATAACAATTATACAAGTATTAATATGTGGATAAGATAAAACTTTATCATCCCCATAGAGGGAAATTAATTAGTTTCAGCGCCCCGACGAATTTAAGGTGCAGCTCTAGTGAAGTATTTTCAATGAGGATTAATAAACAATAGGAACAATGTCGGAAAATCATGAGTAAAAAAAAATAAATAATAAAAAATAAAAAAATAAAATATATATATATATATATATATATATATATATATATATATATATATATATATATATATATATATATATATATATATATATATATATATATATATATATAATTTATAAAAATAAATAAAAGACGATAAGTATTTTCTGTATTGCATGATAATGTCTGTTCGCTTTTGATTGCTGCACGGAAAGTTTCTCACTTTCCACGCTGGTGCAAAGCACCAAAGCGCGCAGAGAAAAAGTTGCATTGGCCTGTGGCAGTATGCTGCAATGTCTGTGTCTTTGCGGCGTCATCCAGGGACCATTCTACTTTTCAACACTGCTCTATTCTCTTCCAGAGCTGTGTGCTTGGCACCGCTGCTGTCCAGTTCGGGTTTTTCCACCTTTTTTTCCCCTCCATTTTATGTTGGTTGTATTGCCAAACACAACTTTATACACATAGGCAGTTCCAGTAAAATGCTGACAGGTGAGGGCGCATTAATATCAAATAGATGAAGTGATAAAATGACTGGCGAGTGTAGATAAATAAGCAAATCAAAATAATGATAAAAATTTCTGTCGTCTCCTTACTCAGAGTCGCTCTCAGCAGCAATCTGAATCACTCTTAAGCCTAGGTAGGAATTTTTAGGCTCAGATAGGAGCTCTCTGAGAATATTTGTTAATATGAGCACAGATTTTACAGTCAATAATTCAATTTACTAGACAAAATATTATCCAAGCCAACCTAACCATATGTGAAAGGGTAGCCATCATCCTTTGTTAAATCACAAATTAACAGATTGACCACATCATAGAAATCTGAGGCTGCTGTCTTCTTGTTTCAATTGCTGAAGAACTGAAATAATTAAATTAATAAATTAAAGGAGTAGCGACTTGCAATTTCAGCTGAAACATTCGGATGGCAGGGATTAAATTTGGTGTAAATTTGAAATCCTGGATCCAGCCTGTCCTGCATCAACAGCTTGTGCTGCTGTAATGATTTGGCAGATATTTTCATTTAGCAAATTATGCTCCACCACAGCCTTGATTTAAAAATGACTCAAAATATGGCAGAAGAAAAAATAAGGAGAAACAATGGAGCTTCAGAGAACAGGAAATCTATTTGGAGCATATACAACAGAAAGTAATGGCAAGAAACCAGCGGGAACAAAGAGAACCGTGGGGAACATGTACGGAGGCAGGCTGGAAAAATGAAGCAGGAGACGGCTGAAAGCGATCAAGGGGAGATGAGGAGAATCAGCCGGGAGCAACGAAACAAGTGAACTGAGGAGGGGAGAGCGATGAGCCGAGGGGGAAACACACGGAGAAATCTAACTGTGAATATATCAAAATGTACATGGAGTCCAAAACAGAATCCACATAGAGAACTAAAACAAAAACAAACACCTGCAGAAAATAGCACAAGGGAATAACTGCAGAAAGCATGAAATAGGAAACTTAAAGGTCTAGTGGAAATGCATACACAAAAAAAAAAAAAAAACACAAAACACCTGGAGATCATGACATGCAAAGATGCAAACTAACTAATCTTCTACAGTTTATGAGTTAATCTTTTTTTTTTCCTTCCTTTCTTGTTTCCATGCACTTCTGGGCCCCGTTGATAGATAAGGTACATGAGGTAATATGAGCTCATAATTGGCCTCACACACTTTGCTTTGCTTTTTACTGAGGACAAACTATCAGCCTCCGCTGCGAGGCCTGCATGCATCACATGGGGCTCCCTGAGGGCGCAGGAGCTGCACATTTACAGCCCTCTGCTTTGCATTTGCAGCTGTGAGAGTAGATCTGCAGCATGAGGAGCAGCAACAAATGTTACAAAGTCTGACGTCGGAATTTTGGACAAATTGTTCTCCAGACACAATAGGCTTCAGCGGTCGCTAACTATCTCTGATCTTTTCTGAAAGTGTTTCCATAACCTTTTCCCGTCTGAGCTTGAATCTGTGTATATTTCCATGAAAGGACACAGACAAAAGATTAAAAAAAATAAATAAATAAGCTAAATTCTTTTTTTTTTTTTAACTCTGTATTAGATGTGCTCACCTTCTCTTGGGATCCTCCGTATCTCACGATGACATCATAGCCGCGCAGGATGCCGTTTATTTTGTCCTCCGGCGGAGGCTTCCACTTGATGACCAGCTGTGACTCATTCAGCTGCATGGTGACATTTCTGGGGTAACCCGACGGCACTGAGGACATGACAGGCAAAGACGGCTGAAATCATCGTAAAAAAACAATCAAGTGACTTCACACAGAGCCGGAGTCCTAGGAACAAAACGAAACGTAACTCTTTGTTTTGGTATTTGGCGACTTCCAGGAATGCCGTATCAAATCTCTCAACTACAATATTCCCCGCAGGGGCTTTAGGAAGGAAATTGAAAGCGGCTCCACCCAGTAGGACCTTTCTGTTTTGTCAGTCGGACCATTCCCATTTCCTGAGTGACCCAAAGAGAAAGCAACAGATTTAGTGGACAGCAATTTTTTTTTTTTTTCTCCCTGTAGTCGTACGAGGGATGGTTTCGCTGAGCCCATTTGGAAAGGGTCGCCGGCTCACTAATTACACACTGTTGCAATCCGTAAAACCCAGAGGAATGATGGGGGCATTGAGACAGAAACATAACTCTGAGGTTGTGGAAAGCAAACACATAAACAGGCTCATGTTAGAATGGGTTTATCTGTCAATTGTGACGGATTCTCTCATTTTACAGCCATTTTCAGCCTCGATCCGATCTAAGTAGCTGCCTAAGCCGTCACACACCTCCTTCTTTAGTGCTGTCCTGGATCCACGTGGAGAGTGGCGAGGCGCCCAGCTCATTGCTACAGGAAAGGCTCATGTTGTACGACGTCATGGCCTTCAGCCCGGGCACTTCGCTGTGGAACGGCGGCACCGTGACGTTGACCAGTCGGGTTGTGGTCACCTCCCCTTTCCTCTGACTCACCTCTTTAACCTGCGACGGAGCAGAGATCAGATCCGAGGACGTGAAGCTGCCGCCGCACGTCTCCCCCGGCAATGTGGGGCTTACCCTGATGTGACATTTGGTGAGGGGAGAGAAGCCGTCGTGCCCAGGGCTCCAGCTCAGTAGCAGCTTATCGGACCGTCTCTCCGTCACCGTAAGGTTAGCCACAGGGCTGGGAAGAACTTTTAAAGAAAGCAGTAAAACCGATTAACCGCCACACAAGTAGCACTAAAAATAACGCTAATTAAAACGTCTCGTTTTTACCTTTGATGTTAACGTTTGCTTCTCTGGATGTGGTGAGACCCTTGGCGTTGTGAGCGTTGCAGCTGTACCGGGTTTGCTTATCGACCCCTGCAGTTGAAACAATAACATCAACAAAAGTTGCACACTTTGGATATCATTTTTGCAATACTGCTGTGAAAAAAAATAAAAATAAAAAAAAAGCAGGAAACATCGTCTCTGTCCTCCTGATTTTGGCCAGCAACCCAAATTCTCTTGCAAGCAGACAAGGTCAAGCACAGCCAGAACTTTCTGCACGGACACACTGTGGTAACAATCCATTTTTTTTTTTTTTTCCTGGACGCGCACTTTCCCTCTTTTCAGCAGCCACAGATCTGCCCGGCTAGAATGGACATCTGTGGGATAATGTCCCCTTTTGTGCTCTGTTTTCCTGCATCTCCTCCTCGGAAACATTTTCACAAAGAGAGCAGAGCAGCCTGAAAACAACTGAAACGAACTAAAATTGTGCAAAAAAAAAAAAAAAAAGTCAATTAAGCTGATTTACACAGGCAAGCTGGCACCAGCCTTTTAGGAGATTGATGCATCAATACAAATCGATCTTTAAAGTGTGTTAGATGACTTTTCTGTGTGTTTTTACTCTGGTGCCTGTAAACAATTTGAATGCAACTCTCCATTAAACACAGATCAACCCTTGAAGAAGAGGCGTTAGGTCAAAACATATTCAGCTTGTTAGAGTGGCCCAGAGAAAGTCTGTAGATGTGTAAAGCTGATGGAGAGACACACAAAAAGTGGTGCAACTGTAAACTAGGGGAAGGGTGTTTCACAGTATTGACTCAAATGGGCTGAATATGAACAAAAACAAAAATTGAAGTTTGCAGTTGTGGTTTTATGGAAAACAGGAAATGAATCGAGGTCAAGTGTTGTCGTTTCTGCTTTTACTGTACTCTAAAAGCAAATCAAAACAAAAGCAATAATGCACACACACATAAAAAAACCCTACAAACTGTGGGTTTAGTCTCACATGGAAACTGGGACGAGGTTCAGAGTGAGCCAGAATAGCTCAGCGGCATAATGTGGACGTGTAATGCGCCTGCGGCAACCTCTAATTTTCAGGTTTGGGTTTTCTCCAGCCTCCAAGAGCAGCTTGGGATGTCGGCTGTTTTTCCATTTTCTATTCAGGGAGCAAATACAGTCCCCAGCTAACTGCACAGCCAGGTTATAACAAAGTTACAACAGAGTTTTTTCTAACGTCTTGGTTTTTGTTTTTAGAGCATTTGGCCTCTCAGGTAACAGGCTTGATCAATTCTAATATAGTTAGAACCAAACAAGAAAGTTGTTCATGTATTTCAGTGAATACATGGGAAAGCATCGATCTGGAAAGTGATGCTGAAGTCTCAAAACCTCGTTTTAAAGATGTCTTTTTCCACGTTAACACAGGTGGATTCTGTCATTGCTTTATAACCTTCCTGGAGGAGTGTTTCCTATTTTTAAGATGCTAGTTATCTTCCTGCTGCACAGCTGTCTTCTCTGCTGAATCACATGTTGCTCTGAAAAGGATTCATCTGTTTAATCTTTTCCACAAGGGCTCAGCATCCAGATCATTTTAATACAATTAATCTGTTAGTTTAGCAACACAGGAGACTTTGTTGCTATTAAATATAATAGTACAGTTGCACAGCAGATCGCAGAAAAATCTGCAATCTGCTGTGCAACCTTTTAAAAAAGTTTCTCAACTAAAAAACAAAAAGTTGTTGTTTTCATTTTTTCACGTTTTTCACAGATTGTTTTTTAATTAATGACAAATGTGGAAAAGAAAACACATTTTGGTAAAACAGGGGCCAGCAGATCCAGCTGACCCAATCACTAGATCATCAGTTTCTGGTCGGTCACCCTCTTGTGTTCTTAAATCAGGGAAGTTTCAATTGTTTCAACATCAGCAAAGTGAGAAACTCTCTCTAAGGACCACGAAGAATCAGACCTGTCTGCTGTTAAGGTAGTCACGAAAAACACATTCAAAGCCTCAAAATGGATAAGTCTTTAGATGTTATGAAAACAAAAATGATCCACAATTCCATTTTTAAAATCATGCAAAACCTAATTCACCACTGTAATAACAACAATTAGTTTTTTTGGGATCAGGGGCCTTTAACCATTGACTGTGTGCATGAGGGCGAGTTCGGAGCAGAGCAGAGTTTGCGCCGCTCTGTTATGCCAATATTTGGTCCTGCACCGAGCTCTGCCTGCAGCCTGCCAGCCTCTGTGTTCTGCCTCTCCTTACTGGGTGGTGGGCCGTCCTGTGAATGAGGCCTTTGTGCGCAGATCCAACCCCCGAACAGCCAGGCCCCTTGCACATGCCGGACCCGAGCACAGCGTTAAACCTTTAACCCCTCAGCTTCTGCTGATGGCAGGGCTGCTCAGCCTGCAGCAAACCGCGAGGGTTAGGGTTAACGACCGCAGATTAAATCTTATGCTTCTTGTAATGTTTACTCTGAGCGAAAGGGACCTAATTAGCCTGCATGTGCATTAGAGAGCTAAGAAAATATGATTGCCAAAAACGTCTGTATTCCTCTTCTCGTGTAACAAACAAGGATATCGCTTCTTGTTGACAGTAGGCTAGGACAAATCAGAGTTACACAGATAACTGCAGCTTTTATGCACCAGACGTTCATCCCTGAGTAGAGAAACCAGCAGTCTATGGCAGCCAGATTAGCCACAACAATAAAAAAAAAAGAAAAACACGGCCCTGAAATATGACTAAACTCGCCAAGACGTCACAGTCCAGAGGGGTCATCTCGTTTGTTCAGTTTGCTCCGTTTGTTCTTTAAACAGACACTTCTCTGACCTCGACTGTGTCAAAGGATTCATGAGAAATGTAATCAGACTCAAAGGAATGATTTATGGCATGAAACAGTCAACGTTCACTCAGTATGGCTGCTGACTTCTGTTATTATCAGATCAATTTGTTGTAGTTTGGAAATATTTTAGCTAAATGTGAGAGGGTACACAGCAAAAACGGATCTAAAAACAAGTAAAATGTTCTTAAAGTTAGTCTATTTGTCCTTGATTTGAGCCAGTAAATAAGATTATCTGCCAATGGAATGAGTATCTTTACCCCTAAAATAAGATAATTAGACATCCTGCACTTGAAATAAGATGATGGAGATGAATTGTTACTATTTTAAGTGGAAAAATCTCATTCCATTGGCAAATAGACTTATTTACCTGCTCAAATCAAGGACAGATACACTAATTTCAAGAAAATTTTACTTATTTTTAGTTATGTTTTTGCAGTGTACATATGCAAAAAAAATTGTGATTGCTAGCTAATGTTTGGTGTCTGAATATAGAACCTAAGGAAAAATCTAAAATCCAAAACTTTTTTTCTCACTTTTGTTTTATACTCCATAAGTTTGATGTCTGTATTTGTGATTATTTCAGATAATAATGCTAATTTTTGTATTTCCTTCTACGTTTAACTATAAATTCTCCTGCATAACCTTTTTAGAGGCCCACACTGCATTTTTTACGTTGTTATTATCAGTGGGAGTTACACATTTCACTTAGCTTCAACGAGAACAGAGATAAAAAATGTGCTATCAGTGCTTCGTCTATGGCTGTGATCCTCAGCCAAGGTCGTTCCGAGCCACAGCTCTCAACGTCACTCTTCTGAAACCGACGGGATTTCAACGAATTTAACCTCATCCGTATGTGATCTGTTTAAGTGTTCAAGTGTCAACGACTCATTGTTTGTCGCAGCAGAGGAAACAAAGAGATGTCCAATGATGGGTCCTGAGGGCCGGAGGTTGAGAAACACAGCTCTAATTTCCAGTTTAATATGAGCCATTACATATCCCTTCACCCTTCTGTGGCTTAAACTGAACTTATTAAAGCAACAGTTTATAACTGGAGTCTCTGAAAACTTACGCAGAAAAAGAAATTAACGCAACATTTAAAAAAAAAAAGATGCTATATTTGCGACTTAAAACTGATGACATATAAACCGGCTTCCTGGAATGGTTTCTCTGAAATCTGACACGTTTAGAAGAGCACCAAGAAGGAAACCGCAGTTGAAAGAAAGCCACAAGCTGTGTCAGGAGCAAAGCACGGACACAGAAGCCGTTCTAGTCAGAACAAACCAAAACTGACCTTTCTGGCCTATGTGGCGGAAAAATGACATTCCCCATTACCGCGAACAATCCCTGCCCACAGTGAAACATGGTGGTGGCGGCAGCACGCTGTGGGGATGCTTTGCTTCAGTACGCAAAGGGAAGCTGGACAGAGTTGATGGGAAGTACAAGGCAATCACGCAGAACACCAGTGGTTGTGGTAGGAGTTCATCTACAGCAAGACAATGACCGTATTCCTAGATACAGGGCTGCGACGGAATGACCACAAACAGGCTTAGATGGGAGGCAGCTGGACTTTCCATCAGTATTTTCCTGAAAATGTTTTGACGCCTGTCCAGGAACTGCAGTTGCTCAAGTGCGAGTCGCCAGAACCAACAAACACTCTTGGATATGTGTTGAGGAGAATTCGCACAGGCGTGCTACAATAGAACGGCTCAGATCAAAGCACAGTTATGGCAGAATGGCCTAGTCAAAGTCCAGATCTAAATTCAGTTGAGAATCGGTGGCAAAACATGAAAATCCATCTTCACAGATGGTCTCCACTCACACGACCTAAGCTATTTTACAAACACGAACTGTAAAACCTTTATTTTCTAGATGTGCAAAGGTGGGACACACGCCGAAACACTCGCAGCTGGTTTTCCCAAACAATTTACTCGAGCTGGCTCATCTTCATCTGCAGACAAAGGCTGGCTGAATTCATGTGAATGTTGAGATGTTCCGATTTTTAGATATATTTGAACACCATGTGTCATTTTACTTCCTCCTCAGAGATATGCACCACTGTGTGTCGGTCTATCACATAAAAAGCCCCATAAAGTTAAAATAGTTTGTGGTTTGAAGTAACAACATTCAGTAGGGACAAATACCCACAAGCTGGTGTTAGTGAGACCAATGTGTAAACCACCCACCTAGATGTGAAGCTACTCAGCCAATGCTCAATGTATTGTTCCCAGGAAGACGAAAAATGTGCATTGTTGTTATAGTAACTTGAAAAACTGACCGGTCGAAGAGAGTGCAGGAGTGCTGTCCAATTTTATACTGCTGGAAGGAAATCATATTAAAACTCACTTCATGCAAAAGAGCCCTGGTGCTGCAGTCAGTTCTACAGTTCATTAAAACCAGGTCTTTAAAACCATTATAAACACGTAAAACTAGTTCATTAAAACCAGTTAATCAAGACCTCAACAAACTGTGATGACTGACTTGTGCAAAAAAAAAAAAAAAAAAAGCCGTTACTATGTCTCCTTTAAAGCAACGGTTGCCACATTCCTTTGACGCCTTATTAGAAGTTGAAAGGGCAGGCTGACCCCAAGCCCCCTCCCCCGTCTGCACATCTGTTCAACACGTGGCGCATGGAAACATGTCTAGCCTTGTTTCTTAGTAAAGAATGCAAGAAAACTCTACAATAAGCTGCAACTGAAGCTTGATGACAAACATTACTGATTATTACTGATTATTACTAAACATGAAGCCTGCCACCAAAGCGTGAACCATCCACGGCCTCAATTTATAGACTATCACAACTTAAACGTCTTATGTGCAGGGCAAAACGTTACGACACACGTTTCCAGAATTGCTTCCACGATCTAACCATCTGCTTGCCTCAAGCGCATGTCTGCGACCGTCTCAGGAAGCTTTCAGGAAGCGTGCGGTTCCCACATTCAGCTCCTTCTCCAATGTGGCGCTGGCTGAGCAGTGTTGCAAAACGCAATCACCTATGGGTGGGTGACCACTGTTGAGCGCTTCGCAGAGCATCATGCTGACTAATCTGACCGCCATAGGCTGGTTGCAGCTGCTGAGGCAGCAGAGACGAGGCGGAATGGGAACCACTGGGAGGGTAGCGAGAACATGACCAATCTCCGTCATCCAGACGGGTTAAACATTAACTATGTGTTGATGATTATGTTGTTTTCACTTTCCGTTCCAGGACGGAACCGATGAAACGAAACCACTTAGTGATCCTTACCAGGTTAAAAAGCTTGTTTTAGTTTAACTGCGCTACACTTCTGGAAACCAGTAGATCCTTCACAAAGTCATCTGGATTTTGCTTAATTGATCTCTGCTGGTTGGAAAACAACCAATGGCAGGGCCTGGTGCCTTGTTAGTCATTTATTAGGCAAGGCAAGGCAAGGCAAGGCAAGGCAAATTAATTTATATAGCTCAATTCAGTACAAAGACAATACAAAGTGCTTTACATGATTAAAATATAGCAAAATAAAAGCAAGTAGGAATAAAATGTAGATAGAAAATAGAATAAAAGCAAGTAGGGATAGAATGTAGAAACAAAGAAGAACATTAAAAACAGTAAAAGAGTTTAACTAGAACAGTCAAAGGCAATTTTAAACAAATGTGTTTTTAATCTTGATTCAAAAGAACTCAGGCTTTCCGCACTTTTACAGTTTTCTGGAAGTTTGTTCCAGATAAGTGGAGCATATGAACTAAATGCTGCTTCTCCTTGTTTGGTTCTGGTTCTAGGTATGCAGAATAGGCTGGAGCCAGAAGACCTTAGTGGTCTGGAGGGTTGATACACTGATAACAAGTCTGTGATGTATTTAGGTGCTAAGCTATTTAGGCATTTATAGACTAACAGAAGTATTTAAAGTCTATTCTCTGAGATATTAGATAATATATAAGGAGAGCAGCTAGAACTTCTCAACTTTCACCATGAACAGGCAGACAGAGGGAGCTCATGACACGGTAAACTCAGATGGGAAAGGTTAAAGCGGACTGGACTGTGTGCTGATGGGTTTACCTTCCACAGACAGGTTGCTGGGGGACAGGACCTCGTCAGTAATAGCTAGTCCGTCACGGAGCCAGCGGATATAAACCGGCTCTGGAGGTCCCTCTGCGATACAGGTCAATGTGAAAGGTGTGTCTCTCGTCACATTCAGGTCCTCTGGCTGTTGCGTAATAGCTGGAAGACCTGGAGGAGAATTGAAGAAAGCGGCAAAATGTGACCAAAAGGCTATTGGCATGGGACGCCTCTGATGTGTCGATCTTACTCAAACCCACCTTCAACCTTCAGAATGATTCGCTGAGACCTTCTTATCTCATTGTTGAGAATCAGTGTGCAGAGGTACTCTCCAGCGTCCACCCTCTTCACTTTTTTAATGCTATAAAGGTAGCACACAGTGACACATTAATCTCCCTGCTCATCCACGTCCTTACGTTTCACCTCAGGATGCGACGTACATCACAGTGGAGATGTGAGTCTTGAATCCGTCTGTGAAGCTCTGGAGGTCGTTAAATGTCACGTGATGGTCGGTGGACAGGTCCTCGCCGTTCTTCCTCCAGCCGATGGAGGTGTCCGGTACCGTGTCGGGGATGTCGATGGAGCAGCTGAATTTAGCGTCCTGGCCCTCTGACAGCTCGATGGAGCCCACGGTGGGCTTGAACTGCAGCCGTCTGAGCTGGTCTTCTCTCAGATAAACCGGAGGGACATGGCGCCGAGTAGCAACAGGATCTGAGGCCCCCGATGGCTTAACTGTGCACAGAGGACGAGATGTTAGGATGTTCCGGATCACACGTTAGCATTATACAGGCAAAGAAATGCTGTTTTGATGTGGCGCACATTTAATAACGCTAAGCTTTACTGGACCAACGCCGTGTGGACGCTGATAAAAATTTTTTTTTTCTGTTGGAATTTATGAGAAATACTTAATACGGTTCTAACAAAATCAGTATTTTACGGAAGAGGATTAGGGCCACTCAAAAAAAAAAAGTATACTCAATTCTGACTTTTTTCTCAGAATTCTAATTTTTTTCTCAGAATTCTGAGATTAAAGTCAGAATTCTGACTTTTTTCTCAGAATTCTGAGATTAAAGTCAGAATTCTGACTTTCTCAAATTCTGAGATTAAATAAAAATTAAAAAAAAGTCTACTAATTTCTGACTTTTTTCTCAGAATTCTAACTTTTTTCTCAGAATTCTGAGAAAAAAGTCAGAAATTAGTAGACTTTTTTTTATTTTTTTGAGTGGCCCTAATCCTCTTCCGTAGTATTTCGATGTTACATTCTCTATTTTAATATATTTTTTTTATTCCTACCCTACGTTAAATTTAATATATTTAACTTTCTCACATTTTGTATCATTACAACCCCACGCTTTAATAAAAATGTTGAGTAATTTTGTGTGACAGACCAACACAAAGTATACCACATGAGTGTAGAGTGAAAGGATAAGGCTGTCAGAGACTTTTACAAATAAAAACCTAAAGCCCCTAACTAAAAAAAAATCTATCATCTATTTTGCTTTTAGTCTTCTAATTCCACCTGAGTGTGATTTATTCCCAGTATAAATCGATCCACCGAGCGCTGTTCAATCTAACATCTGCGAATGGAGCGCGGTGCCACAATCAGGACATAGCCATCCACCTAAACTTACAGGTTTGTTTAGACAGGAAGAACTTTTAGCCAAAGAAGTGGCCCAGAGACCCCCGGTAACTCTGGAGAAGCTGCAGAGATGAATGGGTCAGGGGAGAGAATCTATTGACAGGACAACTTCTAGTTGGCAAATCCAGTCTTTATGACAGAGCAGCAGGAAAAAAAGATTTGTTGGTGAAAGAAAGCCACGAGAAGCCCCCATCTGCAGTTTGCAACAAGCCATGTCGGGGACGAGTGTGGAACAAAAACACGTTTTTTTGTTTTACCTTCAAAGCACTGCGTGTGTGGCAGAAATCTTACATTGCTAATTGCCCTGAACAACATCTCTATAGCGAAACACGGTAAAAGCAGCATCATGCAGTGTGGATACTATTCTGGTGACAAATGTGACGGATGGATGAAGCTAAATCGAAGGAAATCCTGAAAACCTGTTAGAGGCTGTATAAGACTTGAGGACAGGGCAGAAGTTCACCTGTTAGTAGGGCAACGACCCTGAACACACAGCCAGAGCTACAATAGAATGGCCTAGTCAAAGTTCAGACCTAAATCCAACATGGTGGAGCCTGCCGCAACACTTGAAGACTTTATTTTCACAGATGCTCTCCATCCAACATGACTGAGGTTAAGAATGGGCAAATTATGTGCGGCTTAAAATCTTTCAGATTTTTAGTTGTAAAACATTCTAAACGTCCCTTCAATTATACACCAATGTGTCGATTCATCACGTGAAATCCCAACAAAGTACATCCATGTTTGTGGTTGAAATGGGACGAAAAGTGAAAAAGTTTAAGGACTTTTTAACTGCTTATCTAAGTAGTTATAGCTACACATTATCTGAACTTTTTTTTCCATTTATAAGCCTATAAAATGCATAAGTGGATTCACTCTAATGTGTAATGTTTATTTCTTATCAGAAACCGCGAATGTACTTTGAACAGCCTCCACCTGTGACTTTCAAACCCTCGAATAATCTAATCATTTTATGTTTCCTGAATCGCTTTTATTGCGTAAAAATCTGAATTTAAATGGCCCTTAAATTGCATTCCCCGGCGGGCACAGAGCCAGCTGCAGATCTGCTACTTCAGGGTCCGTGAAGTTGCTCGGGAAAAATCCACACTCTGCCCCGAAGAAAAACAAACAACTCACCGCTGAGAGAAGTCCTCAGAAGACAGGCAGCGATCACCAGGAGCCCAACTTCAGTCCACATGGAGTTTAACATCTTTTCCACACGTAATCCTTCAGTCCCACAGCAGCAACAGCCTGAGAAAAGTTATTTTCTTCTTTTTATTCTCTAAATATAAAGAGACTGCGTGTAACCGGAGGGTTCAGCTCCGATAAAGCGCAACATCCCCCACAGGAGTGGGTTCTACGCAGGTTGGAGTGGAGGTCTTGACTGGAAGGCTGCGTGCGTAATAGCTGCTGGAGAGAGGAGTCCGGTTTGGGGGCGTCACACACAGATGGGTCCCATAAAGGCGGGACTGAGGGCGACTAGAACACAGCAGCAAGTAAAACCTGCGGAGCTACACAGACTTAATATAATCAGCTTTAGTTTTGACTACATTTTAACTTCTGCTCTTTTATTACTGAAATTATTCTCACACCAAGAGCAATAGTGGCAAGTTGAGCGCCTGTGCTCAACTGCGCCACCAAGTGGCCACTTTTAAATCTTGAGTTTGCCACGGCAGTTTGTTGATTAAATTACACACGCCATAGATCACAATCAGTCCCAGGATTTAGACATTTACATGTTCCTCTTCACGTCGGTTTAAAAAAAAAAAAGGACTTTTATCAAATGTTTATACTTTGATTGCACCATATTTGCCTTTTCTTCTTGAGAAACAAACCACACCACTCAACAGCTTCAACGTCTCCCCCCCCCCCCCCACGTGCAATCATGTCCACAATGGTGAAAGGACTGTTTAAGAATAATAATGCCTCATTAACATATTTTTTTTTAAAATGTTGTCACGTTACAACCCCAGACTTTATTACTAAAATACAAATGTAAACTGTGGCATATTTGGATTTAGCCCCCCATAGTCAATAATTTGAAGATTAGCCTATTGCTGCAATCAGAGTTGCAGATTTGTGCATGTTTTTTCTTTGAAAATGTCAAAATCTGTGTCAAACTAAATGAGGAACACTTGAAACAATTAATTTTCACGGCTTGGTGCTGGACTTTGACTGAGCCATTGTATGGCATGAATGTGTCTTAATCTAAGCTTTTCCATCGTACCTTCAGCTCCGTGTTTGGAGTTGTTGCTCTGCTGGAGGACAAATCTGCACCCTAGTCTCCAGTCTTTTGAAGCCCATAACAAATTTTCATCCAGGATCGCCCTGTAATTAGCTTGATCTATCGTTCTCTCCAGTCTGACCAACTTCCCTGTCCCTGCTAAATAAAAGCATCCCCACAGCATGATGCTGCCACCGCCATGTTTCACAGTGAGTCTGGTTTTGGTCTCATATGACCAGAGCATCTTCTTCCTCATGTGCCCCTTAAATAACTTAAGGAAAACTTTGGTCTTCTTATGGGTTTCCTTTCAACAATCTCTTTCTTCTTGCCATTCTTCCATAAATAGACAAGTTTTCCTACCTAAGCTATAGATTTCAGCTGCTCCTCCAAGCTTACCACAGGTGCCCTAGCTGTATTTACAGCCTGTGAGTTCTTGTCTGTCTAGTTTTCGCTAACATACATCTGAGGCTTTCACAAAACAGTTGTTTTTGCACAGAAATTAAATTCCACAGATATGGACTCTATACATTAGCTGCTTTCTGAAGGCAATTGGTCGCACCGTATTTTAATCCAACTTATCAGAGTAAACAGGGCTAAATACAAATACATGTTGCAATCTTCAGATTTTTATTTGGAAAACTATTTAAAAAAAACAAACAATTATTTACTTATCTGTGTAGGTCTATCAAAAGAAATACCCATGATGCATTAAAGTTTGAAGTTTAAACGTGACAAAATTAGCAAGGCTTTGCAATATGATGCAGCTGATCACATTTTCTGTGTTATCTGGACATGAAGAGATGCGTCGTGTGTCAGAGGATTGCATTCACGTCTTTAATAGTAAACTGTATCTACAAAAACACCTGCTTATTTAAAATGTTGGCGTTTGCAAGAGCTCTTCCATAAAAAAAATAATAGTACATGTTCAACAACGCAGAGGGGTACAAGTGCGTTGCCCCCTTTCTGTCTTCATGTTATCTCCTGCTCCTCTTTAGGCTGCAGATCCCGATGACACAGGGGAGCCAGGTTTACCCCAGTCTGGCCTCCTGTATTATTGGACCTCAGGTTGCTCTTGTCTGCATTTTCCGAGCTGCAGGCCTTCAAGTGATAAACGCTGGCCTTGCTTTTGCGGCATCCCATGGCGCTCATGAGCTGATAGGCGTCCTTCCTGAAGGCCTTGGTGAAGATAGCGTAGAGGAAGGGGTTGGCGCAGGAGTTGATGGGGAAGAAGAGGACCAACAAAATCTTGGAGTTGGTGACCGTAATGAGGGGGACCTTGAAGGCGGCGGAAATGGCGAAGAAGGAGATGGGCGCCATGCAGAGGAAGTCGGTGAAGATGAGCACGGCCATGCGCTTTGCTATCCTGGTGTCGGCGCTCCTTTCGGGGACCGCGGGGTTCTTCACAGCCAAGTAAATGAGCACATAACAAACGCAGACGACAGCGAAGGCCCCCACATTGAGGAGCAGGATGATGATGATGAAGGCCTGAGCCAGGGGCGTCTCGATGTCCATGGGTAAGCACATGCTGACTTTGGTGTAGCTGCTCACGCCCACCAGGGGCAGCAGCCCCATCCCCAGACACAGGAACCAACCAGCTGCCATTATGCCTGCAGCCTGTGCCAGGACCAGGTGCCGCTCCACGTGCAGAGCGTTGGTGATGGTGTGCCAGCGCTCCAGGGTGATGGTGGAAAGCGTGTAGACCGACAGCTCGCCGCCGAACACGGACAGGAAGCCGGCGGCACTACAGCCGGGACCGGTCTGCCACTCGATGGCGTGCTGGCTGTAGTGACCGCGGGTCCGCAGGTCTACGGTGGCTATAACCAGAAGGTAGACGCCGATGCAGAGGTCGGCAAAAGCCAGGTGGCACATGAGGAAGCGAGGCACGGTCAGTTTGTTGCGGCTGGTAAAGAAGACCAGAAGCACCATCAGGTTGCCCGTGACAGCCAGTATGTTGATGAACCAAATAGCGACTCTGAGAAAGGCAAAACCGGAGAGGTCCTCACAGGGGTTGAAAGCATCTTCTTCAGGCGTGCAGATTATTGGGTGGGAGTGGCAGGAGTCCAGCTCAGGGTAGTGGAAATCCAGATCTTGGAAGGTGTCATCCTGTAGGTCAGCTTCGGGAAAAAAGGACGAGCCCGGAAGCCGAGGTGTGCCTGCTGTGCCTCCAATGGCACTCTGAAATCTGTTTTTAATAGACATAAAAAGGCAAAAAAAAAAAGAGTTAAAGAGAATAGACTTGAGATTTTTCCCTTTGAAGGATGGTTCAGATCTTTTGAGGTCAGATTCTGTTAATGTATGATCAGAAATGGTTCCCTTACAGCCATAGCAGGATTTTACGGCACTATGTGTGACACTGGCTTATTAAAATATCAACTATAAGAATCGCTAACAGGTAGATCACATCTGTAACTCACTGTATTCAATATGCACACATCTATATGCAGTGAGCTCTGACTTTTCTGGCAGAAAATTTCCCCAAATAGGAACAGCCACCCAGATGGACCCTTGGAATTTGCTAACACTACATTAGAAGCAGAGATGGGTAGTTACAGTTACTTAGTTACATTTACTCTTGTAACTTTATGAACAAAACACATTTTAGGAGTAGTTTTACTGCACTGTACGTTTTACTTGAGTCATACTACTAAGAAGTGTCGCTAGTCTAGTTTTGGCTACTCTACCCGATTTTCTGCTACTTTCCCCGCCGTGAGTAACTTTATTGAATAGAGAACAGACTTGTTTTTTACCAAAAAATGCATCAGCCAGACACACAAGAACAGTTTATGTTAAAGTGAGACCTCTTGTTTGAACACAAGCTTTGTTGTTTTATTGTTATGTTATGTATGCTGAGCTCATTGAGCCATTTGGAGGTCAGGTGAACATGCAGTAAACAGTGGATATGAACACTGGAAGTACTTTGCCCTGTTCTTACCTGCTGGACATACATAACTGCTGTGTGGTGTGGAGAAAATGTTTTTAAAATGTGTTTCTTCTGCCTCAATGTGTTACTTTATAATAATAATTTTTTGCACATTTGTACTTTAGTCTTTGAAATACCAGAATGTGTACATAGCTTCATCAATTTTAAATATTAAACCAGATTAGTTACTCAGGACTTGAGTAGCCTTCTTACCATTAACTTTTTTACTCTTGAGTAATTTATTTGATTGGCTACGTTTTACTTTTACTTGAGTAAAATATGTTGAAGTAGTGGTTCTTTTAGTTGAGGACAATTTTTGGCTATTCAACCCACTTCTGACTAGAAGATATTCAATTGTCGGACTTTAACAAAAGTCTGATAGCAACTTTCTCACCATTTTCTCAGTCCACATGTTTTATTTAAAAACATCAGCTGAAATCAGGTGATTCTGCAAACTCACAGCAATATGACCTCCTTCTGTCACAGATAATGAAATTATTACTGATTTAAGTTTGACAGAAACTCACTTATAAGACTCTAAATCATCCCTTTAAACAGATTTTTTTTTAATCTGGTTGTTCTTGTTTGGAAAATGATGCATAGAATGAACTACTAGTTTAGCATGAGAAGAACAGACGTCTCACCTTGCTGATGGATTCCCTTTTTTGCACGATGTAGAAATATTATCCCATGGGTGATTAACCGAGAAGTCCCTGAAAAAAAAACCCAGAGGGAAACAAATTTTCATTTTCCATATTTCTCTCTTATACTAAATAGCTAAGAGCATAAAGAAAGCAAAATTCAAAATGTGTTAAACTGAAAAGTGTACTCGTTATTTCACATTTTTTATGCACTAACAACAACAACAACAACAACTCTTGTGTTCAGGTGTCCCACAGGCTTGATTATTTGTGTTTTTGCACATTAAATTGTAAAAGCTTCTTGTCAGCTCAGAGCCAGCTCAGGTTTGGAGATTTAGAGCTCATATTCACAACGAACGACTCCTAACTAATTAATTATTCAGAGTTATGTAACACTTCTGGAAGAGCTAACCAGAAATTTAGTGTAAATTGTTTTTGTATTTACTTTTAACTTTAATTGTATTATTTATTCTGTGAATGCACTGTATAGTTCAGGGCAGACATTCTGACGTGAGCAAACACAAGCGGGCCTTTGTTAGAAAGGGCTGTGCAGCATCTAAGAGGAGCTGGTTGGCCACACATACCAAACAACCAACATGCAAAGATGCAGAAGTGGAATGCAGCTTTTGTTTCTTATTTTGTTGGAACAAAAGGTCTAGCATAAAAAAGGCCAATTCCCTCCTGTGCTGAACAGGGGGTCAGGGGGAATGGGGCAATAGAAACCAAACTACACAATACTAAGAGTCAAGTTTTTATTGTATTACAAAAAGCTTAAGGACTTGTGTTTAGCCTGCATCGCTGTCATCTAAATGTGCATTTGCACGTGCATTAATGATGATTATGCAGGACTGGTTTCCTCTGGGAATTTTTCCCACATTGGATTTGTTTTATATTTATTTTCCTTGTAGGTAATTTTAACAATATATCGCCAATCCAACATTCCAGTGTAGCCACTTCTAATGAGCCAGTGAGGAGGATGGTGAGCTGTAATAAAAAAATGACTGAAGAACGGAGTGGGGGGGGGGGGGGGATTTGCAGTCAGGTTGGCTGCAGATTATTTACCCAAAACTATGTTTTCTGATTCTTAAAAAAAAAAAAGAAAAGCAAGTAAAATGCTTTTGTCAGAGCTGTCTGCTTGGAGTGTGACAGCATTTCTAGAGCATTAGATTTATTTTGCCAGTGTTGTGGTGATGTTTCAAATCAGCTGATTTAGTCACCAGAGTTCTGAATATACATTAAACCATTCATAATTTTTCTACACATGATCATAGAGGTCACAACCCTGAGAGAGAGATTGAGGGTATATATCTGCGTTCCTACAACCAGAATCGCTTCATTGTATTATTTTGCCTTTATCACACGGAGCATTCTAATATAACACTATATTGGTTTTCAAGCATGAGGAGGAATATAGAGAAAGGAACAAATCTGAAATTCCTTGCAAAAGTGTTCATACCTAGTGAAATTGTCCTCTTTTTGTTATGTTACAACCTTGTATCTTATTGAGATTTTAAATGAGGGACCCTAACAAGGTATCACATCATTGTTAGGTGGAAGGAAAATCTGAAAAGTGTGGACTGGATTTGCATTCAGCCCCATTTACTCCCGACCACTAAATAAAATGCAGTGCAGTCAACAACACTTTTTCACCAAAAGTTTTTTGGAGAACATTAGTGAACAACACATATCCCGAATATCAAGGAGACAGGTCATGAGGGAAGTGATGAACGTTTAAAGCTGCGTTATGTTCGATCCCAAGCTTTGAACAAGGCAAGGAGAGCATAAAAACAGAGCTGCCATGCTGACAGCGACCCATGGTAACTCTGGAAGCGCTGCAGAGATCCACAGCTAAGGCGGGAGAATCTGCTGACAGGGCAGCTGTCTTCCATGTGCTCAACGGACCTGACCTTTACGGGGGAGTGGTTAGGAGAAAGCCATTAGAAGTCCGCTCTACCCTGTACACTGTTCTGGTCAGATCTGACCAAAATGAAACTTTTTTCCCCTTTACATAGAACAATGCAATTTGTGGTGGAAAACTAACGCTGCTCATCACCTGGAACCATGGTGAAACATGGCAGTGGCGGCATCATGCTGTGGGAATGCATTTCTTCAGCAGGGACAAGGAAACTGGAAGGTGGAGGGAGCTAAACGCAGGAAACACACCTGCTGGAGGCCGCAAAAGGTTTCCCACTTTTTAGTAGGACTGTTACCAAAACCCACAGCTTTAACGGGTGTGAATACATTTGCAGGGCGCTGTGTGGTGTCACATATAAACTATTCACAGAGCAAGTCACCTGAGAGTGCTCCAGCTCAGAAGAGCACAGCAGTGGCTGTTGTAGGTGAGGTGGGCCTCTCGGAGGCTGCCCAGTCCCTTCAGGGGAGGCAAGCTTTTCAAACCGTACGCCGACTGCGCGGACAGCATCAGGACCGACTCCAGGCCGTGAGCGGGCAGCTTTGTGAGAGCTGTTGCCGAAACGTCCCTGTGAAATAACCGAGAACAGCGTCACATGAGCGACCTTCTTATTTCTGGACCTTTGCGCCAGTAAGCTGCCTCGTAAAAGTTTCACAGCTCCAGACAACCAGCCATAATCGCATAATGATGACGCATAATCCTACGGAGCCCGGGAGAGCTCACTTTAAGTGATATTTTTTTTCAGGTCGTGATAATTTGTGAGCACGTTTCCTTTAATTGAGCCCTCGAGTTAATAAAACGTGAGCACGTTTTCTTTTAATTGAGTCCTCGAATTGATAAAACTTATTCGTGCACACGTTTTAATTATTCGTGGGTGCGTTTTGGTAGATCGAGATCTCGAATATACTATAACGTGCTCATGTTTACATGTGTCAAGACAATATTGAGTGCACGTTTTACATATTGTGGCCACGTTTAAGTAGATCGTGCACACAATGTTCTATAACCATGTTCACTAAATTGTGCTCTCGTTTTAGTAAATCGTGCACTCGTTTAATAAATTGTGCCCTCGTTTTACTATGCTTAAAATGAGAGCTCAATTTTGTAAAATGAGCTTACACTATAGTAAAACGAGAGCACAATATAGTAAATTGTGCAGACAATTTAGTAAAACGAGCGCACATTCTCTCAACATGCAAAACATTTATTATACGGAGCCCCTCTAGGGCTCCGTATAATCCAGCCGAGTAATAAACTCAAAAAAAAATAATTGGATTTGAATAGTCAGTTTGAAAAATGTCTATGTTCTTGCTTCCTTATGTCGCCTGAGTTCAAAAACACGCGCACACATGCAACAGAACTTACAGGACCCCAGGACCTGTGGCCCCTCGGAAAGCTTCTCTGTGGATCACTTCAAGATTTCGATTATTCTTCAGGACCCTGGACATGGCAGAGTGAAAGACCAGTGAGCCCAATTTTTCCGCTGCCTGAGCAGAAATCCCCCCTTCCCCCAAAAAAAGAGCATTAAGTAGGAATCCAATACAGCTTATCTATCTTTGTCCCATTGAAGGCATGATTGTGTATAACTCTGATACCATTGTTGTAGAAGTTCCTGCAATAAAAGAAAATAAATAAAAAAAAAAAAACACGCTTAAATCAAGTGAATCTCCAAAGCTGATGAAAGAAAGGATGGAGCGATGCAGAGGAGAACTCACAATGTAACATGTCCCTCAGTCATCCTGGTGAAAGCGTTTGGAGGCACCTCAAGCAGATGAAGGTTGTCGCATATTTCCCTGCAACGGGAGTTCAGTTCAGACTGGACCGTTGTGTAATACTACACACGCTAGCGGTCAGAATCTAGCTCTGAGCTATGTGGTGTGAGGTAAACAGACCATTGCTGTGTTTGACTCTCATTCAATCGTGTCATCGTCATCTCGGCGGACTTACAGAATAAACTCTGATTTGAGAGAGCTGACCCACGTGACATCAGGGAAGAGCGTTATCCCGGTGTTTGAGATGCTCCTGCAGAGAGGAAGAAGACACAAAATATCCGTGCAATAAATTTTGACTTTACTGTGAAATCAAGCAAAAAAAAAAATGCTTTCTTTTTATAGTATGTATACTTTTTCCCTTGCAAAACTATTCATACCGTTAGAGTGTTTAAAAATGTTACAAAAAAGTTTGATGGCGGTTTTAACTGAGAGGCCAGCACAAAGTAATGTATTATTGTGAAGTGGAAGGAAAAGGATGCATGGATTTCAAAATTTTATGCAAAGGAAAATCTGAAAAGTGTGGCGTGCACATTTGTATTTAGCCCTACTGGGACTGAATCTAGAGAGAATGAAACTGGGTACAACGGAAACCATGCCTGTAAACCTCTGACCCAGGTTTTCTACCAGGACTGCCCTGTACGTAGCCCCCGCAGCATGGTGCTGCCTCCACCACCGTTCACCACTGGGATGATTGACTGAGGATGATGTGCCACGTTTGTTTTTTAGCCACGCAGGCTAAAAAGATCTGTTCCGGTCTCACATGATGGGAGCACTCTTTTCCACGTGTTTGTTGTCCCTTATATGCAGTGGCTAGCTGTGGCAAAAAGCAAAAGGAACTTCACATGGAGATTTTTCCAGTGCCGTCTTTGATACAATAAGTTTTTGTGGGGCACAAAAACTCAACACCTATAAGCAACAACAAATTTTCTGGGATTAATACAACCTGACTTTGATTGATTATAAATTAAACTGATAAATTAGCATTACCCACCACACTAGAAAGCCACTTTATATTAGCTAAATGTAATTAAATTTTTATACATAAAATTAAAATTACAATAAGGGGTCACTAATAATGTCAATTTATTGAACAGAAAAGATTTCTATCACTCCTTCAATGAGAAGTAATGTATGCATTTCCAGTATTTTGATTGGACACAGGATTTGTGCCCCACGGCTGTTTGCTGAGAACATGTTGGGCATGCCCACTGCGATTTCAGATGTTCATTATTTAAACAAATGTTGGTGGGTCCGCCCTAATATCAAGGCACCTCAAAAGGGTTCAGCCTACTGAGCTTGTCAGCATTCTGACAGACTTAGATGTATAGACACAAATGTTTATAACAAAATTTTAATCATATAGGAATCTGTCTTTTTTAAAGTATTACTCTATAAAGAACGACTGTGTCCCACCGATTGTTGTGAACATGGAGCTCCACAGTGACATCTGGTGGGGCCTGGCCCCGCATGCAGAGACGCCACAGGTTCTTTCACAGATGGCTTTTCTCCATCTCTTCCATAAAAGCAACATTCATAGAGAGCCTGGCTCTTACTTGTCACAATGACATCATGTTTTAGCGTTACCATTGGCCGTCTTGCTGCTTCTCTGATTATCACTGTCCTTAAAAGTGTGTTTATGTGGACACCCCATGACTTTGTCAGTCTGCAGTTGTGCCACAGTCTCTCAGTTTTAAGATGATGCACTGATAAATACCTCAAAGAAGTTTAAAACCTTGGAATAGTTTCATAACCTTAGACCTATTGCCCTGACATCCGTGATCATGAAACCCTTTGAGCATCTGGTGCTAAATCATCTCACAGACGCCACAGGCCCCCTGCTGGATCCCCTGCAGTTTGCAGGTCGGCAGAGGATGCTGTCAACCTGGGTCTGCACTTCATCCTGCTACCCAAGGACATACGCCAGGATCCTGTTTAAAAACTCCAGCTGAGTCTTTAACACAATCAACTCAGACATCCTCCATCAGAAGCCCACCCAGCTCACAGTGCCGCCCTCCAGCTGTCAGTGAATAACCAGCTTCCTGACCGACCGCCTGTCATATAATGTAATTTGCTGTCCTACTTGCTGTGACTTGTCTGCCTGTTATTTTGTTTGTTTTTTTGGTCTTTTTTTTTTTACCATTTTTAAGTCAATTTTAAGTAAAATTCCTTGTTTGTACCCACAAAGTTAGGAATAAAGTTGATTTTGTTGCTGATAACTTAGGCATGCTTCAAACTATGTATTACTTCAGTGACCTTTGCTGCCAACTGGTTAGACTGGATTTTAATACTTTTCAGAATTTGTTTTTTTTTTTAAAAAGTACTGAGAACCATGTTTTATTTTCCTTCCACTTCACAAATATACACCATTTGGCCTGGGGCTATCGGTTAAATTGCTTGTAAAAAAGCGTTAATAAAGATTGAAGTTTGTGGTCATAATGTGATAAAATGATAAAGTCAAATGGATGATTACTTTTGCAAGGCCCGCGTATGTGGAAATACATTTATTTAGGTTTAATTCTAAACCTGGAATGTTATGGGTTTGTATTCAAGTTGCCTCACAGGTAGTGAAGATTGGGAAGGTTGTTGAAGGCTCTTCTGTGGATGTGCATCAGACTCCTGGCGTTCTGGATTGAACTGTTTAGTTACAGGAAGAAAAGAGCAGCTGTAGCGCACCACAGTGACCGGGGACAAAAACAATCGTTCCCAGAATCCCACAGGCTGGACTTACATCTCAGAGAGGTTGAGAAGGTTGTTAAACGCTAATGCCTCGATGGTTTCCAGGGTTACACTTTGAGCAATCTCACTGCAAGCAACACGAACACGGCACAGTTAGGATTACTACTAACTCACCGTACCTACTGTTGTTCAGTGCCAACTAAACCGAGCTCTAAAAAATGCAGAGTAACATATTATGTAACAAAGACGATAGTCTTTAAATTCAGGGTAAAGGCATCTTTCATAACTATACATGTAGCACGTTCCCACGACACAGAGCTGACATTTTATAATTGTGTCACATTGTTGTTGGTGCACTAAAAAGAAAAAAAACAAATACGTACATCCTCTGAACTCCTCTCAAATCCTCAAAAGAATGGCTTGATATAGTTTTAAAAGAAAGATGATAAAGAAACCTACAAGAGACGGGAAACGAGATCATGTTGTGATACAACACATCTTTAGACAACAAATCACTTTGAGTTAATGTCACTCGATGGTAAGATTTCGATAAATAAAAGCATAAAAATCATCATCTAAGAACCAGCGAGAGATGTTTGTATTCGCTCATCAAGGGCATGAAACTTAGTACAATTTGAGGCGTTGATGTAATTTATTTCAACAGCTTTTTTTTCTAGGGTGGAATGGTCCTGAGCAAAACACTTCAATATAAACAAGAGTTTGAAACAAATATTTCAATTTGCCATGGATTTTCTATACAAAAGATCAAATGGTTGAAAATCATTTAGCAAGTTATTTTTTTTACCAAAATTTTTTTGTACCCCCAACTATCTTCTTGTCTAACCCATGTCAGGATTTTTTTTTTTTTTTTTTTTTTTGTCTTTTCCATTAATTTCCACCACCAGCCAACACTCAGCAACAGATCAACACCAGATCAGCTCCATCTGCTGCAACTAATGAGTGGCAGCTCTGCTCGCCTGTCACTCTGCCTACTTATACCTGCCTCCCTCATCCGCTCCCGGCCAGAGCACCTCATCTTGTTTCCCTGCCTGCAGCTCCTGAACAGTTCTGATTCTGCAGCTTCAAAGCAAGTCTGGTTCTGCTTACCACTCTGGGTCAGTCTGGTTCTCCCTGAATTTTCTGTCACCTACCACCTTATTAAACTTTTTAACGTAACCCTTTGTTTGGCATGAATATCGGTTTTGCCACGTACACTAAGCCTTACAATTCTGGCTGGATAGTTGACTGTCTGGGTTGGACGGAACAAGCTTTTAAAGCCCGTTTCATCTTCATCTCAGCAGATGATTAATAAAAGGTTGTGAATGGAGTTCTTTTTGGAAAGCAATTTTTCCTTTTTACCCTGCTTTACTGATTTTAAAAATAAATTTTTGGTGTGTTTTGAGATGACTGTCCAGCTGGTACACCCATACTGTGTCCAGGTTTTAACCATCTGACACCAAACTGTTACCCTAAGATAAAGGAAAATTGCCTAGAATATCCGGACCAATACAATGAAAATGTTTCCCGGTTTACAGAACCACCTGTATATTTTACATTATAAAACTGTACATTACTTAAATATACATTTATAAATGTTAAGATAACAGGTATTTTGGACATTTGTGGCACTAGTAGCAATGCCATGACTTCACTTAATTATTATTATATATATTTTTTTTTTATTTAAAAGTAACAGTGTGTTAACTGGTTTACATTTTCACTGTATTTTTATTTTTACTGAAAAATTCTGGCAACCACAGCTGTCTTTTGTAAAAAGGGATTTTTTTTTTTTTTTTTTAAACAAAGTAGGAACCAACAAGGTTCATACCAGCAAAGCCTGCTGCACAAACAGTGTCACTGTCCAAAGTGATGTAAATTTAAGAGCAACATTTTTGAATGGGGCAACTTCGCACATATTCAAAATATGCTGTTGCACACAAGGTCAAGCTAAATTACCTCTGAAGAAAACATGGAGGATCTCATGAAACAAAAACTGGTCAGTTTGTCTACAATGGCAAGAAGATCGTTTAGTGGGGTGAAGGTGAGTCCTCCAAAGCTAAAAACACTGTATCTACCATTAAGCATGGTTCTGGCAGCATCTTGCCCCGCGGTCTGAAACTTCAATCCCCGTGGGCGAGTGTCACGCAACTTTTTAGATGTGCATCTTTCAATGCGCCTGAATTAGACAATTATGACCACAGCTATGTAGAACATGACTGCATGCTTGGGAGTTAATTCAACCACTTGATTCAGGAGGGTTGGACCAGGGATGCATCCCAGGTGACAGCACCACCAGAGGACTGGCGTTTGGGACCCCTGAGCTAGATAGACGAAGCTTGGAGAAAGTGGGACGTTCCAAAAAACAAAGCAAAAAAAACAATTATCTCAAAAAATACATCAAAACTGGTTTTAGAAAGCACGCTAATATTCAGTTTTTAGGAGGGCCTCGATGCCAATCCTTTTATTTAAACCTCTGGGCTACATTTGCACAACTAGATTTGTGCTTAGAAAGTAGCTAATTTAAAGTAACGTCACTGTTTCTGAAAAGAAGGTTGGTCATATATCGAGCCAGAATTTTACTAAAAGCTGTTTGAAGGCCAGACAAACCATGCAGACAAGGTGGATGAGCGATTTTATTTATTTTTAATCACAGTAGTAGGTATATATATAATTATATATGTATGTATGTATGTATGTATGTATGTATGTATATAATTGAGTTTATATGTAAATATTTGGGCCTCATTGGACTTAGAAAATCCAAAACAAATTCACTTTCTGGTTTCAAAAATCGTTTTGAAATTTTCTCGTCTCATCGTTTCTTCCTGACATTAACTCATTTGAGCAATTTGAAGTTTCTGCAGTGCATGCGTACTGCACGAGTGTTTTTGGCATCCGGTCCAATCATGACACTGCCAGCCTTGGTGTTCACAGGCACTTATCAGTCCAGATTCAAGGTCCAGCAAGTCATAAAAGCTGGGGTCAAGATTTCCCACCTTCAAGGCTCATCAAAATCTGGTGGGCTCTGCGGGTGAGCTGAGAGGCCAGGGAAGCACATAGGATGAGAGGATGCTGTGTGTACCTGACCTTGTGAGGCCAACTTGACATGTTCTTCAGAGGTAATTAAGTTGAACTCACACTGGGGTTCTGTATGAGGTGACCATGAAGGTCTGTGGATATGTTTCTATTCAGTTGTTCTTTTAATCCAAATTGTTCTTATTGTGACAATAAACAATGTGTGGAAGGCAGCTGGACAGTCGTCTTCTAGAAAGTCTTCTGGAGCAAAGTTTAAGCTGTTGTTTACAAAGTTAGATATCAGCTGTATGACCATTACGTTGTGTAATGAAAGTCTATGTGATGCATAATTGTAAAACAGATAATATTGTGGCTGAATATGATAAATTATTAAAACTTTCCCCAAATTAGGATCATCCTTTCATCTAATTAGTGCGTTTTATAGGGAATACATTGCCAAAACGTGACGCTGCTCACATAGTATGCCAGTTAATTTTGGTTTTATTAAAAGAACCAAGAAGAAAAATGTTGTAAATCTAATAAAATATTCTGTTTGAAAACTGATATCTAACAATCCATTGGAACCGAACGTTTGGTTAAAAATCAAACATCTCACTGTGCGTAATTACGCACGGACTGGTCAGGAAAATATCTCTATAAAACAATGCAGCCGCTTAACATCATATCCGTTGTAAGATTTTATGACATGCAAGCACAGATACTCGTTTTTAAAATAATATATAAAGCCACAATACCCATGCACGTACAGTCTTTTGTTCCCCTGATCCTTCTCCGCGTCTGCTGTGACCCTGCATCTGATCGTCTCGGAGGAACACCGGCAGATCCTCGGACACACGAAACACGTGGATCCATCAAAGAACGGGAATAAGACGAGCAGGGATGCTAGGAGCGGGCTCCGCATGGCAGCTGGCGTCTGTGAACCGTCCGAACGGCGAGAAGGCGGGCTGTCCACTCACCGCTCACTGCGCATGGAGATGGAGGTGTTTAAACAGATCATCCTGACTCCGCAGAGGGGGGTCTCTGTCACCTGAACCCAAAACCAGCAGGCTATCAAGAACGTCTAACTTTTTTTTCTTTCTTTTTTTTAACAATAATACTGAACATTTTTACGAAATTGCACATGGCTCTTTCATGCGTTCCCCTCCCATTTTGCACAAATGACAATTTTGAACGAGTTAAATTATCTGAGCTTCACCAAAGTTTGCGCTTCATGGCAAATCTGGGCCAGTTTGTGTCTCAAAAAATGTGCAACGAACACTGCGAGTGATACAAGCGCGTTTTGTACATTTTGGGGAAGTCGTATCTGCACGTCAACTTATTTTTTATTGTTGTGGAATAACGTTCCTGCTGGCAAATAATCCAAGCAGTGACCCTGTCCCTCAGCAGGACACAGTGACCTCAAAAGCTTCCCACAAATTTATCTTTTGTTTTTAATTTTATTCAACCTTGACAGTAAAGATGTTTTGGCAAATATTACAATGGAAGAGAATACTCCACTGTTAAAGGCAATATCCCTCTGACCCACATGACTGAATATGTGGGAAAAAAACACAGACAGTACATTTAAATATAAATATTATAGTCTGATCAATTCATTTAAACAGCCCCTTTCCCCAACATTAACTCACTGGATTAAAAGAAATGTTGTAGTGAAACTAAAATAGTCAAAATCATTGTGCTGAAAACAAGGGTATGGCAGGTAGTTATGTATTTATTTGATGTCACCAGAACTCACTCGTAGTAAAGTAGAATATTTTCACTCTTGTCTTAGTCTGAGGTAGTCCTAGTTCCAAAACAGCATCAAACATGATCATTTTGTGTTTCACAAACAAAACTCTTTTTAAAAAATAATCTCTGTTTATTGTATAATTTTCCAGCTCATGTTTGACTAGATATTTTAGATATTAGATTGATCCATCATGAAAAACATTAAAACAGTTGCAGCACTTGATGAAACACTGCCCGGGGGAACCTCATCAAAAAACTCAATTGAGTGCACTGGTAAGTACCCTAGTCAAGTAGTATGACTCAAATGTTCCTACAGGTTCATTAGTCTGATCAAGAAAGCTTTTACTAGTCAATCAGTTTGGATTTTAGCCACTAGTGCAGGCCCAAAGTAGCGCTATTAATAGTATGGAATATATGTGATGATACATGGCAGAAATAAGAAAAACAAAACGATAACAAACAGCAATAAAAAGTCGTGCTTAAAAGTCATAAACTGTCTGATGCAACCTGCCACAGAGACTACATTAACCACTAAGTCATATAAACATTAGATCTCTGTCAGGAAAATCCCTTTTAATTAATGACTTCATTATTGACAATAATCTAGATGTTGTGTTTTTAACAGAAACATGGTTACATGAACTTAATGAAGCACATTCTGTTGGAGTCGACTCCTCCAAACTACAATTTTCTTTGTGAGAGCAGACAGCTCTCACAGAAAGGTGGAGGAGTAGCAACATTGTTTAATGATTCACTAAAAAGGTGCTTTTGGGAAAATTTGACTCTTTTGAACATTTGGCTCTCCAGGTAAAGAGCCCGGTACGAACTATGTTTCTTGATGTTTACAGGTCTCCTAAGTCCACATCAAACTTTTTTAATGATCTTAGTCACCTCCTATCTGTGATATGCGTTGGTTCCTAAATCCTACTTAAAGGACAGTGACTTTTTTGTATCAGTAGGTAACTTTACATCCCAGACGACAAAAATTACATTTACATATGGTGTTCCCCAAGGGTCCATCCTGGGTCTCCTCCTGTTCAATATCTACATGCTCCCTCTAGCTCAGATCATAAAAAATAACATCAACTACCATAACTATGCAGATGACACACAGCTTTACATCACCATGTCACCCGGGGACTATGAACCGGTTCAGGCACTAAGTAAATGCCTAGAAGAAATCAATGCACGGATGTGCCAAACTTTTCTTCAGTTGAATAAAAACAAAACAGAAGTATTAATTTTTGGACAAATAGAGGAGAGATCAGAAGTTAGCCCACAGCTTCAGCTGCTTCAGCTAGAAACCACTAATCAGGCCCGAAATCTGGGTGTAGTGATGGACTCAGACCTGAACCTCCAAAAGCATCTAAAGACAGTTACAAGGTCGGCTCTCTATCACCTGAAGAACATTTCCAGGATTAAAGGACTAATGTCTCAGCAGGATCTGGAAAAACTAATCCATTTGTTTATCTTTTGAAGAATTGATTACTGCAACGGTGTTTTCACAGGTCTGCCTAAAAAGTGGATCAGACAGCTGCAGCTGATCCAGAACGCTGCTGCCCGCATCCTCACTAAGACTAAGAAAGTAGAGAACATAACCCCAGTTCTAAAGTCCTTACACTGGCTCCCTGTATCTCAGAGAATAGACTTTAAAATACTTCTGTTAGTCTATAAATCCCTGAATGGCTTAGCACCTAAATACATCACAGACTTGTTTTCAGTGTATCAACCCTACAGACCACTAAGGTCTTCTGGCTCCAGCCTGCTCTGCATACCTAGAACCAGAACTAAACAAGGAGGAGCAGCATTTAGTTCCTATGCTCTACTTATCTGGAACAAACTTCCAAAAAACTGTAAAAGTGCGTAAAGCCTGAGTTCCTTTAAATCAAGATTAAAATCACATTTGTTTTGGATTGCCTTCGACTGCTCTAGTTAAACTGTTCTACTGAAACATCATTAGTTCAACTTTGTAGTCCAACTATTTTTAATGTTTGCTTTTAGTTTCTATTTTTCCATGTTCTATTTTGTTTCTACATTTTATTCGTACTTGCTTTTACTCTGTTTTCTTTTCTTCCTGTATTTTAATCATGTAAAGCACTTTGCATTGTCTCTGTACTAAAATGTGCTATACAAATAAATTTGCCTTGCCTTGCCATTAATAATCTTTGACATTTTGGACCTTTGTAGTTTTAGTCATGTCATACAAAATGGAACAGTCTTCCACAAGATGTTTGGTGTTAATCACATCACCCGCCAGCTTGTACCTGACACCTTGACAATCAATGACGAAATGTGATTTTATATATATATATATATATATATATATATATATATATATATATATATATATATATATATATACATACATCACCTTGTGTGTGTACAGGCATGCTTGGAGTTATTGTTGTTTAATCAATGGGTCATTTGTCCTGAGAGACATTCAATCTATACAGGCATCAAAATCCAAATAAATACGTAGGCTATACATAAATTAACAATGCTAAAGTTAGATAAGTTGTCAGAAAATCTCAACTATTTCTCAAAATACTACATCAGAAAGAAAAATAAATTGGTTTAATTTCAACGTATGAAAACACGAAAAAGATGAAACGGCAGCTGCTACTGATTTTGAATAAATATAAATTAGCTTGCCATACACCCTCCCGAGCCTGAAAACTTGATAATTTGGAATATCTCCACCAGGTGGCGACAATTGAACAAATGTAGCGGACCTCTTGTTATACATTTTACTGTGAAACGTTAAATCTTAAATCTTTCATGCACCTTTTAATTTATGTGGTAATTTATGAGACATTGTTTTCTTTCTTTCTTTCTTTTTTTTCTAACAACAAACCGGCTCCAGCCAATAAAATCTCACCACATTAAAAGAGTGTGCGACAAGAGACAGAACTTCCTGCTGTTTGGTTAATTTTCATGAAAGTTTCGTAACACCATAACACTCGTCAGAAGCGGAGAGGAAGTGTCGTTTTTAGTTGCTTTAAGACTCTGGTCTGCGGTCTGTGAGTAAAACGCCGCCCTGCTGACACGGGGGCGGAGACCGGCTCGGCGAACTGATTCCCGGTCAGCGCGTCGGTGAGAAGCCCGTCCAGGAAGTGCGGCTCACATCCCCCCTGATGACAACAGTTTGTTTTCTGGCCGAGCCACAGAGTTTAGTTTGGACACTTGAACGCCATTGTCTGGCCTGAGCACTTGAGTTTCCAGCCATGGACAAGCTGCGGCGTGTGCTGAGCGGCCGGGAGGACAACGAGGAGCTGGGGCTGACGGCGCAGGTTAGCTCGACGCCTGACGGCTGCTAATGCTAACTGGCTCTGTTTATGGTGACCCGGCTGTCTCCATGAACTTTTTCTAACACTTTCTCTTTTGTTTTCACGTGGGACCCGTTAGCTGTTAGTGTCTACTTTGTTTTGTTTTTTTGTTTAAATGTCCGTTTATTAGCAGAAACAGCTAACGCCATATTTGTTGTATGTTGTTGTTTTTAACTCTTAACTGTTGTTTTGTTTTTGACACTCTTGCACGCTTTCGCATTTAGGAGGATACGAGGTAAGGTGTTGCAATTTGGTTTCACTCTGGTCTCAGTTTTGCTTTTATTTTGAAGTTTTGTCTTTTTTAAAGTCGTGTCCATCTGTGTATTTCTTGCTTGCCTCGTGATAAATGCCTGTGTGTGTGGGACCTGCAGCTTTAACATGGGGGGGATGTGTTCACGTCCGTGGGAAGCCTGCCGGTCATTAGACTTGTCGTGTGACATCCTCCCATTGTTCTCCCCCAGGTCCTTGAAGGCAGCACTCTCAGCTTCAGCACCAGGGTGAAATGGTTCGTCATATGCTTCGCTTCTGGCATCCTGTGTTCAATACTCGTGAGTGACTCTGCTTTTCTGCACATCGTCCTCTGTACTCCCTGCAAAAAGACCCTGAGCTGGGATTCAAACCCGGGACCTTCGTGCTGCAAGGCGACAGTGCTACCGACTTATTGTAGTGTAAATTTAAAAAGAAAAGAACTGGCTTGACCTAACCATGTTGGCGCGTACGCTTGATAGGATGACAGGAAGTGTCGTGTCACACGCTCAACTGTGATAATTCACACTTCCCCAAGAGAACTGCCCCTTTTTCTAAGTCCGGGGCGTCACGCCGGTTGAGTTGGGATCAAAGTTAAAAGGCCATAGCACAATGATCCATCATCCGAGCTACCACATGTGACCATTGCCTGGCAAAAGTATTCATACCCTTTAAACACCGGTGCTGTCTCTGCCACGTTACATCCTCACACCTTTATGCATTTTTTTTTTTTTTTTGCCGGGGATCTCACGTGACAGACCGATACAAAGTGATTCAGAACTTTCCACATGCTTTTAAAATGTGCATCCACTTACTCTGATTGCTGCTAAATAAAAATAAAAAAAATCTAGTGTAACAGTGACCTGCTGGAGATTATATAATTAATAAACAGACTTAACCTAAAAGGCAAATCTGGAGGTAAACCTGCCAGATCCAGATGTTTTCAGATCGCGGCGGAGTTTTAAATGCTCCACATGTGAGCGCAACAAAAAGTGTCTCTACTAAGTAGGGCCAGACAATAATTCGATAATGTTTATCGATCGAGTGTGGCGCGATTGGAAAAAGGAAAAGGGTCGATAAAAAGTTCAATAAAAAAAAAGTTTTCATTTCCTGTTGTTTTCATGTAGGTTAATATGACAGTCATTAACAACCAATCACAAACGCAGACCCAGGAATGATCCCTCACCAAGCTCCGCCCCCTTCAGAGAGCACTTGTTCTTTAAAAAAAAAAAAAAAAAAAAAAAAAGTTGGTTGAATAAAGGGTTGAGTTTGAATTTAATTCAGTGCTCTGTATCTAAAAATGGGTCGCTAAGCAACAGCATAAAATGGCCAGGCATCCACTTAAAATATGTGTTTTTGAATTATTTTTTTTTTTATAATTATCAATGTCGATCAGTATGATTTCTGTTTTATCGATATGCTTTTTTTTCTATATCGTCCAGCCCTATTACAAAGTATTTATTAGCGCCAACAAATGCATGTCACATTTTAAAGTTTTGTATTTGTAAAAGTGAAAGTTCCTTTAAAAGCCACAAAGATTAGTAATCGTAAGGTGACCATGAGGGAAAGTTAAGGGGTACAAATGGTTTGCAAGGCACTAGAAATAGTTTCAAAAGTGTTTAATTGATAAAAGTCGAAATGTAATAGCACCGTACTTATAAATTGAACATCACGTTTGTGCACAAATGTTTGTTGCACTAGTCTTATTTAAAAGATCGATGCAAAGATGTAGATATGTACATAAATGTATAAACTAATGCATAATGAACGCCTTCTATCCAAACGTTTTTATCATTCTGCCACTAGAGGGAGCCAGATACGTTTCTGTGAAGTTTTAGAAGCGCAGAAACTAAATCTTTAGCTTTCTCACATATTCCCAGAGAAAGGAATGAGTTCTTAAAACCTTTTAATCTTAATAATTGTCCTGATGTAGCATGGTTGGGTTTTCTTAACCTTTGACCTCTGATAAATGTATGAGGATGTTATTCTCCACATCTCACCAGATAACATTCTGCTGTTCTTCCAGGGCTCAGCGCTGCTCTTCCTTCCTAAGGGCCTCAAGCTTTTTGCTGTTTTCTACACGCTAGGAAATCTTGCGGCTTTGTCCAGGTAAGACTGCAGATAACGGCTAAATTCAAACCAACGTCTTCTTTTTCTGCTCCATGTTAAATGTGGCGAGTTTGACAATCTGACTGGCTCAGCCTTTGTTTCATGGAGTTTTCAACATGTGAAATTCTAATTATGCTTTTGATTTATTTATTTTTGTGCTGTATATTTCATATTTATAGTTATTTCAATGTACCCAACATAAGTGCGGCAGAAAACTGCACTAGTTACCCACGCTTTTTTATTTTCTTAAATGCAGGGTAAAAAAAAAGTTTTAGATGTTAAAAGAGGCGGTGAGCCAGAATCAACCTTTTCAATAAAACCTTGTTGTGATTGAAATGCTGAACTGTGGGTCGGACTGCTTACCGGCTAGGGTCAATGTTTGCTGTGCAGCCAAAGCAGAAAAGCTTTTGAACTGTTTAGTCATCGTGGGTCTCATTGCTGTTTGTTGCAACATTCACCAACTTTATTCTTGCCTGTTTTTGGGCAGGTTTAACACTGGGCATCGTCAGCGGCTTTTCTTGCGCGCATACAGGCAGATTTGGCAGGGACGCTACTTCCGGTGCCGACTCGGTCTTCTCCCCCCTCCGGCTCCTCTCTGCTGTAACAACCAGTTTGTGTCAGAGGGGATTTTTTAGAAACATAAGTGTCACAGCCTTATCTCCATGCATCATTTTTGTAACAATGAAGCATCTCCACTAACTCAGTTCCTCTTTGTCTAGCGTGACACTTATTCACTGTACGAAGACGCTTTTCTGTGGATCAGAGCAGAGCCGATGCATGAAATATAACGTCTGCATCTAAACGGGATATTTGTGATGTCCTTGTTGGTCGCTTTTTTGTTTCTTTCTGTTTTTTTTGGATGGCTTTGATCAAGTATTTTTTTTTTTTGTCTATTCACGTGTCTAAAAAAACAAAAAACATTTCCTCTTCTCTACGGAAACCCCTTTTTTTTGGGGTTTTACAGTCGCTCGTAGACTTTTGGAGCTGACAGATTTTTCTCGCCGTCAGTGAGCAGGATGTGCGTGGACGGCGTGTCTCTGTCACACTGAGCAGTTGGCGTAGCGAGGGACAGACAAAGCACCAGACCCTCTCTCTTCTGATGGGTCCACAGAGTCTACGTCAACACGCGCTGCTCTGATTTCTCATCCAGCAGATGTGACTCCCCGGTGAGTCCTGCCGCCCACTCAGCCGTGCTGGGAAACATGGCCGCGCGCCTCACCGGGGAAAGCCGTCTCCTCCTCAACTTGGCTGACGTCAGACATCCTTGGCGTGCGAGGCGGCTTCGGCTGCGTCGTCGGAAGCCGTCGCTCACGCTGCTGGGGTCCGTGTTCGTGTCCCAGGCTTCTCGTCACGTTGGGTCCTGAACCACTTTGCCTGTTTCCACCATGAGGACGTTATGTTCTGGGGAAAAAGGAGCAACGTTTAACTACGGGACATTTCTCCTCTCCTGCAGCAGAAAGTAGAGATCTGTTTAACTAGCATGAGACGTTTTCCCACATAAATCACCTTCATGCTCTTACAGTGAGGAATCGGCTCCAGTCATGTGCCCTTATTCAAAGAAAGTAGCTCTTAGTGACGTCGTTTTAGGAAAACATCTTAGAATTTCCCCAATTCTAAGGTTTGTCTTAACATTTTACCTCTGTAAGATAAAAGTTATTCACAAAGCATCTTAGGCTGTCAGAGAGCTCCTAAAGTGACAAAATGTTAGGAGTAGTGAGGAGGACTTTTTTGTCTGAAGCAGGGAAGATGGTGGGAACAGAGAGAGCTGATTGGCTGAGCCACCAGCTAAACAGTGAAGAAAATGAGCATATAAACCTCCTTAACAATCAAACAATTATAATATTTAGATAAGATAAATTAAATTATTAATTAGCCTGACGGGTTAAAGGCGGCTGATCTACGCTCGGGTATTATTCTGAAGAGTGAAGAACAGCTAAGACTGAAGTTCTGAGATATTTTGTTTTCAATCAATTTATTTACACGATTTAACAGATTTCATCATTGATTCACAAACAACGCTTCCTGTACACCTTCCTGTGAAGGGAGCAGGAGGAGCGAAAATCTTGTATAAGCCTGCCCCTTTCTCAATAATTACGTAGTAAATTTTCCAAGGCCGTATACATTAAATTAACAATATAAGTTGCAAAAAAACGTATTCTTTTTATCAACTAACAAGTGTATAAGAATTAATCATATTTTTCTTATAAGGTTTTTGAAAGCCTTTTTTTTTCTCCTCCTCATCCAAATTGTTCCACAATTTTCCTCTGAAATGCACATTTGTTTTAAAATAGTACACATTTTTTACTTTTGAAATTGTACTTCGGTCTAACGTTTCCATCACTGAAGAGTAAGACAAATTTTTGTAAATTTCTAGCTTTAAACATAACTAAACAGTTTTAAATGAACCTAATATCTCAGTTTGAGGATATTTGCTTGAATAAATGATTTGTTAGTATGTTCTCTAGCGTCTGCTATTTTTCAGCGGGTTCCCAGCTGTTTGCTGAAGCGAATAGGACTCTGAGCGCGTTTCCTGCTCTGCATAAATCACAACGCCTTGCTTGGAGATCCCACAGTCTGTCTGTCTGTTCTGGCAGCTCCTCAGCACGTCCTAATCCTCCCTGATGTAATATGGTCATGTCACCCACGCCTAGTGTGTTATAGTCATGTGGGACACGTTTTCGGCACCGTTTAGCGTAGGTGTCCGGTACCGTTTCTGTACATTTCTTAGTTTGTGGATCTGAAAGCCGGCTGGGCTGGCGATAGAAAAACACTTGGGAGCCCTCATCTCGGTTGTGTTTTGTGACAGAAGACGGTTTATTATCAAGGAAACGATAAAAGTACCACATGCATTGAGCTATATCGTGAAAAGCACCATGTAACCATCAGACTTGTCTTTTTTTTTCTCTCTGTTTTATTTCTAAAGCACCTGTTTCTTGATGGGCCCATTAAAACAGCTAAAGAGGATGTTTGAACCAACAAGACTCATAGCAACCATCGTTATGCTGGTAAATATCCACTTTTATTGTAAGTCAGATAGAAAAAATTAACACTTTACTCTGTATACACACCACATATTGCTGTAATTCCCAGCTGTGTAGATCTGATTGAATTTGACTTTGTAAAGTGCCTTGAGATGACATGATATCATGATTTGGCGCTATATAAATAAAATTGAATGGAGTAGGTCTGTTACTTTAAGGTTCTACAGTTTCTATTTTACATCTTTTTGGGACTGGCAATAAAATATTTGCCGTCACAAATGAAATGTTTCACTATGCAGATGCTTTGTTCTGGTAGATCTGGTGCATTAAGTGGTCTGAAGTCTACCTTTCCTCTTAAATGTGGTGATGAAGTGGTAACTATTTGTCTTCTCCTCCCACCAGCTCTGCTTCGCCTTAACACTTTGTGCAGCATTTTGGGTAAGTGTTGGCTAAGCCGACCCAGAGCCCTGGAAAGGCAGAAAATGTACAGATATCAGTATTTGGCCCGCCGAAATGGCTGCTTTAATATATTCTTCTGCTTACAGTGGCACAAAAATGGATTGGCTATCATCTTCTGTATTCTTCAGTTTCTGGCAATGACCTGGTAAGGTTGACTCTCTGGTTTGGTTCTTATTTCTCAGCTGTACCTCGACCGTGGAGGACTTTAGTCCTAGCTGCTTTAACTTTTTTTTTTTTTTTGCTGAAATCAGATTTTTCTTTTTTTTGTGGGTGGTCGTTCACGCTACTGTTAAATGTGACATTTAATCAGACTTCTGCCTGAAGGTTAAACACCCCACAGTGACCAGCATGCACCAATACCGGAAGAAGACGTCACACAGCAGCGTACAGTTTACGGCAGTAATGGCGGATGTAATTGTTGTTAATAAATGCTGGTGAAGATTCTCAGCCATCCAGGTCATCGTCATTCAAAAAAAAAGTTAAAAACAAAGCAACTGGACTTGTTTTCCATAGTTGAAGACGTTTCGCTTCGCACTTTTTAAATTGAGAAAGCTTCCTGGAGAGGAAGCAAAACGTCTTCAACTACGGAAAACAAGTCCAGTTGCTTTGTTTTTTACTTTTTGTTTTTGGAATGTTGTTAATAAAACAAAGCAAAAACAATGCAGAGACTGGCGTCTCTGTGTTGAGCAATGGGAGTCGACAATAATAGGACTAATTCTTAACAAGTAGAAGAAAGCTAAGGAGGAACGGCTCTCGTCCCAAAAGCCTTAGAAATTGATGCGGAACCCTTTTCCACGCTGATACATGTCTGTGGCTTTGTTATTCATTTGTTCTTGAATATCAAGACGTCTTAAAGTCGCCGTTTGAGATGTTGTGGTCTACTTAATGATGCCAAACCAGTCTACACAAGCTATTTGAATTATGGTGATACAGGACTGGTAGTAAGTAGGCCTGAGTGAGTGAGGCTGGTTTAAAATAGGGCTGAACGATTTTGGAAAATAATCTAATTGCGATTTTTTTTTTTTTTTTTTTTTCTTAATATTGCGATTTATTTATTTTTTCCAGTTTAATTTATCATGTGTTTTAAAATATATACAGACAACAAATCAATTTGTTTCCTCGCTGTGCAGATTAGTTGCTAAAAGACCCACAGCATCTAAACTCAGAGCAGAAATTATCGCGTTCTGCCTACAATATATTTCAACCAAAATTGCAATTTTGACTTTTCTCTGCATTAACCACAAGTAACAAAAATGGCCTCTAAATAAAGATGTTTGTAAACAAGGACTATTTTTCAAACATGAACTTTTAATGTTTCTATTGATCAGAATATTATTCAAGAGAACAGCTTTTAATTTAATTGGACATCAACCCTTGTTGAACATAAAGTCCAACCAACAAACAAGTCTATGTATTAAACTGATTGACCAGAACGTAATGCTTTGTATGATTATACAAACTCTAAAACAAGTAATAAAATTAGATTATTTCATTGCTGCAACTGTCTTCCCTTCCATGTGGAGGCAAACCCACTTTAAACATTTTACTGACACCTAATGGACGTGTCTAATTCCCTAATTGTTACATAGCCAAAAATTGCAGACTCTGCGATTTGAAAATTGTTTTTTTTTAAATCACGATTATATTGAAAATGCGATTAATTGTTCAGCCCTAGTTTAAAAAAAAAAAATTCCCATAAATGGAAGCGTCATTTGTAAATGGCTCGTATTTTTAGTCGTCTTATTTTTGAAAGAAATGGTTTGATGACCTGAAGGAAAACCGCTGGGCTCATTAACAGCGAAATCGGCGCGTCAGGAGTTAGACATTTAGTAATCTGAGCAAAGCTAAACCCCGGGGCTTTAAGAATGTCAGCGTGACTCTACAGTAGCTCACAGCTGCAAATACGCCGCAGGGGGACGGATCGGGACAGTTTGGCAGGTCTCTGCTTCTTCAGCCTCCGAGCCGACATCCTCAAAAGGCGTCGCCATGGCACCCTCGAGTCACGCATGTCAGGCGCAGAGCCGGCGCGCCGTGCACGCCCACACAGGCACTCAGACGTGCGAGCGTTCGTTCAGATGTCACCGCTGACCCTCGCAGAAGTGGGCAAAGTCCAGCCGTCAGGCTGAGAGCTGAACTCGGTTCATGAGTCAGAAGCTCGACAACGTTTCATCAAAGGTGGTTTGATGAACGCGCCCGGCCAGCGCTGTGGTTTTCTTGATGGTCCTCGTGACGGTGGTTAAATATTGGCTTAAGTAGAGTCCTTCCTACCTCACCGTGCTTGGGGGGCTTTGGTTAATCATTCAGCTCCTCTATCGAATTCCTCTCATCTTTAGAATATGTGGGATGGTTTAATAGTTTAAATGTACACTGCATAAAGGGCACTGAAGATAAGTAAAATTAAAAATCTGACAATGACATTAGTATTATGATCCCTAAAATAAGATAATTAGATGTGCTGCATATGAAATCAGATGATGGAGATAGATGATGGAGATGAGTGGTTCCTTTTTTAAGTGCAAAAATCTGATTCCATTGGCAGATTATTTAAACTTGCCTACTCAAATCAAGGACAAAAACACTTATTTCAAGAATATTTTACTTTTATCTGCCTTTTTGCAGTGTAAGTGCTGCAGGATGCCCGTAATGTTCATGCTGGAAGTCTTTGTCAAGTCCCTGATGCAAAGATCAATGTGTGGCAATGATTTGCCAACACATTTTTACTGAGCATATTTACACTTAACTACGTGTTAAATCTAGTAAACATGTGGGTCATCAAAAAAGATCCTCCTTAAAATCATCTGCTCTCCAACAAACCCCTGGGACCTTCAAATAACCTCTCTGTTTGCACCGGGATTAAAACACATTTTCGTGGACTTCGTAATTAAGCGTCTTCTGAAGTCAGTTCTTTACACTAGCATTAGTTTAAGGGTATCAGAGTAAGAGAGGCTGAATGCATCTGCGCGCCTCTTTCGTTTAGACTTCTGCCGGGAAAAGGATTTGAGCAATGGGTCCGTTTCCAATTCACAGCTATGCTCAGCTCTGTACTGGTCTGCCTCATAAAATCCCAATGAAATGCATTGAAGTTTGTTTAAAAATTTAAGAAAACGGCAAATCCTCAGCAGACTCTAGAATGCCAGGAGAGTTTACCACTGCTAAATTGGATTTTGCCATAACCAGTAATTATGTGTCATGTTTTGTGTTTTTTTTTTTTTAGGTATAGCATCTCCTACATTCCTTTCGCCAGGTAAGACCTGATGACTATAAGGCTGCCTTTGTCTGCCTCTGTCTGTTCATATTCATGTTTTCCTTCCTGACAGCGGCTCGTGTGTCTGTGGGGGGAAAAAAATAAGAAACTTGACACAGAAATGATAATATTTGTTAATTATACAGCCGAAGACAAAGGGGTGGAATTTGCTCCGGCCGCGTCGTCTTTGAAAACATGTTTTTATTTACCCCCGTTCGTCTCCAACATACGGCTCTAATCCGGCCCAACGTGTTTGCTCTCGGTGTCAAACAAATGGCAGCTGCTCGTTTGTTTGTCTTTCTAGGTATTAGCCCTCTGTAATATCAGAACAAATTGATTTTCGGTGGCGTAAGGCTCTTTCCGACTGATTTGACGAATATTTTTTTCTTCAATCTAGCTTTTATACCGCGTGTAATGAGCTTATGGTAAGCTCTCGAGGGTTAACGCCTGATGCAATTTTTTGATTAGATGTAGACGGGATGATCGTCTTTAGTGCTTTTGTTGTTGTTTTTTTTTCCCCTTTTTTAGAAATCTTACAGCTTTAAATGATTCACAGAAGGAAGATGTAAATGAAGGGATATATTTCCCGGCCTTTTAGCCTTCCCCGTTGAAAACGCGGTCGTGCAGAGTGCCATCTGAGAGCTTTGGTCCAACCCAGCAGGAGGTGTGATGTTGTTTTGTCAGTCCAGCTGTAAGGAGAGTCATATCTCATTTGGTGAGCACTCCGGATCTCCCCCCCTTGCCGCCATGCAGCTCCCCCATTAAGTGCCTTGTGCGTTTGGGTGACCCCTATAATCTCTGCTGACAGCTGAGAGACAGCATGTAACCTCCCTGAGATCCCCCTCCCCCAACGAAAACGCAGACAACAAAACAAAACCAAGACAAAGGACCCACGGCGGTCTCCTGAAAAGCAGATTCCTCTAAAGAAATTAAAGAAAAAAACATAATAAAATCTTGATTAGCCTTTATTTGCGTTGCTGCTTTTTATTTTTTAATGTTGCTGCCTTTTTTTCCCCCCCTGAGCATTCCACGGTAATCCATTTTTCATTTAATTTAGATCTGATCACTTTGCTTTCCATTGTCCTCGCTGTTGTTGGGAGTCTGCTGAGTAAACCGATCTCCTTTGAGAGCCGGTTAAACCTCTACATCGCCGTCTCTGGTCAGACTAAACCTTACCTGTCGAGACTCGACACCACATGGCCAGTAGACCTGATCCCTTAATGTGTTTTACCTTGTTGCCTTGAATAACCTGAGGTTTATAGATCGAGGCACTAAAACCTGCTGCGTGTGCACTTCCCAAGGACCCGCTAGGCTGTCGTTGCTCTGATTTCAATTTAGTTATATGGTGCCAATTAACAACACATCACCTCAATGCACTTTAAAAAGTCAATTCAATCAAATCCTTCATACAGATTAGTCAAAAATGTCCTCTGTAAGGAAACCCAGCAGATTGCATCGAGTCTCTCCAAGCAGCATTCACTCTTCCTGAAAGAGCGCAGAGCTACAGGGAGAGTCGTCTGCATTGTCCATGGCTTTGCAGCAATCCCTCATACTGAGCAAGCATGAAGCGACAGTTGAGAGGAAAACTCCCCTTTAACAGGAAGGAAAAACCTCCAGCAGAACCAGGCTCAGTGTGAACGGTCATCTGCCTCGACCCACTGGGTTTAGAGAAGACAGAGCAGAGACACATAAGCATAGAATCACACATTGATCCAGGAGTACTTTCTATGTTATATTGTAATAGTGATTGATCTGTCTCCCCTGGATGATGTCACAGCTAAAAGAACGCCAGACCAGGTGTACCTACTATCAAAATAAAAATGACAAAGAGAACATAAAGTTGAAATAACAGCAAACAATTCAAAATTGGAGAACATTAGGAGAACAGCAGAATGACAGAAATAGACCTTGATGTCCTCCAGCAGCCTAAGCTTGATGCAACTTGAACAGGATGGAAATGGAGATGAAAATTCTTCCAACTCTGGGGGGAAAAAACATCAGACTGAGCTCGAAAAAATGAAGAGATTCAGATTTTTGGTTGTTATTCTAAAAACCTGAAAAGGAAAAATGTGAATCTCTGTAGGTCCTGAGAGAATTTTGGAGTCCCGTCCCTCTTAAGAAACCGAGCTAAATAGAAAAATAATCTTATAACTGTAAATGTTGGACAACAAGACCCCTTTAAGTCTGAATTTTTAGATACTAAACAAGGCACAGGTCACACCCCCACCCCACCTTTTTTGAAATTTGATCACTAAACTGTGCCGTTTACCTCAGGATGTTTATCGCCAAGCACCTGTTCCTTTGTAACCACCAGGGAGGCATTTTATATCCTCTCAGGAATTAAAAGCTACGTTAGTTATTAGCTATCTTGGTTTCATCAAAGGTCATAAGCTGTACAGTTTTATTAGAGTCAGCCGGCTTCAAACGGAGAGCAGAACCAAAATAAAAAGGAGTAGACAGCAATACAAAGTTTTCAGACAATATACATTTAAATTACATTTTGTTTGAGATTGAAATCATTTTTATCAGTCTTCATTATTCATGAAAATCCTCAATAAAAAGAAAAGTTGTCCAGTAATTATTTACGTCCTAAAGGAAAGTTACTGAGCATTAAATCGTCTTCATTTAGAGCAACCCAGCCAAGATTTGCCAAATCTAAATGATCTTTATATAAAAACACATTTGCTAAATAGAAACCTATAGTAGTACTTTGTTGTTTCGTAATTTTTAGAGGATACAGATGACAAACCCCCCTTTGTTTAAAAGTTACTGAAAATCTCCATATTTAAGTCAAGAAACTTGTGATTTATTTTTTAAATGGATGATCTGTTGGAAAGCTAGGATGTGTCACATGGCTGTAGGGAACCAAAATTAGCCTCGGTTGCTAAAGTATTAGAAGCCGTGATGGCTGAGTTGATTCTGGTGTCGAATCTTCCTGGACAGAAGGTAAATATTAAAAGAGCGAGTCTCCCGACCTCCTCCTCCCGCCCAGACCGTGCCTCCTTTTAACCTTGACGGGCTCTCTCAGCTCCCGGCCTGAGTTCGGACGCCGGCTCAAGGTGAGGTCTGCATAGCAACACACTGATGGCACAAGCGAAGAGGAAGCAGACGGATTTGGCAGCAATGCATGGTTGCCATGGTGAACACGTTGCGTCGCCGTCCGACGCGGCGCACCTGGAGCTGGGGGGGGGGCTTCCACCACAGAGGCTCTTCCCCGTCAAAACATGCTCACTTATTCATGGCGAGCCCCGCCCAAATGTCGGCGACAAAGGGGTGCCGGTCTCTTAATGGAGACGAACTCAATCATCGTTTCTTTATTCCCTGCATTTTTAATCAGTTGATTGTTTCATAAATAATGCAGTTTTAAACGGATGCTGAACATGTTCCTGATGTTGTTTTTTTTCTGTCTTTTTTTATACAGAGATGCAGTGATGAAGTGCTTCACAACCTGCCTGAATTAAAGCACAGGAGGACACGGTTTCCTGAGAAGACCGGTCCCAGAATGCATCACACAAAACACTTGTAAAAAAGACGTTGTTTATACACTATTCCATCAGTTTTCGTCTCTTTCTGACTCACACTGTGAATTCTTGCTTTTCACGTTTAGCTACAGATGTTTATTTTTAGTCTAAGTAAATCAGCGTCGACTGTAATCATCGCCTTTAATATATTTAAGAAATTCCTAGCATATTCGTATGCTTTCTAAAGATTTTATGCGGTTCAAGTGCAGGGAAATTATTTTGACTTTATGCAAAAGCAAACTGCACCAGCACAGCTTGATGAAGTGATTGTATTTATGCCAAACACACATATTCCAATTTTTTTAAGCAGTCTAAGCTTTCAGTATTTTGTTTTTAAGTTGTATTAAGGTTTAGAAGTTTTGTGACGCGTTTTTTTTTTTTTTGAGTCGATGCTTTACTGCTGATGCACTGGGATGTATAGTGCCTACATTTCTTTTGAGGATTTTGTCTTCTTCTGCTAATGAGATTTAAAAAAAAATGCCTCTTTTGTGTCTCGTCTAATGGTCTTAAGTGTGCGCATTCTAACACACGTTGCTCCCCCCCCCCACGCAATAAAAGGCATTAAAGAAACGCTCCTCCGTTTTCAGATGTGATTTCCTGCCATATGTAGCGATGACCCAGTTAATTACGCCTCCCCGAGCATTGTGATTGTGACATGACCCAATAACCCAGCCAGCGTCGGCCTCCCTCTGTTGCGTTGGCATGCAGCCTTTGAGGATGTGGTTACCATGACAACCTCCTCTGGAGGATGCACTGCCTCTGCCTACCCCCATTTTTAGAGCAGATGTTCGCATTATGCCGAGGTGTTTTAGTTTTTTTTTGTTAAGTGGAGTCCTTTTGGACCAACAGTTTATGCAGCTCAACGCGATGAGGAAGTTATCGGCGCCAGAGTTCACCCTGAAGGTTTTCTCCCCGGTTTATCACTCCACTCATTCACCCTCTTGTTTCCGTAATGCCCGTTTAGCCACTGGATGTTTATTTTCATGTGTCGGGTTCGCTCGCACGCGGCCCTCCCTTTCGTTTTGGGCAACTAATTTGGCCCGAGATCCGCCAAATCCGCCGCAGTAATCTGAAGGATAAAGCGATTATGGTACGCTGGACGTGGTTGCCTTTGCGATTGTTTTCATCTGCCGGCTATTTTTGGATCTTTCTATAGTTTCGAGGTTGATGGGGATGTGTTCTGACCGCCGCAATCTGCTGGCGTTCCAGCTGTTTCCTCCAGTTTTTAATCTGTTATGTCACAGAGGCGAGGGAGCCCACGCGCCTGGGCTTCCTCTTTAGATTAGCGCTCCGAATCGTCTTGCAAAGATGAATAAATAACTTGGCCAGTGTTGTGTGTTTTTTCTCTTTTTTTTTTTGGGTGTGTTTTCGCCACATGTTCATTCCACAAATAAGCGATTTCATAGCATCATTTCAAACCTGAGAATACCAGGAGGATGTCCTCCTATGCAGTGAGCAAGGGTCCCATATCTGGAAAAAATGTCCCATCATCCTTCGCCTTTATCACTATGTCCTTCTCCCCTCGTGTACTTCCTTTTTTTCCCCCTTCTGTCCCTATTTTTTTTCCATCACTTCCTTCTTCCTTCTCTTTTATCCTTCCCTCTTTCCTTTCTTCCTTTTGTGGAACCAGCCTTGGTTGCTGTAGCATAATCTGACCCTGGAAAGTTTAGAAAAATTAGACCACCTTTGTGCCAATGAGAAATCGCTTTAAATTTCACAAGGGAGTGGGATCATTTCTCTTCTCTCCACCCAATATCTGAAATCATTTGAAGGAAAAAAAGGAGGAAATCCAAACAACTATTAGAAGATAATTTGATCAAAGCTGTCCATTTATGCACCTTTGCTCTGGTAAATTGGTAAAAGTGGTGGTTCTGGATTGTAAGGGCGATACGGATCATTGTCCCTTTGTATTTATTTCAGAAAAAAATAAAGAGCAATTGGGTCTACTGCTTATTTGCTTGTTCAGTCCAACAACATCACCCTAGCCTCCCTGCTGAGCTCAGTGTAAGCACAGTAAAAATAATTATAATAATAATTAGCAATGCAAACTTTAGTTGATGAGCCTAAAGTTTGGTTAGAAAATAGAATAATCTTTCAATGTTTTTCTTTAAGGAACTTGAATCTTTAATAATTCCAGATTCACAAATGAAACACACCAGCCGACATTAACTGGATTATTTAACATTGACAGAGATTTATGGCTCGTTTCTTTTAGAGAATCTTATGCCATGTTGGAATCTGAGAAACCTTGGACTGAAGGAAGTTTGATGAGAGCAAAACATCCAAAGATGGATCTAGTTATTCTAAATTTAAAACGCATTCTTTAAAACACCGCTTTGGTCTTTGAAACGTTAAAATTAAAAGTAGATATAAGGAACAGCTGATTAACTGAAAATATGTGACCATCAGGAGGTTGATGTGGCTCATTGCTTTTAGGGAAGTCCCTAAAAAAAGCAATTAAATGACGTCACTAGGTTTTCCGTTTCTTTGTTTGGCGCGCCTCTTGGCCACGCCCCCTCTGCCAGTTCCACTATAAGGAGCAGGGATGCGTCTGCGTGGACCAGTTTGACTCCAGTTCCTGCGGACAACAGGTGCGCCGTACCGCTCCGCTGACGATGCCCGCAGAGCGCCTGTGTTCGCTCTGCGCAGCGGTTTTCAGGTTCCCCCCGCAGGTTTTTATGTCTTGATTTTCTTTATTTTTCCTCCTTACCACAAAGATGCCTTTTCCGCCTATCAGCCTCCAGCAGCGGATCTCCTCTCCTGGCAAGGAGCTGTTTGGGAAAAAGAAGGCCAACGGAGACCAGCCTCAGACTGATCCAACCGGCAAACCGGGATCCGAAAAGGAAAAACAGGCCAGTTCTTGGGCATCAGCAAACTTAAGGAATCTGGGGCGGAGATCCCAGCCGGAGAAGAATAAAAGCCAAGCTCAGAAGTCCGGTTCTGGGCAAGAGACTCAGGGAAAGGGCTCCTGCTGGCTGTCTGTGCCCAAACCACAGGATCCATCCTTGGGAATAAGGCGCTCCAGCTCTATGGACTCCGCCAGGCATCTCAGCGGGAGAGATGAGACAAAGAAGGAGATCCAGTTCACCCTCAGCCTCACTCCTGAAGCCATTCTAGTAATTAAAAAGCGGAACCTGGAGAAACAGATGATGGCCAAGCAGCAGAAGTGCTGCGCCTCCGCGGACTTTCGGCACCGACGAGTTTTTCCGTCCAAAAAGGCGCACGGAGCGTCCAAGTGTTGCGCCCCGGGCGCCAAGACGGAGAGCGCGGAGCAGGACATCACCGCTATTGTTAAAATATCTCTGCTGAACGATCAGCACAAGTACGATGATGTGGAGTACGAGGACGAGGATGGAGATGTGGATGAGACTGTTGTGAGGAAATGTAAAGAGTGGCTGAAAGGAGTGGAGAACGCAGCCGCTTTGGGAAAAGCAGACAAACTTTCGCACCTTAAAGGCTGCTGACGCCTGACCTAGAATCTTTATTTTTGTTATTTTTATGTCGGAATAAAGAAATTATGGACAAACGATACTTTTGCTTTTTACCAGATTCCAAGCAAGAAAGGATGATCCAGGCTACTCCAAAAGAATGTTAGTCCATGCCGAGATCCGGAAAGATGTCAGTTTCAAACGGCAAAAAAGGGCAGAATGCAAATAAGCATAATGTTAACAATAATTAGCAATAGTCATCAACTTTCAATAATCATCATGATCATCTTTGGTTAAGTTCTGATTTGTTTTACCAAAAGGGATGCCAATACTGCTGCTCTTATCCGTTTCTCTTTGCACATGGGTTTGTTTCCAGCAAGGTGCCTGCATATGGCTGAGGGGTCAGGCACCCCTTTTGTGTTTGGGGAACAATAAACTGCTGCAGAACAGCACTGCTTCATGTGCTAAGTGTATGAAACTCAGCGGAGGTTCTTTATTTCCCATTTTATTTAAAGGATTAGTTTAAATTGATAATTCACTAATGTAGGGTGAATTCAGGTAAAATGGGAGATTATGTAAAATGGGACGAATTAAGCAAAAGAAAAAAAACCATTTCATCCTTGTATTAAATGTATATTACATTATATAAAACGTGTATGATCTAATTGTGCTTGAAAACAAAACTTGTTTGATTGTAAATTAGCTAATTAAATGAATACCTTTTTGTCCCATTTTACCAAAAGATAGTAACATGTATCACTGATGTTGCTACTACTGTTACTTACTGCAAACAAATTACCCTTTGGGGAATTAATAAAGTAAAGTCTAAAGATTTCGGCACATAAAACCTGACATAAAGTTGGAAGTGAAGAATTTTCTGAACAAAATAACCACAAAAACGTCTGACATGGATGTTTAAGAAGATCTAGCGAGGAATAGATTTTCTAGCTGTACCCAATAATTTTGATAAATGAGTTATATTAAATATCACTGCTGTTTGGGTTTACATTTTTAAAATAATGTTTTCTAATTGTTCTTAAAGCAATGGCATCCTGAAGAGGGACAGTCAGATAGGGAGACAAAAGCAGGGGAACACTGAAAATGACCAGAAAATTAGTTGGGAGGAAGAACAGGATGAGAGGCCCCAAACGATGAATCAGAAACACATTTGAGAATGGAAGAGCATCCATAAAAAAAACATTATTTACATGTAAATTGTCCCAATTCACCAAACGTGTCAAATAAAAAATAGTTTTGTGTCAATCACAATAAAACGGTGAGACACACTTCGCACACTTAACTTTCCTCATGTAAACTGAGTCGACACCTAGAACAATTTAAAAATGAATGACACTGGTTTTTAACCTTGATTACACAGAAAAATGTCCTGATATATCTGAATTCACCTTATTTTAAACCACTAAAGAATAATACAGCCAATAACTTAAATCTAAGAGTTTGCTCTTGCATATTTCTTATTTATTTATTTTTTTCAGATTTGTAGTAATTTAGGTCTCATCTTGTTTCTGTTTCCCACACTGCATCTTTGTAAAGGCTCTTTGTTTCTACTGTGTAGCTACCTGGGGCCAGTTGGGCATTAGCACTCTAAGCTTCTTAGATTTCCTGTTAAGCAGGGTTTGCCAATGTGCTGCATGCTCTATGCCCAGGTGCACCATCCCTTCAGGAAATCACCTCCAGAATATGTTTGTTACATCAAACTTAATATTCCAATAATGTTTATACATAAAATGACACTGTATGTATCGCATTGCTTTCTAAGTTCTCTATTGTTTTCTGCGCTGATAACTAAGTTTTTTTTCCCCTGGAAGTGTGCTGCTCAGGGAAAAACAGCTGATCAGGAAACATGGTGGCAAAATACAGTCAATGTCACAGTGGAAGAGCAATAAAGTCATATAAGGAGCTTGTCACTTGTGTTGATTAATTTCACCTTGTCGTGGTTATACGTTGCAGATCAGCAATCCAGTCAAACAGAAATTAAATGCGAGGTCGGAACCCAAAATCTGTATTTATTTTTAAATGTGTCTGTGTGCAAAGCGGAGGTTCTTTCAGGTGGTCAAACGTTTTCTGTGTAAGGGAAACCAGCAGATTGTATCGCGTTGTTGACTTGCAGCATTCACTCTTCCTGAAAGAGCGCAGAGCCACAGCGGACAGTCGCCTGCACTGTCATTGACTTTGCAGCAATCCCTCATACCGAGCATGCATGTAGCAGCTGTGGAGAGGAAAACTCCCCTTTAACAGGAAGAAACCTGCAGCAGAACCAGGCTCAGTGTGAACGGTCATCTGCCTCGGCCGACTCTGGGTTAGAGAAGACAGAGCAGAGACACAAAAGGAGCGTAGCAGCACAACAGCAGCAGCTCCTGAGGTGGCTTCACCTAGGAGAGACACAGCCAAGCAGACAAAATCTAATCCAGCGTTCAGGTCAGCAGCAACACAGCCAGTATCCACCTCCAGGGCGGCGTCTCAGCTAAACACAACGGCATGCAAGATGCAGCTACTGTTGAGGGAGAAATTCTGGCACAATTCCTACCGTTTACATCAAATTGTGTCCAAGTGTGAACCGACTACCTGTGGATTTGAGGTCAGGTATAACAACTTAGAGGTAGTAACTCTTTCTCGTTCCACCCACTGTGTGCCATGCACTACTAGCACCGGGAGCTGAACGACCCAACTCACCCCACCATGCGTGACAGTCTGTGAATAAGGGCTCTTTGGTTTGAATGCTTCACATTGATCTTCATATTATTGTTCTCAAAAAGGTCAAGCTTCACCATAAAAGATGTTCTTCCGAGGACGTTCAGCTTGTCCATTTAGGCAGCTACAAATATTACCCGTGCTTGAAGGTGTTTATTTTGCTGGATGCCCTTCTTTCTCAGCCTGCACACTCTCGGTCCACTCAGGTCTCAGCATCTTCCAGTTTGTAACAGACCAGCGGTGGTTCCTGGTTTGTCCTTGCACATCCTAAATCATTTCATTTCATCTGGGTGGAATAGTTTGGGTCAAATGGTTACATTTTGGACAAAGCTGAGCTTTGCAACAGGACATTGATTGTAAACACACATAAAAACTGGTTTTGAAATGGACAAAGAGGGCTCACGTCAAGCTTGGACTCCCCACAAAAAAGATCTCAACTCTGTTGAAAATGTGTGAACTATTATATAAGCCTGCTTGTTCAGATGAGCTTTACAAATTCTGCTAAGCAGACCGATCAAACATTCAGACAGAAATATGCAAGGGTCTGTGTGAATGCTACAAAAGGCTTAAATGACTACAGGGCAGTTGGGGATTGTAAAAGCAAAGCCTCAAATGCATCATTAAAATACCCTAATTTATGGCATTCATGCCTAAAATGTTTCCATGAGTTCATGTTTAACTTCACATCTATCCTCAGGTAATCTTTGCCATCTTGATTTCCTGGAAAAAGAATAAAAAAAAAAACACGGAGGTAGTCTCCACATGTTTTCTCAAGGATGAAACCTGGTTGCATTTCACGTGAGATTCCAGTCTACTCTCCGGATTTTGCATGCAATGCAAATCACCTGTTGGTTTTGGAAAGGTATGCAATTCCACTCACTGCCAGCAGGAATTTCTGCTGTCTTGGCAGGCAGTACTGTAATTATTCAGACCACCCTTAGAAGTTTGTAACGGCGTGGTCCAATGCCAAACGTGACTTTCGTTCTCATCCGCCGTGAGTTAAAGTAAGACAACGCTTTGCTGAAAACAAAGGCGCCATGCCCTGAACAGACGCTCTCTGTCAGGGTCACAGCAGATGTTCCAGTCACATGGGTTCACGCTTGGATCATGTCAGGGCCAACACAGTGTGTACCAGGGCCTGTTTGGTTCGTGCTGGCTTCTCCAGAGATCATATCATCTGGCTTGTTGACCAAAAGTCATGTAATCCCCTTTACTATTGTGTCTCTTCAATCGCAGCCTTGTCTGCGTGTCTCTTGTCTGTTGCTCGGTTGAGCCTGATTCAAAGCCTGAAGCCAAGCCACTCATGACTCCGTCCGTCTAAAGGCCCTGTTACCGTGTCAATACGGCGTCTAGATTTGTATTATCTTTATTCCTTCTGCAGGTTTACATCATTTCTCTGTCACAAACTGGAGTATCGAATGCTTCTGTTATCATTTCTTGTCTGCAATGCAAATGCAATCACATTTCTGCCTCTTTTGGATAGCAAATGAAAAGGAAATTGCTGCAGCCCTCTTCGGTCCCGAGATCACTTTCTAGGTCGGTGCCGAAGCGCAGCGGCGCGGCAAAATTATCTGGAGCAGATTCGTAACGACCAGAGAGAGAGGAACATGCGGATGCTGCCTCCGACTGATCGTTGACACTTTGCACGCGGCGTTAACAACAGGAGAACTCCTTTTTGCCTCAGCAGTGATAGTATTTCTGTTCACGGCAGCTGAACTGTTAAACAAGCAGCACCTTTGGGAGAAAGAAAGAAGCGTCTTGCACGGCATTGACCCATAAAACTCTGTAATGATCAGCGACAAAGACATTTTCTCAAGGACGGAGCGACATCACAGAGTCGTGTCTTCCAATGAAATGCTAAAGCATGACCGATCTTCATTTATGGGTGATGAATGTATTCTAACACTGGCATTTACATTTGCTTTTAACTGGCTGCAAAATGTTGTAATTTTTCTCACATTTGATCCACAAGCTTCAATATATTTCACTGTGAATTTCTGTGTGTAAACACAAATATACCTGGTTTACATTTCTGTCTCCATATAAAATTCTGAAACGTGTGCCACCCATTTAAATCTGACCCCTCTTGAGTCAATGCTTCTTAGAACCACCTTTCAGTGCAACTACCGTCGCAATTCATTTGGAATATCTGCCTGCCAGTTTTGCATTTGAAGCCCGTTCTTCTTTGTAAAATAATAGTCAGATGGAACATAAATATTTAAGTCTCACAGAATCTGAATAGATTTAAGTCTAAACTTCGACTGGGCCTTTTTAACGTCCGATGTTGCTCTGGTCTAAGCCGGGTATGTCAAACCCTAGACCCGCTGCGTCTCAACATGGACATGCTGCGTTCAGGGTAATTTGCAGGTTAATTTCTGCTGCACCTAGTCTTTGCCTGAGGACCAACGAGTTAAATTTTGTCCAGGACTCCTTCTTCTACATGTTTACTGTGTCCTCTACACGGTTTGTGCCAAACAGGGCTTTGAATGGCTTTCTTCTGTAACGGCCGGATTTGTGCACAGAAAAAAGCTCTCCTGTCTCCAGATTCTCCTACCTGAGCCGCTGATCTAAGCATCTCCCCCAGAGTTACCACGGGCCTTTCTGCTTCTTTGCGGGTTAAGGTGTATGGGCATGTATTGGTTTGCTCTTGTGCCACACCCAGATTATGGATTGAGCTGTGAGATGTCTAAAACTTGAGAAATAATGTTTATGAGCTAACCTGCTGTAAAACATCTCTATAAATGCATCGCTGGTCGTTCTTGTGTGTTTCTTGTACTTCCATGATGCTGTCTATGCGCTGATGTTCACCAACAAACACCCCAGAACAGCTGAATTTACACTAAGATTAAATTACATATAGATCATCTCATCTGATCACTAGTTTGGTGACTGGTGAAGGATATCGGTTGCATTTAAATTCATAATGCACTAAACTTTAAGATATATAACAACTTCCCTCCACTTCGCCAATTATTTGCTACTTTGACTTTTATCTGTCACATAAAACCATAATCAAATGTAATAAAGTTTGCGGTTGTAACATGAGAAATGTAAAATAAAAAAAGCTCCTTGGGTGTCAATACTATTTCTTTCCTTCCTTGCTGCGAATCCGGCTGCTGAAGTTATTTCTTCTACATTCGGAGGCACGTTGAGGATCAGGTAATAAGATGAGGACTCTGTGGGAGAGTAGGTGGACTCACTCCTCCTGCACTTATTTTTGTCTTTTTTGTGCCTGCCATAAAAAAAGAAAAAAAGAAGAAGAAAAAAAAAGAAGCAGAAGATAGCTGCGATGTAGGAGGATGCTCTTGCTGACAAAAGGGATTACCAAAAATGAGCAAGACGGATTCCTCTTTTCTTTTTTTCTTTCTCTCATATTTCAGGAATGTTCGCTGCCACGACGACGTCCAATCTTCTGATAGACAGCTAATGAAGTCACAGATCGGCCCTGGAGACAGAGAATGAGGCCGATTCAAGAGAGCGGCCCAAATCCCCAAATACTGACTCTTCACGGCTGTTTTCTGAAAAAACATCCCAAACCGCTTAATCCAAAGCAGTTTATTAAAAATGCCACCATTTCAGATTTATTTTAAGCGCCTCATCGTCTACATAGTGCACATGATCGGCAGAAACGGCTGGGTAGAGAAACCACAACCAGGACTTGTTTCTGCTTCATAACAAGCTGACCCCAGCCTCTATAAACTCCATCTACATCAGATTTTATCTCCAGCAGGCTGTTTCCAGCTTTCTTTGCTTATCCCCCAGCGCCATCTGGAGTTATATCTAAAGACGTGCCACCTCAACTATGCTCTCCCCATCTTCTCAATGCTAACCTGTTACTTACGCAGAAAGTCAGCACAAATCCAGGTAAATTAATAACTAATCAAATAGAATTTTAGGTTGTTAGTGGTGTTCGAGGTATACTGACAATTACAGCCAATGGTTTTTGAATGAAAGAGCAGCTCTTTCGTACGTGGAAGAAATGATACTTATTTTAGATTACATTTTCATTTTATTTGTTTAAAAAAAAAGTTAATGTTGGGGACTCCAGTATCAGAATCAGCTTTGATCGCTAAGTTGCTTCAACAAGGAATTTGAATCCTGTTTCATTTTGCTCTCAAATATGTTTCTTGTAATTTTTATGTGTATATTCAACTTTATACAAAAAGGAAGACATGGTTGGATTGGTGCAATGGTATCGACGTGAATACTCTGACTGTTAAGTGTTTATCAGATTTATAGCCTAAAAGTCTAAACAGTTTGTGTGCAGGATGTGTGGGGGCTGCAGAGACGTCAGATGCCATTGTTCCTGACCCCAGACCAGTACAAGCCCTGGTTGGAGGGAAGATCAGTGGTGATGGTCCTCTCTACAGTGCAGACCTAGTTGTCTGCTGTAGTTTGGACCTGTCCTCTTCTGTGGATGAGCCAAACCACCCAGTGATAGATGAGCACAGGACAGACTGAGTAGTGACAGTAGATGCACTGCTGCACTGTAACTGTAACCACAACTGTAATAATTAATGTGCAATAACTAATGTGCAATAATCTAATTAATACACTGTACTACAACCCGTGCAATAATCCTGATGTAGTAACTTCTGCTGCTATCAACACCTGAACATAAGTCAGTACACATGTATGTACAAATGTATACAATGTATATGCACATATATATGTGTAGGTACGTATGTATGTAGGCGTATAGATATATGTATATATATAAGTGTATATATACATATATGTTTATATATATATAGACCACTATGAATGTAAATAAGACATCATATGCCCGTTCCTATTTCTTTTTGTATTTTTTGGTATTCTTTTTGATCCACTGTATATATGAAGATTCACTGTATATAACTGAATGCACCTTCCCTACTCTGCACCTTCTTGTATGAGCCGATGTGACGAGTGAAATTCTCCATTGTGAGATCAATAAAGACTATCTTATCTTATCTTATCTTATCTTATCTTATCTTATCTTATCTTATCTTAGATAGATGACCAGCAGCCACGGTAAACGGTTGTACTTCCTGGGGACGGCGGTGCTGATGATGGTTCTTGTGCGGAAGAAGAAGCTCCTCAGCCTTAAAAATAGATAGATATTTCTGTTGCACTCTGTGTAACCGAAATAGTAGCAGGATGAATGAAATACTGGTCTCCAATTACACAGATGTCTTTTACATTTGTTGTAAAGAGATATAAACAGCTCGGGAAACTTACTGAAGGGCAATTACTGTGAGTCTGTTGGACCAAATGCAGATTAAGTTCAGTTACTGGCAACCCATAATCCAGCACGACGCTTAAAGATGCATTTAAGTAAACTTTGGACACACCAGACATCACAAATATAGTTTGACATGAAGCGAATAGTGAGGTGTAGGGATTTATTATTGATTTATTACTGTCGCGTATAGCAGATCAAACACCAGAGGGCAGCAGAGATTCTCCTCTGTAGCCATGTGGCGTGGACAGCGGGAACACCTGACCGTAATAACGCAGCCATTTAAATCAAAGCCGCTTCAATTTTTTTTTGCCCTACAGCCTAAAAGCTGGACTATCAACAACACAATACGGCTTTTATTCAATATGACATATCAAGATGAAACAGGAGGACTGGTTAATGTCATTTATTTATTTGTTTGCTAGTCGACTGCTGTAATAATCTGAGAAAAACTACAAGAAGCTGCAAAAATAAGTAAATAGATAAATAAAATTGGAGAAAAAAAAGGAAAAGGAAATAATTTTTCAGAAGACAACCAGCTAGACTAATGTACAATTTTCTTTAAGGAAATAAAATGATGTTTAATGTTGTCACGTTTTATTTAAACGTCAGAGTTGAGCTAAAAACGTATAATCAGATAAAATAAACAATCACTAACATAAATAATAATAGTAAGGAATCCAGCCATGTTTGATAAAATGTTTGTTTTTTTAATTAAATGTTTTAAAAGGAAGACTGAACTTAAGGTACTGCATTAAGATGTAGTAAACAGAGGGTCATTTCTTTTAAAGAGACAGTGTCATTAAGGTCCTTCGTGGATGTGAATTTCAGCTCCTGTTGTGTCTGCTCTCCTGTCCCCGGTGATTGACTTTGATTTTGACCGTCCTGTCTCTCCTCTGTCTGGGTGTGAAGACAGCAATATGCTTCGGGGGTCCTACATGAGAGAGATCCTGTCTTATCTTCCCCTCCTGTAAAAGTCAAGCTTCATAAGGAGGATGTAATTGTCTTCCCTAATGACTTGCACTTGGAGGGGGTGGGGCAGGGGACAAAGGAAGCACAATAAAGGATTTTAGGGGCCCTCCTGTAGGAATACTTTGCTGGGCAAATGAAACTGCCCGTTGTTTCCTCAGCTTGGGTCGGCGCTCTGCCAGACGGAGGTGAGGCAGGACCAAAGAGGTCCCTGTCAAGAACACCTGCTGGGGCCTAATTGGCCCCTGCTGCAGTTAATGGCTTCCTGTTGCTGTGTGTTTACTTCTCATTTGTTCCGTGGGCTCTGTTTCCCAGCCCCTGAAACAAGGGGCGCTTACTTAAAATCTTTATTCCCACCACTTTCTGTCTCTGTCCTTCTCTGGCTGTCTCTCTGAAGCCGTCTTCTGTCTCTGCCCGCAAATAAAAAATCTTTGGCCTCCTTAAAGCTGCAGCTCTGTTCCTGCCGCAGGGAGGGAGTTGATTTAAACCTTAAAGCGATCATCCTGACAATGTCCCTTTACTATTTTGGCTATTTGTATCAGTGCTGGAGTTGGTCATTAAAAGACGTTTTCTGTGGGTGTTCATAGTCATCTCCACCCAACCAACATTTACCTCCTTCACCTTTACGTGGTTTTTATTACATGTACCTTTTTAAGGGTTTAAACTATCCAATTTCTGTTATTACCCATCCATGTTGCGGTCCATCCAACCAGCAACCGATCTTTTGCTTCTCTTATTCAAAATCAAACTGCAGGGTTAACAGGTCCAGTAGAGGGACCCAGACATACCCTTTTATCAGGCATTCTACCTAATGCTCACTGGAAATATGAACCAGTCCTTCAGCAATCCTGCACAGATAACCCTTTTTAGGTAATAGACGAATGGAACTATAATTGCTTTACTGTTGGGTGTGTCTTCAAATTAAAAAAAAAATGTGTCTGTGCAGCTCGGAGGTGGACTTGCTGCAGTTTGTTGGATCATTGTCCCGCTGCACAATCCAAGTGGCATTGATCTTATCGTGATGAAGGACTTTCTCCTCTCCTAGAGACTTGTAGTTCATGGTTCCATCAGTTATAGACAGTTTTCCATGTTCTGATACAGCTGCAGAGCAGCACTCTTCCTCCTCCGTGTCGGACTGCAAAGGAACGATGCTCATTCTCTGAAAAGTGAAAAGTTGTTGTACAGCAGAGGGATGTATACCTACTAAACATATCCACTTGTCTCTCATCAGTTAACAGAATATTTCCCCAAACATTTGGAAGATAATCAAGATGTTATCGGGCAAATGTAATAGGGGCCTTTGTGTCGTTGAGGCCAGCAGTTACATTCATTATTAAACTCTATGGATGCCATCTTTGTCCGGTCTAGTTGAATCTGAGTCTGACCTTAACTGAGACAAATGACACCTGCACTGGCTCAGGTGTTGTTCTGGGTTACTTTCTGAATGTATCGTTGACAAATCTTTGGGGCCCAGCCATGTTTATCCCTTAATGACTCAAAGTGAATCACTGGAGTCCAAACGCCTGACATAGCTTTTAATCTGTTCTTGAATTTCTTTAGATAAGGGCATGTTGTGGTCACTTTTCTTAATCTTGTTGCCTATTTAATGTTGGTCACACAGACTCAATTCAGGAGATTTCCTGATAATGCTAAAAGTAATCAGACCTATGTGTGGCTACAAAGTTGCACTCAGCTGCACAAAATGTGATTGATCACAGTTAATTCATGATGTAACGGTGGGTGATGAACACTTTTCACACGGGACCAGCTTTGGATAGTATTTGTCCTTGAACAATTTGATACGTTAAAATGCATTTTAATATTTACTCAGGTGATCTTTGTCTGATATGTTTGAAGATTTGATGTGATAAGAAAAAGCAGAAACAGAAGCATTCATAAAGGGGTAAATGCTGTTTGCACAGCGCTGCATGCTGCGTTTAAACCTGGAGGGTATGAAAGGAAAACTGGGATGATTGATGGGAGCTGAGGGCCTCAAACCAAATTCATCCTTGGAGTGGTTCTGACAACACTTAGTCTTTGTTAATCATTATATACTTACAGACAGCAATTGTCAGTGGTATATTTTCTTCAGTATAATTGATTTTCATTGACATTTTGCATTTGCTCCCAATGAGACTTCAAATCATCTGCTTATATGTGCGGACGTGTGAGCATTAATACAATGAACTGTTCAGTATGATGCTTGTATGAGCTGTGAATCTGTCAGTTTTAAGGCAAGAAAAGAAATGATTAAAAAAAAAACAAGAAAAAAGCTGATCTGGCAACTTCTCGGTGTGAAATCCCATCAGGCCATAAACAAACATGACGAGACGGCGGCCCCGCCTGCCTCCGCTGCCCGGCTGTACCATAAGCACATTCCCCACGTCTGTGAGAAATACCGAAAATAAAAGCAATTAGAGATGAAGACAAATGGGGAGTTTGCAAACCCCCTGGTTACGTTTTTAAATAACATGCCAATTTATCCAACCTGCCTGGGTTTTATTTGCTCAATATTAACTGGGATGATTTATAGGACACTCGGTGCAGTAACTTGCTATCTTCGTGGCCGTCTGGTCATAGTCATTTTAATGTGTTGAATTTCGCGACTGTGCATTACAGGTCTGCGAAATTAGACGGACTAGAACACACCACGTCTGTTAGATTTACACCAACTTCAACAACAGGAATATTTAAGACAGAGATAAACTAGCTATCTTGAAAGGGTAATAATTTCCATGCCAATATGTCTACCCTTTTACCTAAATGTTAGCGTTAGCACTGCACACTTAAACATATGCATGGCTCACATCCACGCTTCTCCACCTGTGTCTCCTGCAGCTAAAGCGGTTTGTATAGATCTGCTACCTGCTGCTATCTTCTGAGCTAACGTGGCCTCGCTACAGAGTCCTCCCTGAGGCAAGGTTGCACCCAGCAGACAAAGTGTGCCGTCACCCGAGTGTGCCGTGTTATCGGGTGCGAGGTGAAGAGTACTGTGGCTGCTTTTGAGAAGTAGCACACCGTTAAGAATATCTTAACAACACAACAAATCGTGTGTGCAAGTGAAACACATCACAGAAAGCTAGTAAGCCAGGCTGCTGCCAACTGGGAAGGCCTAAGTTAGATAGTATTGTGGGAAAAAAAAGTGTTTGCACGCTTAGAGATTTCATCTGTTTCACTTTTTTTTTTCTCCCAGATCATTGAACACATTGTCACATCACACGATGTCCTGAGTAAGCACAGCAAGCAGTTTTTCAACCTATCCAAACTAAGCTGGCACTAAGTTAGCAAACTTAAATAGGACCTGCCTGACAACATGACGTAAGCTAAAATGTATTTAAAAAAGAAAAAAACACAACACATCATGCTTCGATCTAAAGAAATGTGAGAAACAAACTTATTTACTTGAATCAGTCTGGGAAAAGCGTCACAAAGTAATTTCTATGGCTTTGTAACTCCAGTTAACCACAGTGAGACCCATTGTCCACACCGGGTGAAAACACGTGATGAGCCTTTCCGGGAGGTGCCACGCTACCAAAAATACTCCAAGAACTCATTAAAGACATGCCTAGGAGGTCACAAACGAACACAGATCAACATCCAAAGGCCTCCCATGGCTCAGATATGCTCTGTGTTCATATTTTCTTAAATTCAGAAACAGGCTGGGCTGGGCATTGTATCCGTAGGAGAGTTTCAAAGCGTGATCTGCTGCCGACCAAAAAGAAAACAAAGGCCCGTCTCACATTTGCCACAAAAAAAAAATAAAAAATTTTAAGGATCCATACGTTTTTTGGTGAAAATATTCTGTGGACTGATGAGACAAAAGTTGAACTTTTTGGAAGGTTTTTTTATCTCTTACATCAGGCGCAAAGCTAAGAGCCTTTCAGACAAAGAACAACATACCAACAGACAAACATGGCGGGTGTAGCGGGATGGTCGGATGCTGCTTTGCCACTTTGGGATCCGGACATTCAAAGAGATCAGGAAGAAAATCTAGATCTCCAGAAGAAAATCACTAACCAGGCCACCAGTCTGTGCCTGAGGCTCAAAGTCATTCAGGCTGTGCTGCAGACTGATGAGCTGAAGCAAACCAACATGTTCCACCTTTGAATGGCTCAGAAAATTAAGGTTTTGAAGTGACCTAGTCAAAGTCCGGGCTTATGCAGTTGAGAGGTTCTGCTATTATTTTTATCAGGCTGTTCATACTCAAAAACTCTCCATTGTGACTAAGTTTAAACAAAAAAATTTAAAGATCTGTAAAGAAGAATGGGCCAGCATTCATCAAGAATGCAGTTTTCACAAATATTGACGGCACTTGTTGCTCCTGATTGTCTCACAAACAGCTCTTAAATGTAGTAGATGTTTACGTTTTGACATAAGATCAGGTTGGTTCAGATAGATTTTTTTCCCCTTAATTAATGCCAACATAGTTTAACAGCTGCACTTTGTAAAATACATTTGATTTTAAACATGCATGGGTGGAAAAAGTGATACTTTTTGGAAACTGGTTTCAGTGACATTCAAAAATCTTGGAGGGCCATTATTGCTTTTTCATCCAAACAACTGGGACCAACTTTCATAAAATGAGCATTTTGTTTGTTTTGTGTTGATTGCTTTTGTGTCACTACAACACTGCCACAAACAATTATTATGTGGCGATGTTAAAGCACCACATACAGAAATGTCAAAGTTAACTGTTGCAAATTTTGTGTGGATGAAAACAAGAAATGCTTGAACACTTGAAGCTCCTCCATGTCAGCAGCAGAATTCGGCACATACCTGGGGTAAGCAATGCGCCTGCATGCCTCCTGGCTTTGACCAGTGTGTTTGTCTTCCCCAGCACTCCTTCCAGCCAAGCTCATTCCCTGTTTGCCTTTGGTCCATCTTCACACAGAGGTGAGAGAAAAAATGACTCCACTTGCGTGGCCATGTACTCCTATCTCAGCTCCGGACCCTGAGCCACTCTCTAAAAATGTAACTCTTATGCCTTTTCTAAAATGATCTTTTTCTTAATTTATGCTTCAGAAAAGGTTCGAGGCAAGCAAAAAATATTTTAGTATGATTCTTCAATCCTACCCTCCGTGGGTGTAAATAACATTTTGTCCAAGATCAAATGCCTTATAGTCTTTAAACCCTTTAACCCCTTAAGCCCCAGAGCCCCCTTTCAAGGGGGCTTGAGCTTCTTAGCAACAATAATGCACTTGTAGCTGACTAACTGAGGCCGACACACACTTACCATATGTCCAGATCATCATGTGACACTCCTCTACAAAAGCACCTACCAAATATATGATAGCATCCCACATTTTCAATTTCAAGAATTCGTTCCAAATTTCAAAAATTGTCCCAGAATGGCCAAAAAACAATGGGGGGCCGCTCGGATTTTTATTTTATTTTCAATCTAAACATGTATATCTTCTCTATTGCTTGTTGTGTGGACATCAGACTTGCTACAGATGTAACCAAGATGTTGTAGTTGCAATTTATTCTGTTTATTTCCTTATTTACGTCAAAAGTAAGAACTTTTGTCTGTAAACATCTGGTGTTTTTTTTTTTTTAGGCTAAATTTATTTTTTGGGCATTTAAATCTTCGTTTAGTCAGGCCCAGAATAATTTACTCTCAAATTTTCACATCCTCTTCATCCTCCAGGAACTCTATGTTAGTTGATAACAAGATCAGCAGTTTAGGCATTGTACAAGTTGAATAATGCCTTATAAAATATTTTTGAGGGGGGGAAATGGACCCTCAGGCTTTACAGTTTGTCATAGCAAAACCACAAACTTTGATGTATTTTATTTTAATTTTAGGTGCCTGATCAACAAAAAGTAACTAATTATTATAAATGGTTTCCAAAAGTATATACAAAGTCTACAATTGAGACCCCTTTCTAGTAATACCCCAAAATCCAGAACACCCGATTGGATTTTTTTTTTTTTTAGGAGTTCCCTAATAAGTAAGTTGAACACTAATTAGTAGTGTTCGACTGTGTACTGTCCTATGTAGTCATCAGAGGTTTGTTAGAGAACATTAGTGAACAAACGAAGTTTAACTTTAATGGTTATTAAACAGCATCTTAAGCTTTGTGCATCTCATGCAGCGCTGTTCAACCCACCATCTGGGAAGACTACGACTTTGTTTCTGGGATTGGCAAAGTGGGGGTCCCAAGACACCATGTAGGGGTGGCGACATGTTCCAGATGATGATCCAAATTCCTGACTTAATAATCTCAGACATCTTTTTGTTTTACTCTAGCAAATTTATGCTTTTAACCTTCGAAAATGAATATATTTTCTCTAAAAGCTATGACCATTCAACATCAGAAAACATCCTGGTTTTTGTCCCGAAAATCCGTTAAATTAATCTCAAAACATTTTATTTTAGTTTAATTTATTTTTTGTGGAAATGTATTCCTCTGTGGCCAATTCATTATTTTCTTTAATCAACAATGGCTGTATTGCTATTTTATTCTTAAATTACGAGAATAGAGTCACAGTATTTTGCACAATCATTTCAAAGTCCTGATACTAATAATACTTTGATGCAGATTTGCTAAAAAAAATAAGTATTTTCTTATTTGTGAAACCGATACCAAAGTATATCTTGACAAGATGCTCAACATCCCTCAATTTAACACAGGGGCAAGACAGTGGTTTTTTGAGTTTCATAAAATTGCTACTTTATTCTTGCAATTTTATGACTTTATTCTTGTAATTTACATAAGTAAAAATAAATGGCACTGTTACTTTGGGAGTTGCTGTTGTAATGATTTGTTTGGTTTAATACACCCAGCAACTGGACATTGTTCATGTTTCCACTTGTGGCTTCAAAATCTTTCAGGTTGGACTGCAACATCATTTCGATAAATAAAAACGGCGATTTCACCTTGTTTCGCTGCTCTGCAGCAAATACTGTGACGTAATTGTTAAAAAAATTTAATAGAAGACTATTATATGACCCATAAACGTATATAAAATATCTTCACAGTACCGGGAAATACTACATTCAAATTTTCTGCTCTCCTAGTGACTCCAAGTGCACAAAAATATATTTAAGGGCTAGAAAAGTGTTTTTTGCATGATATGTCCCCTTTAACAAACCATGCCTACACTGAAACATGTCAGTGGCAGCGTCATGCTGTGGGGATGCTTATTTTCAGCAGGGGGAGGGAAGAGCTACAATGGAATAAACATATTCATGTGATGGAATGGCCTAGTCAAAGTCCAGACCTAAATCCAATAGGTAATCCTTGATAAGACTTGAACACTGATATTCACAGATCCTCTCCAGCCAATCAAGCTTTTTTTTTTTACAAAGGATAACGACTAAACCTTTCTAGAATCAAGAATCTTTATGTGTTACCAGAGGGATTTTTTTAGACAGACATCGCCTCAGGATGTACACAGATAATATATAACACAGAGAAACAACAGACATAATATTCCCACACCTTTTCTTGTTTTTAATACGTATAAATTAAATTAATTGATTGCATTGACAAAACAGACTTCCTGAGAAGCTTAAAGCCTGCAAATAGTCTTTAGGGTCTGATAAGATCTGTACCGAGTCCAAAAAGTCAGATATCTTTTTTGAACAACATGAATTACTGTGTTGTTCCATGCATTAATCCCTCAATGATGCATTCAAGCCCGCAGTAAATTCTGTGCAGTAATGTCAAATCTTAATTTACAGAACTGTGCAATCAGACATTCCCTGAGAGAGTAGAGTATGCAAATAGGCATTACTAGCATTGTGTTTGTAATATGTAACAGACAACAATCTTCTTAGCAGGGAGCAAAAGTTCTTACAGTTTTTGGAAAAAAGATTTTTTTGAGTCAATTAGTTTTTGATTTATTGTTTTTTAAGCGTCAAACTGATGGAAGTGGGTCAAGCAGTGCATAGACCGGATGGGTAGGATCAGTGGCAATGCATCTGGCCCTTTTATGGATTCGTGCAACATAGACTGAGTCTAGGTCCTGTAGATGGCATCCCATAATTCTCCTTGTGGTTCTCACCACTCGTACTAAATCCTTTCTCTACTGCACTGTGCAGCTCCAATACCACACATTTATGCTGAGACATAAAATGCTTTCTATGGTAGCTCTGTAAAAGTTTTTTTTAACAGTTTAGTGGAAAGTCCAATACGTTTCAATTTTCTGAGGAGAGCTTTGTTGAGCCCTCTTCACCAGGTGAAAGGTGTTTACAGACCAGGGGTCTCATTTGTAAAACTTTGCGTGGAATCTATACTAAAAGTGTACGTACGTCAAGAAAAAGAAAATGCGTACGCAAAAAATATTCAGATTTAAAGAAACATGCACACACAATTTCCCTTTATAGATTACAGCTGTACCTGAATGTTTGTTTACCTGGTTCCGCCTCAGGTTCTGCCTGCTACACGCCCAGATCCTACCATAATGGTCAATGCAAAGCACCTCATGAATGTTAGTGTGTGTTAAAAATGGGTCAGCTGATCTTTTTTTCATGGTGAAATGGCGACCATGTAGAAAAACCCAAAAAATCACAGAGTTTATTAAATGTGAGAATCAGAGGTAAAAGCACGTAATTGAATACATTAAAATAACTTGTTAAAAAGTTAACTTGATTGCAGTTTTAAATGCCAGATGGCCACCATACTGTGTGTGGGAATTCCTCTGAGCTGTGCATTCGGACTGACATTCAGAGGAGTGGAGGAAGACCAGGAGGAATGAGAGGTTTCCCTTGGGAGGATAAAGAACACCCCTCATCTGAGGGCACTTTCCAAAGTCAAATTCAATTAAATCAGAAAGATTGGTCAAAAGGTTTCCTATCTAAGGAAACCCAGCAGATTACATCAAGTCTTGACAAGCTATTTCCTCCTGAAATAGCCTGAAAGAGCATGAATGAGTGTGGAGCCACAGGGACAGTCGTCTGCATAGTCGATGGCTTTGCAGCAATCCCTCATACTGAGCATGCATGAAGCGCAGGGGAGAGAAAAACTCCCCTTTAACATGAAGGAAACTCCTAAAGCAGACACAGAGTTAGTATGAACGGTCATCTGCCTCGACCGACTGGGGGTTAGAGAAGACAGAGCAGAGACACAACAAGACAGACAAAAAAAAAGCACAGCGGCACACATTGAATCTTTTCTATGTTATAGGGTAATAGCGGATGATCTGCTCCACCCCATCCACCACCAGGGGCCTGTTGGTGAGGAAGTCACTGATCCAGGAGCAGAGCGGTGGATATCATCCCCAGCTGTGGAGCTTCAGAGCCAGCATGCCTGAGAGCATGTCCAGGCCATCAGGGACGGCATGTTTGATGTGTTTCAGGACGATGTTCTCGATACACTTCCAGATGACAGGGGTCAGAGCAACAGGATTGCAGCCGTTGAAGAAGGTGATGGTTGTTTTCTTGGAAACGGGCACAATGATGGAGGACTTCAGGACCATGGAGAGCTGTAGGGAGAAATTAAAGACGTCCAGAAAGAACCATGCTAGTTGGTCGGCACGTGATTTTAGTGCCCAACCTGGCACCATGTCTGGACCTGCAGCCTTGCTGACCTTCTGCAAGGAGGAAGTCAATTGGTGCAGCTGCAGGATGACTGGCTGAAGAAGATATTCAGACTTCCTGCTGCTTGGAGAGTCAAAGCATGCAAAGAAGCTGTTAAAAGTGTCGCAGAGAGCTGGGTCGTTGCTGGGCTGCTGGTCGCTGGGCTCGTAGGTCCTCATGTATTTTGCTACATATTTGGCATCTTTACTTGGTCATATATAATTTTCTTCCCACTTAACAGTCACTACAGAATCGAATTCACTGAGGTGTTCATGGATATAGGTTATTAATTTTAGTTCATAGTGCTGCAAACCTGTGTCAGGAAAGCGGCACATCTGATCGTTGGCGCCTGGGGGGAGGTGGGTGGGCGGAGGCGCTGCGGGGGTGTTGAAGGAAAAGACTCAGGTGCCAACTGGGACACCAGCACTGTGGGAAATGACACTGCTTATAACACCTTTGATTTTTTTTTTTTTTTTTTTTTACACCTTCCTCCTTACCCCCTACACAACGGGGGGTTTCTTTTCTGATATCAAAGTGGTTAATGGAATAGGAAATGATCAATAATTGTAATATCTGTCACCCACGGATGAAAGCCCTCCCCATTTGCAACGCTACACCTGCGGAAGCGCAGGAATCCTGAGCTGTGAGTCAGTTGTGTGTCTAACGGTGCAGGACAGAATGACACTTTTACATTCAGATCAAACAATCGGTGAGATTATTGAGAGGATGCTTGAGACAAGTGTAGGATCCCATTAAAAGTTGGTTATTTTTCCAGAGACTTGATTGTATACCAGCCAGAAACAATACAAAGATGCACCGGAGTGAATATTTCTGAAACCTGGTCTCCAGTGAGGAGGCTTGAAAACCATCAGACTCTAACCTGAGTGGGATTTGTTTTTCTCTGCTTGCTGCGAACTCCGGTCCAGACTGTTGGACAGAGAGACAGACGGCCTCGCTGTGCTGGCAGGAGGAACGGGACGGCCAGGGTTTGGTTAGTGACACAACGCCGCCACAACACAGCAGCACAGAGCTGTGTGGAGCTGTCCCTGCCGAGGACTGCTTTTAATGTTTGTTTTTGTTGTCTTCGCCTTTCCCGGTGGTGCCCATAGCAACATACAGTCGCTATTTATGAGAATGACACGGCCGTGTTACTCACATGTAAATTATCTCATGTGTTTTATTGTCGGCAGTTACAGGATTGTTTTTTTTTTTTTTTTTTTTTTTTCGTCCACTGATTCAAAACAAGTCAAAGACACCCGGGTCCAAGCATTCATACGCTCGAGAAAAAAGTGCCTTGCTAAAGTATTCACTCTTTGCAGTTACAACTATCAACTGCAATGTATTTTATTGGGATTTTTGCAGTGGACCGACACAAAGCAGTTCATAATTTGGATTTATGAAAATGGTACTTGTTTTTTCAAATTAGTTTATGAAATAACAGCTTTGAATACTGAAAGATTTTTTTTGGCTGCATTGCTCAAACTCAAATTAGCTAGAGAGAACCAGGAAGCATCTACTTTCATATCTCGCTGATGTTTCTCAGTTGTATTGAGTTCTGAGCTTTGACTAGGCCATTCTATAAAATGAACATGATTTGTTTTGGACCACACCACTGTAGCTTTGGCTGCATGTGTGTGGTCGTTTACTAAAAGAAGATAATTTGCTCCAGTCTCATGTCTTTTACAGCCTCTTACAGGTGCGGTTGTATCCCACACATTTTATTTTATTTACTTATTTTACTTTAACAATTTTATTTAGGTGTATCAAAATAAAATGTGCTGATAACAAATGCACGGCACACTTTTCAAATTATAACAACATGTAAAAGCTGAGTCAATTTCCTTCCCTCTTCACAATTATTCATTACTTTGTGTTGGTATATGACAAAATCATACAAAATCATATATAAATACATCGTTAGTAGTTATAATGTGTCAAAACTAATACAAGTGCATAAAGATCAATGTTTTTGAAAAGCGCAAACCTCCAAGAAGGCATCTTATACTTTGTAAGATTAAATATCTAATTTTTGTTGGTTGTAATTAGGATTTTTATCAGAGGTGGGTAGTAACTAATTACATTTACTTTGAGTAATGTTTTGAGCAAAATGTACTTTTAGGAGTAGTGCACTGTACTTTTTACTTTTACTTAAGTCAAATTATTACTCACGCATCACTACTTTTAGTTGTCTGACTACCCTACCTGCTCTGAATAACTTCATGAATAAAGAACAGACGGGTTTTAACCTAAAATGCACCAGAGAGACAAAAACCCTCATTTATGTTAAAGGGAGACTTCTTATTTGTAGACAAGCTTTGTTATTTTAATATTATTTTCTACCTGCTGAGCTCTTTGAGCCATGTGGAGGTCAAATGAATGTACAGTAAACAGTAGATATTGTCATTGGAAGTACTTTTCTCTGTTCTAACATACTGTATATACATTATAACTGCTGTAAGTATTGCTTTCAAGTTTAATGTTGAAAAAAAGGATTTACAAAAGTGTTTCTTCTGCCTGAATGTATTACTTCGTAATATTGTTAGTCTTTGTTTTTGTTTTTTTATTTCATTTTTGTCTTTAAAATACCAGAATTTGCACATAACCTTGTATTTTTGTCTGTCCGATAACATATTTTTTAAACATTAAATTATCACTTGTTATGATTAGTTACTCAGTACTCGAGTAGCCTTCTTACTGAATACTTTTTTACTCTTACTTGAGTAATTTCTTTGCTGACTACTTTTTTTACTTTTACTTGAATAATATGTTGAAGTAATGCTACTATAGGCTATTCTACCCACCTCTGCTTTTTATGCACCTGATAAGTTTCAAAGTTTGACGTAAGCCCTGCTTTGTAAAAGCTGTTTGTCACTTTTGTCTTTTTACCTTCTTTCAATTTCAACTTTTTTTTTGTATCGAACATTCTGCCAGTAAATGTGTACCCTTTTCTGAAATAACTGATTTTAAAGTAAATATTTCAAAACGTGGAAAATGAAACTGTTATAAGTCATTGCCTTGCTACTCATGACAGCTGGGACAGTGGTGACTGAGTGTGGAGGGCTAAACCCTGGGCCCTTCTTGAGGCTGAAGACCGGCCCTGGTCAGCCCTACCGCGGCCTGGCTGCTGCAGGTGTGGCTTTGATCTAAGTGTCAATATTTACAGGTCGATGTAATAAAGCTTCATTCAAATCGCTGCCATCCTGTGGGTCCTCAATGGCGCTGCCGCTCTCAGCCAATCAGCGACAAGCCCGCAAAGATCAAAGAGGAGACCGGGCCAACCACTTCTTCTCCAAACAGACATCCCGCCACGGAGCGGCTCGTCGGCCTATAAATCCGGGAGCTCCTCCCGGGAAATAAAAAAGGCTTTTAAATCCTCCCTCATAGTTTGGAGCCGTCCGCTAGCTGCCCTGGAGGCGTTTGACCCGATGGCGTCTGGCGCCGGCGAGTGTCCCGGCAAGGCCGCCCAGTACCGGGTGGATCACCTGCTCAGCGCCGTGGAGAGCGAGCTGCAGGCCGGCAGCGAGAAGGGGGATCCCACGGAGAGGGAGCTGAAAGTGGCCCTTGATGAACGGGAACTGTGGCAAAGATTTAAGGACCTCACCAACGAGATGATCGTTACGAAGAACGGCAGGTGAGCCTCGGATGGATGGATGGATGGATGGATGGATGGATGGATGGATGGATGGATGGATGGATGGATGGATGGTATTTATCTAGTGTTTCCTTTAATTAAGGCGGATGTTCCCGGTGCTGAAAGTGAGCGTCTCTGGGCTGGACCCGAACGCCATGTACTCCTTCTTGCTGGACTTTGTGTCCGCGGACAACCACAGGTGGAAGTACGTGAACGGGGAGTGGGTGCCCGGCGGCAAACCCGAGCCCCAGACCCCCAGCTGCGTGTACATCCACCCAGACTCTCCAAACTTCGGGGCCCACTGGATGAAGGCTCCGGTGTCCTTCAGTAAAGTCAAGCTCACCAACAAGCTCAACGGCGGAGGTCAGGTGAGCGCGGAGCTGGTGTCTGGTTATCTGGTCATTTTTATTATGGTGTGTAGTTTTCTATTAATTTAAGTTGTTACATGTATGAGTGTTTTTCATGGAAATTCAACCAAATTCTCTATTTTTCTCTTCATGTTTTTTTTTTCATAAACTGACATACTTATTAACATTTTTCACTGTGTGTGCCGCCAAACCCTCTACAAGGCATTTTTGATTACACTTAATATTTGATTTCTACGTTTTTGTTGTCTGGTAATTCCTTCAAAATTTCATGTTTTATTATTTTCCAGTTGTGTTTTTTTTTTCTCCATGACCCAAAGATCATATGAGGAGAAAAAAGACAAATTTTCACAACTTTTTTTTCACATCTTTGCACAGAAACGCCCCCAATAGTAATAGTAATAAGAATATTCTGATTTGCAACTTTTTGTCTTTCTCATAATATAAGATAATGCTTCTTAGAAATACACAAATTGAGGGTTTTTTTTATTTTCATATATCTGTAATATAAGGTGATGACTGAAAATAATAGCTACACTCATTGAAAGACATTGCTAAAAATATATACGCATACAAAATAATTTCAAACACCACTCAAACATTTTTGTGTTCAAGGCTCTTGGATGGAACAAGTTGTGAATAAATCGCCATAAACAAAACACAATGACTAGAAAGAAAATAAAAACAAAGATTTTCATCTATAGTTTTACTTTTTTTGTGTTAAAAAATCAGAGAACCCATTAGTATTTGCAATGTGTGGTGGGGGTGGAAGTTTATGATGGCATTCAATAAAAATAGAAAAAAGTTAATACATCATATTTCTATGTTAAAATATGGTGGAAAGAGATGGTGCTCAAAATTAAGGTGGTTAAATTAATGAATTAAATTCCATTAAGGTTTTAATATGTACTGAACACATTTAAATTGTATCCTATTTTTCAGAAATTTTACTCAGATCTATTTAATTGTGTTAAAAACTTACTGTAGCTTGGTTGTAACTATTCTGTTTAACAATATCTAGCAGAATAAATTTCCTGCACAGTTAACAGTTAGTAAACGATGATGTACGCATTTAAAAAGAATCAATCCAGGTTAATTCTCCTTCATTCAAAATCTTCAAGCTCAAACTGATACACCTGAAGGGTACATTTTTACACAGCCACAGTCATATAGAGCAGATACATTCTTGTTTATGTAGCTAATATTGTTTCTATGAACTTAAAATAGGAGAAGATGAAATTTCAGTAATTTGCAACATTTATTACTCATTTATAACTTTATTCCTGTTTTTTCATTAAGTCTCTAACTTTTCTTTACCTAGACTTAAAACATTACTGAATTATTAATAAACTTATAATACACTGTCAAATCCTAATAAGGTGGCATAAAGAGTACCAGGTTAGAGAAGCTTGACTTGTCAGCAAGTCGCTAAGGGAGCTAAAGTTCAACAAACTTAAATTCTCCTACCAACACATAAACTTTTTCACAACTTTTGCCAAAGTTCTTAGGTTCTACAAAGCCCTGTTTTGTAAAAGCTGTTTAACTGTAGCGTTAGCGCTGTTGTTAAATGAGGTAACACTTAATATAAAGTTGAATTTTTGGGTAAAACTCTCAACCATGAGTCTTAGTTTCAGTTTGGCCTTTACATTAATGATGTGGCTAATCTAGTTAAAAAGCCCCAGTTTGACTTTAGCGTTAGCTTGCCTGCTAATAATCTTAACTCTAGCTTTAGCACTGCAGCTATGCTTGGCATTACTGGATACAAATGAATGCTCTCACCCAAAGAGAAAAATTCTTGACCATGAGTCCAATTAATCAGTTTTATCTTTTTATTACATTTATATATTCATACACCATACGTCCCATGTAAGCATTTACCCTCTCCAATACAATACCACACACAATCAATGTGAATAAACTAATAGTTTCATGTCATTTGGAAAAGTCTTATCAACATGTTTAGGTAAGATTAGTTTTACAAAGAAGTAGGTGATATAAGAACCCAATCCTTTTAACATTGCATTTCTAAATGTATGTTGCTGGATGTAATGTTCAATCATTTTAACAGGAAATATTTAACGTTACCGAAATTCCTTTTTGTAGTGCACTCTGTCTCTTTTTACATTTTAGAATGCAAGAATTAAAACGTGAAACAAAAGAAAACATTTTCAAGTAATAACTTCTCTATCAACTTTTTGTTTTCTTTCTTTTTTTTTTTTAAAGATTATGTTAAATTCATTGCACAAATACGAGCCACGCATCCACATCGTTAGGGTTGGAGGCCCTCGAAGGATGATCACCAGCCACTCCTTTTCAGAGACGCAGTTCATTGCAGTGACAGCGTACCAAAATGAAGAGGTTAGTATAAATACAGCTTTTGTTCAGATTGGATGTTTCTTAGTTTAACCAATTGTTTTTTTTTAAGCTTATCATTGCGCTGCTTTTCTTTTAATCTTCTTCTTCTTTTGAGAACCCGTGGCACCCTCCTGGCCATGGTACCCCGGGCGGTCAACTATATCTCATATATCTCAAACTGTCGCAGGAAGAAAAAAAAAAAGTCAGATCGTGCAAGTACGCATATCATTTACGCTTGGCAAAGCCAACTGTAAAGTGTTTCTCGCGTTTACTTTTCAGATAACGGCTCTAAAAATAAAGTACAACCCTTTTGCCAAGGCCTTTCTAGACGCAAAAGAAAGGTGAGGCCGAGACAAAAAGTTTCATTTCATCCGCGTGGAAAGCAAAAGATGCAAACCGGACTTTTCCTTCTGCAGGAACGACAACAAAGACATGAGGGACGAGGCAAACGACAACCCGCAGTCTGGCTACTCTCAGTGTAATTTTTGTTTGTTATTCTTCAACGTATTCTGGTCTCCTTTCTTATTGGGCTTAAATGATGTTTCTTCTCGTCTGTGGAGCCAGTGGGCAGCTGGTTTATTCACGGCACGGGAACCCTCTGCCCCCCCACCAGTCCTCACGGTCAGTTTGGGAGCCCCATCCCCCTGTCGCCCTCCCACGGCTGCGAGCGCTATTCCAGCCTGAGGAGCCACCGCTCCGCCCCCTACAGCAGCCCGTACGCCCATCGGACCAACTCCCCCAGTGAGTCCCGTCGTCATACACGCACACACACGCTCATCCTCTCCCTAAACACGTGTCGCTGGGCATTATAAGGGTTTACATCCTTCCTGCTCTTGCGTGTTTGGGGCCACGGAGTTATAAAGTGTTTGTAACCACAGTAAACACAGTAAACACTGTGGTCCTTTTTTTTTTTTTTTATGTTGCAGCTGGCTACTCAGATAACTCATCCACCTGCTTGTCGATGCTCCCCAGCCACGATAATTGGTCCAGTCTACAGATGCCGAGCCACTCGACCATGATGCCCATGGCCCACAACGCCTCCTCCGGGGCCAGCTCAAGGTCTGTGGTCTCGTCTTTATTTGTTTTTTGCTGAATATGCTTAGAAACTCACACCAGATAACTGATAAGAACAAAGGAAAATAGATTAAAAAAAACATACGTGATCAAAACATAACTCAACAAATGCCAGAAGTGATTGTAGACAGTTTCCACACTATACCGTGTATGCGAATTGCACCTTTAGTAAAAACTATAAAATGACACATGAAACTTAAAACTATTTGTACATTTAGTTATATTAGTGGAGAAATGCAATCGACTCCAAGTAAAAACACACAAACTTTATCGTATTTTTCATGCATTTCAAATGACAGATCACGTAAAATCCGTAAGAGCTGTAAAAAAACATAACGATAGCAGTGACAACAGCAGAGATGTTTTGCAGAATAATGAATCCATCTGAATATTTTCAGTTTGTCACATCATAGCCACCAATTTTATTAAAGTGCACCATTGTGAAGTGGAAGAAAGAAATACATTATTACAAAATGACATCTGCACTTCTCAACCTATCGGAGCAACTTGACCGTATGGTGCGTGAGAAGTGGCCACCAAGCCATTTCCTCAGATTACATCAACAAATTGACCTTTACAATGCTGCACTATAACTGCAATAACTAATGTGCAATTACTATTTAATAACCTGTGCAATAACCCTGCTAAATAAGAGACTTCAGCTGTTATAGTCATCTCACTACCCCACTGTTGTTCTTTACCTGGTACCACTTTAATGCACAACGTCAAATCCATATGTATATAAGTCACCTTGAATGTACATAACTCATCTTAAATCTCTGCTTTATTTCTTTTTCTCTTTTTCTTCTTCCTTTTCCTCCTTTTGGCAACTTCTTTTGATTTTGAGCCGGTGTGACACGTGAATTTCTTATCTTATCTTATCTTATCTTATCTTATCTTATCTTATCTGGAATGCTGGAAGGTCTGAGAGGCTGGAATAGCTGCAGATGGAGGATTCTTTGATAAGAGCAAAGTTTGAAGGACAAGATTATTATTTAAAGTACAAATCATTTGCGACGTTTACATGGACAAAAGTCACTGGAATAAAAGTCCGCTCCGAATAAAAATGTGTCATGTAAACAAACATCGGATTAAATAGGAATGAAATTTTAATCCTAATGAGAGGGGTGGTTTATGCCGATTGATAATCTGATGTACATGTAAAAGCCCGAGTTATTCAGAACGTGGCAAACTAACCCGGGTGCTCATATGCACTCAACGTAAAGGTGACATATTAATGCGTTGGTGAGTAATAGTGGAAATATGTCGCGAAGCAAAACTGTCGGGGCTCCCAATACAACCTTTGTGTTCGAAAAAAGAAAAGAGCTTAAATTTGTTGCTTGCTCAGTAATGTTTAAACCGTAATTAGAACATCATGCAAGTCGAGCCTGGGTCCTCAAAGACAAATTAACTCATATCATACCGCATTGTTTACTATTTTCATTTAGGTTTTTACGCCGCTAGTGGCTTGTTTTTCATATAGTGGGCTGACAGGAAAGGGGGGTACGAAAGAGGAGGAGAGACATGCAGCAAAGGACCACAGGTTGGAGTCAAACCCGGGTCGGCTGCGTTGAGGACTAAGGCCTTCGTACATGGATCATGCACACTAAGCACTGCGCCACTGAAGCACACCCATTGTTTACCACTTTTGTAGTTTAGCAAAGATGGAAGTGCTTCTTCTTATGTGTTTTTTTTAGAGGAATTTGATAACTGTGCATGTGAAAGTGGTTCTATCCTGAATAAAGCCAGGTGCATATAACCACACATTATGATCGGATTAATTGATCCGATAAACAGTACCATCCGGTTATTTAATCCGAAAACATTTTAGTCCGACTGTCAATTTTTGTCTTGCCTATATTTTCTATTCGTTTTGGAACTCATTTGATTAATGTGGGTCTTTCTTAGAAAAATGCGACCCCAAACTTTTGAGCTGTAGTGTACATACATAACTCTGTCAGAAATTTTAAAAGAATTGCAAAATGCCATGTGGACGTCTGATCCGCCCCCTCTAAAGAACAGTCTTTGGGGGTGGGGGGGGGGGGGGATATTAAGACGCTTTTCTGTCTTAATACAGAACAGAAAAGCGTTCCCACACCATGATGTGGCCACCTCCATGTTTCAGTGTGGGGGGTGTCGTGTTCAGTGTTTGTTTTCCCACCACACATATCATCTCGCACAGTAATTTTAGATGGATTGAGAATATTTTGCTTTAAACCTGCCTGTTTCCTCCCTGACTTGTCTGCTGTGCTCCTTTATGATGCTTTCTGTTCACTCACGTTCTCTAACAATCCTCCGAGACCTTCGTAGAACAGATGCTGAAATTAAATTACACAAAGGTGGAATCATTTTGTGTCTTCTGACAAAAACGGACGACATTTGATTTAAAGATGGGTGCGCACAAATGCATGCCACACTTTTTACATTTTCATTTGTTAAAAATTTTGAAAACCATGAATTACTTGTCTTTTATACACTGCTGTGTGTTACTCTGACTCATAAAATCATAACATAATGCACTATAGTTTGTTGGTTTAAGGGGTATGAATACTTTTTGCGACACGTGAATAGATACCCTAGGTCAGATCTTTTTATTTTTTTTCTAAAAACAGGATTATCAAGTCAAATCAAATGCTTTATTGTGAAAGTGATAAACATCAGTATTAATTTAGTTTGATGTGTGACTCAGGACAATGCAAAAAAAAAAAATGAAAGCTGGGTAGCACACAAGGGATGATGCAAAAACATTACAGACAGACAAAAAGCAATGTGAGCCATTAGATTAGATCATTCATCAGAGTGATAGAAAAAAAAAAAGATTTTATCTACACTGATTACTGTTGACATGTTTGATCTGCTGCATGCTTGTTTCTGTGCAGTCAGTACACCAGCCTGTGGTCTGTGAGCAACTCACCGCTGACTCCAGTGTCCCAGAATGGGGCGTTGAACAGCTGCCTGGGCTCCCAGCTCCTCCGAGGATCGTCCGGCCACTATCCCGGTCTGCCTCACTCGGCCACAGGGCCCCCCTCTGGCTCTCCCATGTATGACAGCGGCTCGGCCCCGGAGGTGCAGGACGCTCCTCAGTATGAAGCCTCACCCCACGGTCGGCTGCCCTCTGCTTGGACCCCCGTTACCCCGCCGTCCCTTTGATTAGAGCATCTGAGGATGGACTGGGACCTTCTCTTGTTACTTTAAGGAGGAATAGACTTCTAGGTTTAAAGAAAAAAAATTGTTTTGGTTGGTGTGGACTATTTCAGGGTGTACTCTTTTCCTAAAAACAGGTTCTATAAGAAGATCCAGCAGAGGATTGATTCAGTCTTAAAACAAATCTCAGTTTATTACTTAAGAGAAAATGCTTTTTTATTAGTTGATCTCTTTGATCTGCTTATATTAAGCACAATATTTAGAGCAGGAAACAATAAAGCTTTAATGACATGAATTAGGGATTAGAAATGTTTATACTGTAAATGAGAAATCAGCTTAAGCTCTGTAAATACATGTTTTCTTTGATTTTTTAATTTTTTTTTTTTTTACCAAATGTAGTCTTTTGAAAAGCTGTGGTTTAAAGAGAAATAAAAAAAAATCTAATTTTCAGATGATTAAAAGCAGACTTTTTAACTATTTGTGTCCTTTTCTTCTTTCTGCTTCCCTGTACATCAAACAGCTGCTTGTTTAAGATGGCTAACGTCATCCTACTCTGTGGCATTGTCCTTCTGGCTTTGTGAAGTATGAAGTGGGTCCAGAATAGGGAGTGTCAAATGTGGAGATGAAGTTAAATTTGTGTATGAATTTGTTTATCTAATGGCAGGTCATCAGAAAAACCATGGAGAGTCTCACCATATGCATACTTTAAAGATAACATCTGATTAGAGGATTGGAAACACCTTGTTTCATCTTATTTTTTAGCCTTTTATCATTGTTGACAGCATCCTAACTACTAATCTGATTTATGTAATTTGGATGTTATGCGTTAGACCATAGTGCATAGTTGTGAAATAGGAGAAAGATTATACATGGTCTTTGAAGGCTATTTTACAAATAAGAACTGGAAAAGTTTTGCATCAATTTGAGTTGGTAGTTTGTAGAACAACCTGCTGCTGCAACCACAGCTGTGAGTCTTTTGGGGGTGCATCTGGACCAGCTTTGTACTTCGAGAGACAGACATTTTTGCTCATTATTCTTTATGAGACAGCTCACACCAAGTCAGACCGTGTGTGACTTTGAACAATATCAATATTTGAATCATGCGACAGAGAATTGGATTCGGGTTCCAGCTCTGACTAGGCCGTTCTAACACACGAACATCCACCAATCCAAATTATTCCAGTGTTGATTTAGCTGAATGTTTACGATATCCTGCTGAATGTGGAACATCCACCCAGGTCTTCAAGTCTTTTATTTATATAGTGCCAATTCATGATACATGTCCTCTCAATACAAATTCAAAATTCAAATTAAATCAGATTATACAGATTGGTCAAAAAGTTTCCTATATAAGGGAACCCAGCAGATTGCATCAAGTCTAGACAAGCAGCGTTCACTCCTAAAAAAGCGAATAGCCACAGGGACAGTCATCTGCATTGTCCATGGCTTTGCAGCAATCCCTCATCCCTCCAACAGACTTTCTTACAGTATCCCCCTGTATTTAGCTGCAACCGTCTTCCCATCAACTCTGTCCAGCTTTCCTGGTCCTACAGAAGAAAAGCATCCCCACAGCATGATGCTGCCACCACCTGATCAGAGGACCTTCTTTCACATCCTTGCTGTGTCCCCTACATGCCAAACTGCTGAAAAGGCCTCTTACCCTGAGGTTTCACTGAACGTCGCAGCAACTCCGGTCAATCAGAGCGGTTCCACGCGATTATGGAGGACCAATCCTGCCATAATTAAAAATACACACAGAAATAAATGAAGGACTTAATAATATAAAATGGCTTAAGAAAAGTGTCTAATAATATTAATTTGTGTGCCATTTAATGTGACAAAATAATAAAAATAAGATATTTCTTCAACAATTCATCAATTATTCATCAAAAAATATATATTTTAACTTACACTTTTATTTTTACTTTTCTTCTTGCTTTTATGCTGACTTATTTTTAACCCTTGTATTTCTGAAACAATCATTTATTTCTGCCTCTAACATTTCTAGCTGTTTTTTTACCCAAAGGATTTACACCTGCCCTTTTATTTCCTTTTCCCCTTTTTCCACTTCGTGTATTTCTAGTTCTTGTATTTAAAGCAACATTTTTAAAGCATGTTTTTACTCCACCATAAATATTTCTTTCTATTTTATTTTAAACTTATATTTCTGAAACATATATTTATTTCTGCCTCTAACTTTTCTAGCTGTTTTTTTACCCTAAGGATTTACGCCTGCCCTTTTATTTCCTTTTCCCCTTTTTCCACTTTGTGTATTTCTACTTCTTGTTTTTAAAGCAACATTTCTAAAGCATGTTTTTCCTCCACCATAAATATTTTTTTCTAATTTATTTTAAACTTATATTTCTGAAACAATCATTTATTTCTGCCTCTAACTTTTCTAACTGTTTTTTTACCAACCCAATTTTTGCCTGCCCTTTTTATTTCCTTCTCCCTTTTTTCCACTTCTTGTATTTCTACTTGGTGTTTTTTTACTTCCTCTTTTTCCACTTTGTTTATTTCTACTTTGCGTTTTACTTCCTCTTTTTCCACTTTGTGTATTTCTACTTCGTGTTTTTTTTACTTCTTCTTTTTCCACTTTGTGTATTTCCACTTCATGTATTTCTACTTGGTGTTTTGTTACCTCCTCTTTTTCCACTTCGTGTATTTGTGCTTCGTGTTTTATTACTTCCTCTTTTTCCACTTGGTCTGACTGCAGCTGTTAATGTTAATACGATGGCAGGGAGGGAGGGGGGAGAGGGGGGCGGTGTCACCGGCAAAGCTTCACAACTATTGGCTAAGGCCTGCCTCCCCGGAAACGAGCCTGCATCAGCTGGCCGCTTTCCCAGAATGCACCGCGGCCGCAGCTTGCTTATGGACAGCGCTAACAGAGATCACAGTGGTAAGTTAAAAAATACCTTTTCTGCTGCTGTTGTTCTTTAAAAGTACGTTTGAGGCAACAACATTATACTTTTAAGCTTCCCTATATGGCCTGTTTACAGAGTTAGTGTGTAATTTAAAAAGAACAAGTCCGACATGAGTGGACCACAGTGATCCGCAGATTCATTCGGGAGCGTCAGAAAGCTATGGTGCGTTCAGGAGCATGGGACATTTCATATTTACAAGGAAAGAGGCATAAAACGGAACAGAACTTCACTCATACAATATTTTGTCTATCCAGAAACAGTGTGGGCTTTCTTACAATACTGAATGCTCTATAATTGTATTTCGGTTATTTTTTTATTATGCACACCTGCTAGCTTTTTATTCTGAAACTTCTAATGTCCCATGCTCCTGAATGCACCATAGCTTTCTGAATGCGCTGTGCTGTGTAGATAGATTCACGTCTGATCTTCCGCTTAAGACAAAGCTTTGCAGTTTCAAAACTCATGTCGGCTCTCACGGATTACTGTTGTGTGAATGACAAGAGACCACAACAAATAAATCAGCCATTCCTCTAGGGAACGCAAAAGTATTCTGAGGTAACGCAAAAAAATATATATTTTCCCCATGTCCCCTAAAGGGCTCTGTATACACTTCCCTCGGCCTTGTCGTGTGTCAAGTGCTGCTGGTTCTGATGCCGTTTTTTGTTGTTTTAATTCGGCAAAACGTTCATTTGTTTTGTGTTTATCTCACTGACTTGTGTTGCTTTATTAACTCAATACTTGCTGGAATAAATTATCTCCCAAGGACGACAGCAGCATTAAGGACAAAACGCATAAGCAGAAGCAGTTAGTTATCAGCTATTATATAGGTTACAAAATATGTTCGGTCTGCGAGTGTCATGTTAGTTACACATAGCAGAAGCAGTCGTAATATTGCCTAGCTTTTAGGTTTAACGTGGGTTCTGTTGTCTGTTCATCTTTTATTATGAAGTATTACATAATTGACATTTATATTTTAAACAGGGACCACAGAAGGAACCCAGGCCCTCATCAACTGGCGTATTCCCAATGAGGGCCTATTTACAGGCTGGAGGAACTCCTCCAAAACCAAATGGCAGTAAGTAATTTTTATTTATGTCTGCCTAAATGTTTATGTTCAGCTCTTGTGACACTAAACTTGTTTTCTATTCAACTAGTGATTTTGGCTACCAAAAGGGCCAATAAATATTTGTCCCTTTTAGAAAAACTTGACAAGTTTTAAATAAAATCTATAAATGTTTTTCTTATCTAAGTGAGTTTCTTTTGAGCAAGGACACAGAGAATTGAGAGGGGAAAGAAAACAATTGTAACAGTGTAAAAAGACATTTATTTTATACAAATGATTTTACTTTGGAACAGAGTCAAGATGTAACATGTTCAGAACAATTAACATAAGATTTAAAACAAATAATTAACTTTTATAAACACCATGGACAAAGAGAACACCCACAAACATACAATTGATAAATAACAGGAATGGAAATTAATTTACTGATTTAATTTGTTTTACAGGTAGTGGAAAAAAAATTAAATGAAGCAGCATGTGTACATAACTACAACTGATCTAGGTTAGGTCACATGTAGGCTTGTTCACTTAAACATGCAGCCAGCTCTGCCGGGCTGCCAGTCTGGCTCGGAGGCAGCTTCCAGACAGCTTGCTGTCTTCAGCCGCCGGATGCCATCCTCTTCTGGGTAAACCTCCTCCTCCTCCACGTCAAGCTGGTCCCCTGCCTCTATACTAATATTGTGGAGGATGCAGCAGGCGGCGATTACTTTTGGGGCAAATGTCGGGCGGACCTCCAGCGCCCTAAAGAAAATGGAACGCCACCACGTCTTTATAGCACCAAAGGCACGCTCAATGTTTCTTGCCTTGGCGTGGTGCCTGTAGTGGCGTGCCTCCACTTGGACTGTACCAAATATAAAATAACTTGTAATTTAGGTAATATGCTGATATGTCTTAATGTTCTATCCAATTAATATAATCTATGTATCAATTTTGTGTCATTGTTGGCTCTATTTAAGGACAAGAAGGTAAGAGATCTTAATGGCAACTGGCGGGCGATAGGGCGTCAGGGAGGTGATTGGGTCCAGGAGGCATGGGAACGCACCATTGCAGTGTAGAAAAAACATCCCTTAGGTGGGTATAAAGCATTTTTATACAACGGAGAGCGCCACAGTACCAGTGAGTGATGGACAAAGCCTACATTGTCGATGTAAACATTCAAAATCTTTCCCCGTGCGTCACACACACCCTGCAGGATGATTGAAGGGAAGAGTTTTCTGTTTAAATAACATTTCTTTTGTGGCTCTGCAGGCGGAACAATTCGCACGTCACCCACCAATGGCACCGACTGCTCCTTTGAGCGCCTCGATCCTGGCAAGGCAGGCAAAACCAGCACCCACTCCCTCCAAATCTTGTCTTTTTGGGAAGAAATTTTTTTTTTTAATGATCCCCATCAAGGAGTTCATGACTCTGTGCACCACCTGGCACACAAGGGCATCACAAAGATGTCGGCTGTTTCCCTATAGGATGCACCGCCGCCAGCCAGAAGAGGGTCACCAGCACTCTCCTTATCCTCACATGTTTTGTTGGTGTTTCTTCCTGTAAATAAAAAATGCCAAATGTTACCATAATTGGTTTTTAATTTCTCACCTTTTCATATCATAAAACTATACCTGGTTAACATGTAAATTAATATAGTTCTCAAGAAAGAAAAAGTAAAATGTATAGTCCTGTAAAACTAGTCAAGTATAGCAAATGTAACAAATGGCTTCTCTTCTCTGGTGTTTTTATAATGTACAGATTCTCATTGTAAGATGTATTGATTAATTTTGCCATTTCACTAAGAATGAACTGAACTAACTGCACATAATTTATAGATTAATCACTGTAAAAGTGGGCAGACAGAAATGACTTTTCCTATCTTAATGATCAATGCTGTGGTCAGTAGGTACAACAAAGTACCCTAACCCTGCAATGTTATGTTAAAATTGTGTTTTCGTTTTCCCATGAGTTATAGAGAAATGGTCACAATTTCAACCTTATCACTTGTTCAATACCATCCTCAATGTTTTTTTTTAAGATAAAAGTAGGAAATAGGCATGTTAATCTTAAAATGACTACCAGTTGGCACAGTTGGGCTAGCAAAGCAACTCAAGTCAGTGAGATAAACACAAAACAAATGAACGTTTTGCCGAATTAAAACAACAAAAAACGGCATCAGAACCAGCAGCACTTGACACACGACAAGGCCGAGGGAAGTGTATACAGAGCCCTTTAGGGGACATGGGGAAAATATATATTTTTTTGCGTTACCTCAGAATACTTTTGCGTTCCCTAGAGGAATGGCTGATTTATTTGTTGTGGTCTCTTGTCATTCACACAACAGTAATCCGTGAGAGCCGACATGAGTTTTGAAACTGCAAAGCTTTGTCTTAAGCGGAAGATCAGACGTGAATCTATCTACACAGCACAGCGCATTCAGAAAGCTATGGTGCATTCAGGAGCATGGGACATTAGAAGTTTCAGAATAAAAAGCTAGCAGGTGTGCATAATAAAAAAATAACCGAAATACAATTATAGAGCATTCAGTATTGTAAGAAAGCCCACACTGTTTCTGGATAGACAAAATATTGTATGAGTGAAGTTCTGTTCCGTTTTAAGCCTCTTTCCTTGTAAATATGAAATGTCCCATGCTCCTGAACGCACCATAGCTTTCTGACGCTCCCGAATGAATCTGCGGATCACTGTGGTCCACTCATGTCGGACTTGTTCTTTTTAAATTACACACTAACTCTGTAAACAGGCCATATAGGGAAGCTTAAAAGTATAATGTTGTTGCCTCAAACGTACTTTTAAAGAACAACAGCAGCAGAAAAGGTATTTTTTAACTTACCACTGTGATCTCTGTTAGCGCTGTCCATAAGCAAGCTGCGGCCGCGGTGCATTCTGGGAAAGCGGCCAGCTGATGCAGGCTCGTTTCCGGGGAGGCAGGCCTTAGCCAATAGTTGTGAAGCTTTGCCGGTGACACCGCCCCCCTCTCCCCCCTCCCTCCCTGCCATCGTATTAACATTAACAGCTGCAGTCAGACCAAGTGGAAAAAGAGGAAGTAATAAAACACGAAGCACAAATACACGAAGTGGAAAAAGAGGAGGTAAAAAAACACCAAGTAGAAATACATGAAGTGGAAATACACAAAGTGGAAAAAGAAGAAGTAAAAAAAACACGAAGTAGAAATACACAAAGTGGAAAAAGAGGAAGTAAAACGCAAAGTAGAAATAAACAAAGTGGAAAAAGAGGAAGTAAAAAAACACCAAGTAGAAATACAAGAAGTGGAAAAAAGGGAGAAGGAAATAAAAAGGGCAGGCAAAAATTGGGTTGGTAAAAAAACAGTTAGAAAAGTTAGAGGCAGAAATAAATGATTGTTTCAGAAATATAAGTTTAAAATAAATTAGAAAAAAATATTTATGGTGGAGGAAAAACATGCTTTAGAAATGTTGCTTTAAAAACAAGAAGTAGAAATACACAAAGTGGAAAAAGGGGAAAAGGAAATAAAAGGGCAGGCGTAAATCCTTAGGGTAAAAAAACAGCTAGAAAAGTTAGAGGCAGAAATAAATATATGTTTCAGAAATATAAGTTTAAAATAAAATAGAAAGAAATATTTATGGTGGAGTAAAAACATGCTTTAAAAATGTTGCTTTAAATACAAGAACTAGAAATACACGAAGTGGAAAAAGGGGAAAAGGAAATAAAAGGGCAGGTGTAAATCCTTTGGGTAAAAAAACAGCTAGAAATGTTAGAGGCAGAAATAAATGATTGTTTCAGAAATACAAGGGTTAAAAATAAGTCAGCATAAAAGCAAGAAGAAAAGTAAAAATAAAAGTGTAAGTTAAAATATATATTTTTTGATGAATAATTGATGAATTGTTGAAGAAATATCTTATTTTTATTATTTTGTCACATTAAATGGCACACAAATTAATATTATTAGACACTTTTCTTAAGCCATTTTATATTATTAAGTCCTTCATTTATTTCTGTGTGTATTTTTAATTATGGCAGGATTGGTCCTCCATACGCGATGCGCCGCGGCACATTTCTAAAGAATTCCAGATGTGCTGTTGCTCGCCGCTTCTCTAAAATACGCAGCTGCTCTATTTTTTTCCCGCTCACCGCACTGACTCCACGTCAATCTGGAGCAGTTTACGAGAAAAAGACTACATGTGAAGACTTTGGATCGCATTTTTTCTGAAAAACTAAAATATTTAAACTCACCTACGATGGATCCAAAGAAAACAAGGTACGGTGATTTGATAGTAAAATAATAATAATAACAATTTAACTTTATTGATCTCACAATGGAGAAATTCACTTCTGCATCTTAACCCATCCACTCGGGGAGCAGTGGGCTGCCATGTGCGGCGCCTGGGGAACAATCAGGGGTTAAGAGTCTTGCTCAGGGACCCAGAGTGCAGGCAGTGGGGATCGAACCGGGTACTTGCATCCTTCTCTGAGTGCAAGCGCACTGCTCTAACCACTCGGCCACATACCCATAAAGAGCAAGAATAGGAGACGTGGGTAGTACTGACCAAATAACCACTTTACCAGTTAATTATTCTATTTAAAAGCCTTCAAGCAGTTCTATCGCTCGATGACGCAATCGTTGCGTCATCAGAGTCTGACCGCGCAGAGGCGCTCTGCTCTAACGCTCTCAGTGGGACTAGCAGAAAGCAAGGCGCAGCCACACCACGGCGCTCCAGCACCACTTCCACATTCAGTGGAACCACGAGGTCATGGCTTTGTTTCACCAACGGCATTCTTCTTCTTGCCACTTCTGCATAAAACAGAGTTCGTGATTAACAGTTATCCTTCCAACAAAATTTCCCACATGAGCTCCTTCTCTTTGCAGGTCCTCCAGAAATACTATCGGCCTCTTGGCTGCTGCTCTGACCATTGCTCTCCTTTCCCAATCTGTCAGTCTGGGTGGCCGGGCATGTTTTGGTAGGTCTATAGTTGTGCCATATTCTTTCCATTTATAGGCGCTGGATTGGACAGTACCGCCATTAGACATTCAAACCTTGGGATGTTGTGTTATAACCTAACCTGTGTGCCTTGGTCTGCATGATGCTGTAGACGCTGCTCACTAGTGCTCTCTAATAATCCTCCGAGGCCTTCACAGAGCAGCTGCCTTTATGGAGATTAAATTCCACACAGATGATCTATTGCACCGAATCCCAGTTAAATGCAACACATTTTGTGCAGGTCATCTGATAAAACATAAGATATAGATCAAAAGGGTATGAATACTTTAACATGTCACAGAAACATGAACGCTTTACAACGATAGCCCAGTGAGCTTTATACAGTAAAGTGAATTACACCACGGATGCAAACCAGGATTACCTGGATGAAGTTTGGATGGAAGAAAAATAAAAAAAGTCAACTCCTCTATTTTGCTGAGACAAATCAATCACTGACACCCTCGGTCAAAATGTGTGACAAGCTTTAAAACAAATAAACACTTAGACTGACCATTTCAGAAAAGATCTAACTGTTTGAAGAAACAATTGTTTTTAACAAAATATCTTGCACCACAACTACTGGCACCCTCAGAAATGAATTGAACGTACTGTTTATAACTAAAGTACTTTCCAAGCAACGTGTTACTTTTTGAAGTTGGTCAAAGTTTTGGGAAATTTAAATAAGTAATCCACGACTTCTTGCTTTTATGAGTTATGAATATAATGTGACACTGAGTCCCATTTGTCTGAGCGGCTCTTCAAAGTAGGAAAGACATGAGAACATCACATTCATGTAAAGCAGATGTATAATGATCTTCAAAAGTTAGGGGGGAAATATGATAAACGTTAGGAATAAAATTTTAAAAGGCTGTGGGAGAGCCCGTGTTTTTTCACCACCAACGCAGGGGGATGGTAATGGAAGTTCAACAAAATCTACAAGTCGGCATGACTGGTCGCAGGATTAAGCTAAAATGCATCGGTTGGTAATATACTAATTTGATAGGTGATCCTGCAGGATTATAGCAATGAAGTACAGAAAGGGCTGATTTGTCTTGTTTTTTTTTTTTTGGTGATTCCTTTAATGAATAACTGATAGACACACAACTCTGGAAACATCATTAAGAAGTCCAAATAAAACAAACCAACACGAATAAACGCATCATACATAAATCTCCGAAATACACGGTGTGGTCAAATAAATCATTACATGTGTAATTTGGAGGTTTATTACCCTCTTATCTGAACAAACAAATTCTGCAGCTATGCTCTGCAGCCCTTGTCTGGCCTTAATGTAATTGCTCACTGCTGTTTCCTCCTACATGTTCTACACAGCTTTTAACCATCAGCCTGTCATTGAGTTCTTGCCATTCTTCTTTTCTAAATATATGAACAGCTTCCCTCAATAATTTTCATGTTTATTAAAGTATTTCTTATGATTGTTATGAAAAACTCTTTCTCTACTTTTTTTACCTACTTACTGTACCACAAAAGATCTCCGAGTCACACCATCTTTGATTTGGCCGTAAACCATCTGATGTTGTTCAAGACACTATGATGCCCCATGAGAAGTTTGGGTAAATACTTCTCAAAGATTAAATGACCCAAAACTTGTGTGCAGAGTATTAATTATTAGTTTAAGTTTGGTTGGATGGTTGTAACAAGAACTACTTGAGTCCAACTACTCATTTAGAAACATGGATGGAGTTCATAGCTGAAGCAGAAACAGCTGTCTGGTGTCTGTATGGTATTTTTCTACCCAGGGTGGCACTGTGTGGGGAGGTGGTGTGTCAATTTTGTGTTTTAGTTATGTTTTTTTTTCTTTCCAAAAGGAGTGAAAAACAAAGCAACTGGACTTGTTTTCCGTAGTTTGAAGACGTTTCGCTTCCTATCCAAGAAGCTTTCTCAATTCAAAAAGTCTGGAGTAATGTGGAGTATCAAGCTTTATACTACTGCCCAACAAAGGCTTTGTAAGCTTGATGCTCCAGATTACTCCAGACTTTTTGAATTGAGAAAGCTTCCTGGATAGGAAGCAAAATGTCTTCAAACTACTGAAAACAAGTCCAGTTGCTTTGTTTTTCACTCTTTTTGGAATGACCATGACCTGGATGACTGAGAATCTTCACCAGTTTTTTTTTCTTGCTTATTAGCATGACCAGAGAATGGGGATGTGTTACCTCCGGAGGTATGTACAGCCTGGGTACTGGAAGAAAATCTTTCTGCACACCACGTGAATTTTGGTATCTGATTGTCAGTTTAAGATTCAGGGTAATTTCTGTGTTTTCCACTGTTCCTTCACACCATCTGACCATCTCAAATTTAAAATCTTCCATATGCACGCATGAACTGCCCCTGTGGATACGACCTGAGAAAACCTAAGCTGCAGTTGTCCTGAAATGTTTGGGAAGTTTTTGTTGTTCTAGGTGGTGCATACCTTTAACTTTTTTCTATCACATAGGAGCACTCCTTCAGTGAAAATACCACAATGCTGCTGTGCTCTTTTTGAGTTTCTGCTCTCTCGGTCTCGGCACACACGGGGCCTGGTTTTCCTCGCTGCTGTCGCTACATAATATGCTCGGAATGAGGGATTGCTGCGAAGTTAGCAACACAATGCAGGCATCATTGACTCAAAGCAATCTGCTGCGTTTCTTTAGATAGAAAACTTTTGACCAATCTGTCTACATGATGTCATTAAAGGAGCAATAAATGATAGTTCACCACTTGGTGGTGCTTGAGCACTGTCTGTAGACCAAAACAAGATGTGTATCAAGCCACGCCCCTTTCACCCAGCGCCCATTTCCCCTTCCCACCCATCGGCTCGTCTGAGCCTATTTACAAAGGGTAAATTCACAGCAAAACTGCATCACCTTTCAGAGGAACATGTCAAGTGAAGTAAGTAACTCATAACTATATTATGATGTTAGCAAGAGAACGTTTTGATTCGATTGGCGTGCTCTCCGCCATTTTATGCCTAGCAGTGGCATTTTATGGACAGGGAGGGGGCGGCTGTTCACGTGCGCCTGCTATGTAAAGAAGAGATTGGAGAACAACACAGAGAGATAGAGTATGACGTTTAAGCATAGTCCGTCTAAAAAGATACCTTTAGTTCTTCACAAAACAATTTTTTAGTTCTTTCTATCTTAAATAATGAATTTTTGCTTATTCCTCCTTTAAATTGACTCTGTAAAATGCCTTGAGATGATATGTGTTGTAAATAGCCACTTTATAAACTGATCTGATTTGATACTTACAGTACATATACATATAATAGGATTCATCTTTAATAGCTGTTAACTTCAATCTGAATTTCCACATTTTTTTAACCTGAGTTCACCCTGACTGACAGCAGGTAAAATGTAGATTACTCTTAACAACATCACCCAACCCAAATAAATAAAAAAAACGATCTATCTATTTTACTAACACTTCTATTAATTTCAACTGAGCTTCTATGGCATAAGATAGATGAACAAAGCCAATCCATGTAGACCAAACCTCACAATTTACAGGACTTAGACTCTTAAGTCTTAGAGCCATTTACCACAACACACCTTCAGGGGTCTGGTGGAGTTCATGTTTCAAGGGGTTATAACCGTTTTGGCAACAAAAAGGAAACCAGATGACTTTTAGGCATGGGGTCATAATGATATGCCTGATGTCTTTAAGATTTCACTAATTTCTGGTGGTCTCTTTTTTTGCTTTGTTTCTTGTTCCTTTCAGGTAATATTTTGTCCCTCTTTCTACAGATGAAAACTCAACATCCCCCAAGTTTTGGGGACAATGGGGAAAAAAGGTCAAATGTGATGCAATGGAGAGCTTGAAAGAGCTTGAAAAGAAGTATTATGTCCAAAGTGCTGGAAGGCCATCTAAGAGGCACAAGAACCCATTCAGCCAAGGGAATCAAGGTCAGCAATGGGACATTATGACATTCTCCAGCTGTAGATGAACAGAGCAGAGCAGAAAACTAATCTTCCAAATTAAACAGCAACTGATTCCCTCAAGTCTTTGTCGGTTCCAGTCTGATTCTTTCCCGCTGTCACTCTATGCTTGCTCAGTATGAGGGATTGCTGCAAAGCCATGGACGATGCAGACAACTCTCCCTGTAGCTTCTCCAGGAGTGAATGCTGCTTGTCAGGACTTTGAAGCAATCAACTGGTTCCCTTATATAGGAAATTTTTGACCAATCTGTATAATGTGATTGAATTTGACTTTGGAAAGTGCCTTGAGATGACATGTTTCATGAATTAGCGCTATATAAATAAAATTGAATTGATTCCTGGAGCTTGGTGTGGTCTTCTGCAGCTGTAGCCCATCTGCTTCACTATTTGACGTGTTGTGCATCCAAAGACAGTGATCTGTATACCTTGGATGTAACTAGTGCTAATTTAAACTATTGTTGCTGTTCTATCACCTCAAACCTGTAGCTCCCATCACCTCTTACAACAACAAAGCCTTCTCATTCTACCACTGCCCACAGGATATTACCCATTTTTCAGACCCTTCTCTATAGACCCAAGAGGCAGTTGCACTGGAGATCAGCCATTTCTAAAACACTCACACCAGCCTGACTGCCATCGAAGGTCAGACAGGTCAAAATCACTTAAAAATGTTTTCCCACTCTGATTCTTGCTTTGAACATCAGCAAGCATCTCTGCCATGCCTAGAAGCCTAAATGCATGGAGATGCTGCCATGTGATTGGCTGATTCAAGCAGATCAACAAATGTTCCTAAGTCAGAGGTATGTTCCTTGTATATACAGTGGAAACCAGATGTTTTTATACTCTGTACAAAAACCCAGAACAAAAGCAAAAGACCTTATAAAGATGCAGGCTGAAGTGAATCCCATCGACATGGACTGAAAGGCCAGTCGGAGAGGAAGAACCCATTGATCCAAAAGCAGCCTGAAACTCCAGACTAAAGACTGCAGATGGACTCAGGAGCAAAGATCTTAATTTTTGGAGACATGTCCAGTGGTCTGAAAAAACTCAAACTGAAGTGTTTGCTAAACGGAGAGCACCATCCCAACTGGGAAGTAGGGGGTGGCAGAATGAGGAAAGACGATTATGTGGTATTATTGAAGCAACATCTTAATATACAAATCAGGAAGTTAATACTTCAGGGCAAACAGATCTTCCTATGGAAATTAATTGCAAACTGGTTTAAAGGGGACGCGTCATGCTTTTCAGTTTTTCTTTTTGACATTGAAATCATTCAGCTGTGGTCTATATAAGGTGGAACTGCAATGCTTTGGTGTGGATTCCTCGTTAATTTATTGCCATGTTTATCCATGTTCTGAAGTGCGTCTGAGAGCAACTCGTTTTGGTGTGGTCTCTTTAAATCTAAAGGAGGCACTTAACACCCCACAACCCTCCAGGTCACAGACCTGCTCCACTCCATCTCGCGCGGCCATTTTTGTAGTCTGCTGGGGGATGGTGTGTAATGAACTGTGTGGGTTAATACACCCAACAACCGAACAATTTGACTTATGGACTTGTAACTTCGGCATCCTACAAAGTCACTTTGAGAAATAAAAATAGTGGATTCATGATTTAGCTAAGCCAGAACACCATGACCTTGTCTAGGAGCAATTGCTGTGACATAATTGTTAAAAAAAAAAAAAAAACATAACAGAAAACAGAAAAAAAAGATATCTACACAACACCTGGACAGACTACGTTCACATTTTCTGCACTCCTAGAGACTCCAAGCACACAAGAAATTTTATTTATGAGCTAAAAAATGGATGTTGCATTTGTCCACTTTAAGGGCAACAATGTCTATAGTGGAGTGGCCGTCGCAAAGAGCTGATATTAATCACAAATAAATTTTGAGGTTAGAACTGAAAATGTGTGTTTGAGCAAACTTGAGTCAATCAATCTTAAAGAAGGAATGGGCCAAAAATCCAGCAAGCTAATGTGAGACGCTTGAGGAAGAAGAGCTATAAGACCCAAAATCTGCCAAGACATAAAGTTTACCAGGCAATTCTACATAATACAAAGAAAATTCATGTAAAATATTCTCTCTTGTTGTTCTGATATTGGCTTTTAATATGTTGTCTTTCTTCTTTTTTCTTCTTTTTTTACAGCATATGTGTATATCCGGTTTCAACTGTTAAGAAAGACTAACAAAGTGAATAAAATGTGACGTTGCTGTATATTTTTACACTTCTCCTATTACCACGTTGTCCTGGGGCATTATTGAAAAGCATTAATTCAATATGTTCTTTCTGTTATAGTCTAAAGAAAACATCATTGTCGATATATTGAGGAAATAACTCAGCCTCTCTTTCAGAGCCAATTATATATTTCATGTCTTTTTTGCTGTAGTCAAAGCGAGGGAGAAAAAAATGAGAGATTTATAAAAAAAAAAAATCCATAAAAGCTAGGAAGGCAGGGTATTTCACTAAGCCTAATAATCCCATTATGATCCCAATGAAAAAAAAAAAGCTCTCAGTCAAAGCACGGCGCATTGACGCAAGCATTTCTTGACGTCAGTAGCTGCAGTGAATGAGGAATGGGAGGAGGGTAGAGTAACGGGGGGGGAGGACGAAAGGCGTGTTTACCTTCCCCTCAGAAAATACCAGCATCAAAATGCATGAATGCAACTGCAGTTCCATGCAAGAAAGCAACGAAAAATCCTCAGCCTGACGTCCAATCGTGCACATTTTAGAGAAACAGCATAAGTGCTGCAGCTCTGGAAATCTAAACCAGATGTAGTATGAATGGAAAAACGATCCTCTGACCCGGGAGTGCTCATAAATAAATCAGCACAGGAGAGAATGAACGGGATGCTTCAAGCACCCATCTGTGTCTCTCCTAATAGGAAAATTGATGTTTTTTTAAAAAAAAAAGACCATCTTAGAAGCTCTGTGCAGTTTTACTCTAAAAGGGAGAATGCTTCTTTAAAATTAGATGTGAGCGATGAGTGGAGGGAAAACTGCCATCAGGCAATTTGTAAGAGCCAGACTGGTGGCGTCATTTGGCTCCTTACTAGAGTGTTGCTGCATTTATTCAAAGCTTATTCCCAAGTAGCTTTGTGGCTCAAGTGAAAGCAAACCTGTTCGCCCAAGGACTTGCGCTCACAACATAATGCCTGTTTGTTCTTCTTATGTTACCCTAACGCTCGGATCGGGGTTGTTTAGGCAGCCGCAGAGAAAAAAAAAAACTCTCTTTTCTGCTCTTTCCCCACTTTCACCAACGTAGCACATCTACCCGCTGCTCGTCTGGAAAGAGGTCAAAGGCTCCTCACGTGGTTTGGTGTTAACTGTGCAACCAGATAATCTACGTTTACGCAGATCTTTTTTTTTTTCTTTTTTTTTTTCTAACTCAACATACCCAAGAGTTTCCGTGCGTCATTCCTGATTAGACTTGGAGTCTGACGTCGCCAGCATTCAAGAAGAAAATACCTCACAGAAATTGTACAGTCCAACATCTTTTTTTTTAATCACATCCGGAGTGACGGAAATCTTTTTTTCTTTTTTTCAAAATAGACGCGGATCAACAAATTGCCGTCAATGCGTAATTTCCATCTGACCAGAGTCCAAGCATAATCCGAGAGCGAAACACGTGATCAACAAAATCTCTTCTGCTGCAATTTTTTTTTTCATCTCATCTGGCTAGAAGAAGAAGAAAAAAAAATAAGCCGTGGACAATCCTGTGAAATCATCTTGTCCGATTACTGGTGCGCATATAGCTCCGAGAGCTGATCGGCTCCATGCCTTGCCGCGTCTCCAGATGCCCGTTTGGCCGGTGCTCTGCAACTTTACGCGCAGAAAGAGGCTCACAGCAGAGACGGGGTCTGAATGAATGCGGCTGAATTTTCCGCGCATCTCTCTTCTTGCCTCCCCAAGACTGTTGAATGTGTTCTCTATCCTGCCGGTTGAGCGCATCTCGACCTATCACCAGATAGACGCAGACATACATAAGATTCGGCGGCGCAGACATAGTCCATCACCGGAAAAGGGGAGCAGCAGATGTCGAAGAAACGGAAAAGTCCTGATGACCAGGGCATCCAAGATTCTCCCCCTGTACGGAGCAGCGAGCAGCAAGGTAAGAGAGATTGCTGTTAAAAAGTTGAACTGTTGGGAAAGCGCACGTGTAGAGATGGTTGTATTTCTTAATACCCGTGCAAGTTAGGACCCCAGAATTCACTTAATGTGATAGACCGACACAAGTAGTGGCCCAAGTAATGGGGAAGTGGAATATTAACGACATATTTTCAAAAGGTTTGTGCAGATATGAATGAAAACTGGGGTGTGCATATGTCTTCAGTTCCCTTACCATTTAGTATTCTGATTATACCTAAAGAAAACGTGCAATCAGTCGCCCGCAGAAGAGTGTAGTTGATACCTTAATTGTTTGTTTTTTTGCTGTCAAACCAACATATGATACATTCAGTATGCACATTATCTAAATTTGAAAGAATTTGGTCTAAATCGACCACTGAGTGGCAGCAAAGTATTCCATAATGTTCCTTGGTATGCGATGAATACGCATCAACAGGGATTAGTGGTACATGGGGGGCTTTCTGCTTGTGTAGTGGTTTGAGGCCAGTTTGTGACAATTAAATGGTTTAAATATAACTTTTATCTTGATATTCATTGAACAAAAAGCATCATGAAGACCAAGGAACACACCAGATAATGGAGAGGTTCAAAGCAGGGTTAGGTTATAAAATAATTCCTCAGGCTTTGAATATCTCAGAGAGATGCTGCAGGCATAGAGAGATAGCCTCTATCTATCCCTCCGCTCTCGGTCTGACAACCGCTCCATCACTTTGATATCAAGAAACTCGACTGTCACCTGATAAACATGCCCCAAAACGCAGGTATAACCTACCGTTTTCTCTCCAATCCTCTGCTCTCAAGGCGCTAACAGACTCGGCAGTATCTGTCAGGGACCTGTTGTGTATCTCTGCTAGCAGAAGTTCTAACTAGAACAGGTCAAGAAAGAGCAGGTATGAAAAGCCAAAAAGCCATTCAATCATCTGAAATCATCTGAAAAGTACCAAAATATATATATTTAGACATGTGGAAATTTTAATAAAATTTGAGAAGCATGTATCAAATTATTTATTCTATCTTCATCTTAAATAAATAATTTTGTTTTCTTTGACTTATTTGTAATTATTTAATAAATGTTTCTCCTTATAGTCATGTGTTCTTTTGATCACCACCTTATATACCAACATAACTCATGCTACAACAAAGTCAGTCATGGCAATGATGATTTATAAGGTGTTCAACAGCTGAATTGCTGTGCAGGTTAACCACATGTTAGGGATTATTTTGTGAGACACAGCAGCGGTTAGCAATTCTTTCATCATGTACAGTACAGCAAGCAAAAAAGTATTTATTTTTTTAATATATTCAATTTAAATCAGAATCAGATATACTTTAATAATCCCAGAGGGAAATTTTGATCTTCAGGCTGGTGGGGAGTTCTTGCCTCATCTAGGGTCATGGAATTTGAGCCATGGCAGAAAAGAACGAGATGTTGTCTATAAGCGGCTAAAATGAGCATCCTCCTCAGGGTGGCTGGGCACATCCTTATGCTGCTTTTAGGCCGAACGCCTAAACTTGGACACTTGTGCTGAGAGTTTTTGATGCTCTGAGCAAAGTGTGGACAGACCTGTCTGACGCATGTTGGCCTAAATGTTTCTCAGTATGAAAATATGTACCATGGTAAAGGTTTTGATAACTTCCTCGCTTATCCTCCTCCAGGCAAGGTCCTTTCTATTACTGTCTCTGTAGTGAAAGCTCGACTGACCATATTAAGAGGATGGGCACAAGCAGTGACGATCAGTTTGTCCTCCGTTGTCGACTTCTTGGCTTTTCATAATGCTTCCGCCCCATCGGAAAATGCACTGCTACGTCCATGGCAGAGTCTCTCTTAGAAAGGGCTCGGAGTAGAGCCGCTGCTCCTCCACATCAAGAGGGCTCAGCTAAGGTGGATGCCTCACTTGTAAGGTGTTCCAGGCATGGTCCAATGGGAAGGCGCCCAGGGTGTGACACGCTAGAGAGAAAATAACTCTCCGGCTGGCCCGGGAATGTCCCAAGCTTCCCCCAGAAGAGCTGGAGGACCTGTCTGGGGAGAAGAAAGTCTGGGCGTCCCTCCAGAGTCTGCTACCCCATCGACCCGATCCTGGATAAGCAGAAAACAGCGAGTACACGATTTTGATTAGATGTCGCAATTGAATTACTACATTAATTATTAAATTGAGGTCATCAAAATATGTTTAACAGATTGCTTTATTCATTTGTCTAAATATATTACCAGTGTAATTCAAATTATCATACATAACCGTGTAATAAGGTCATCATTTAACAACTTATTTATTTTGGGTATTTGTGTCACTGTTAGCTTTCATTTAGCAGGAACATCATCTGGAAACTTATGCAGAACATGCATGGAGAAAAAGGGTGACAGAATAGACTAACAATCATGTATTGAAAAGGTTATTATTCATTATTTTCTACTAGTGACATAACATCATCGGTGGGGGCCAATTTAAAATTATCTTCCCCCAGGCCCACGCAACGCAAGCTAAAGGGGAGGCCAGGAAAGGGGCGCATTAATCAGAGAAGCATTAATTTAAACTGCAGTTTCAATAACCAAAATGTACCTTTTTGGCCTGTTAAGTGTGGAGCAGAGACGGTTTGTTCATCAGGGCGATTGGGCGACGCACTACCAAAGAGAGAGGAGTGAATTTATAAGTTAAACCAATCAATCTGCGTTAAATGTTACGTTGAGTACGTCGCCTCCTGTGTCCCGCCTCTTTTTGGGCGATTTCAACATGGTTGAATATCGCCCTGATCTCTCTCGTAGACGTTCACGTTAAGAACGTTTTTTTTCAATACGCAGGCTCTGCAATGCATTCTCTATGGCTTCCGGGAGTGCGTGCACTAACATATTTACGTCATACAGTACGTAGATCTGCTGGATTACTGTCAGGTGTGAGAAGAAGAATGTCCGAGTATGAATAAAGTTTGATATAAAAAAAGTGTGAGAAATGTACTGGAGCATTTAAAACCACACCTATAGCAGCGATAGAAGTAGAAATGGGAGAAATGCCATTAGATTTATGAAGAACAAAACTAGAAATAAATTATTGGCTGAATTTAAAAAGTAATAACTCAGATCATCCAACTTGGGAAATTTTAAATCCATGTTGGGAAAAAGAAAAGAAAGAAATGAGAAGTTTTGGATGGACAATTGAAAATAAAATAAAAGAATTTAAAATAAATGATTTAGAAATTACTCAAACAACACCAATATCATTTATACCACCATGGATTTTACCAGAAGCGACAATAGATATGACAATAATGGAAAAGAAACAAGATAAATCCTACATAATGTTAATTGTAAGTCCAAACTCACAAAGCACTGACGGTAAACAGGGTTTACGTAGCTGGCAGTTTACCCATTAGATGGGTCACTTTAGCTATCACTGCAACTATTGCCCCCCCCCTGACACATTTGGCAGGAGCCGCCACTGGTGTGGAGAAAAGCTAACACTCCACTCCATCTTGAACACATCATGGGGAAATGTGCTTTGGGGATGCATTTCTTCAGGAGCGAGAGGAAAGCTTGCCAGAGCTGAGGGGTAGATGGATGGAGCTGAATCAGGACAATGTTGGAAGAAAACACGTTAGAGGCGGGGGGAAAAAGGAGATTGGCACAGAGATCCTCCTCCCTAACGGACAACAACCCATGTATATATATATATATATATATATATATATATATATATATATATATATATATATATATATATATATATATATATATAAATACTTAAAATATATATCTAAATACTTAAAACATATATACAGGAATCATAGATTTTCACTACTTTCTGCCACATACAATATGGCGGTGACGTAGACGTGCAAACCTGCGCCCAATGAGGCGTCTACGTATATGTCTGTGCTCCATCCAACCTGACCAACCATGATCTGTTTTGGAGGCAAACTGGCAAATTTCAATACACCACAAACAGGACAGAGTTACTAGATCCGTTTACAGATAATCCAACACTGATCATGATGATTCAGTAATCTAGTGTTTCCAGGATGTCTAATACAAACTCATGTTGCTTGGAAGCTCCAGATACGTTGAAGTGACACCGGCATTTTTACTTCTGCAGAAAAAAACACATTTTCATTCAAGGGATTATGTGTTTTTAATCTCGCCTGGCGACCCTGTGGGGTCACAATGGTGAGAAAACAGATTTAGCTTTTAGCTACAGAGTGAAGCCCAAATCCTTAGCGTGCCAGCAGGGTTGAAGGGAAGCGGGAGGGTCGGCTCAGGATTGGGCTTGATTCTGTTGGAGAAGAATGTGTTGAGAAAGCTGGTTTTAAATGGGACACTTGGATTGTTTGTCCTTGCTCCAGTTGTGAAGGTAGGACTCATGTAGCGTCAGAGGGGTGATCAGAGATAAATCGTCTAATAGGTGGTTCTGACAGGGAAACTACAGCCACAGAGTCCCCATGACTGTCATGTGTGGCGTAATAAAATTAAAATTGCTTTGCTTAGTCGTCAAATTATCAGTAGATTGTTGGCTGTAATGATATTTAAGTTTATTCCAAACCAAAGACGGGGTTTTCTCCACCTCTGCTTTCTGTACTGCTTTCATTTTACTTCACAGAAGATGACGTTTGAACATTAAATATCTTCAGGGGAAGCTGAAATTTAGGAACATTACACTTTGTGTTGGTTTTAAAAAAGAAAAACTGGTCTTGTGATGCTTTCCATGTCAGAAACTGCAAAGCATCAGCATACAGGAAATCATTACGTCTGTGGCGAGAAGGCTTTTAAATGCGCCGCCTCTTGCTGTCGTGCACGTATCAGCTCTCGAGCGACCAACTAAATTGCCGTTTTTGTTTCCGATGCCCAGCCAGGTAGGTTAAGTGTCTATTTCTACCCAGAACATTGTGTGAAAGAGGAAGTTGTTAGAGAACTGTGCTGCTGCTGGTCAGCTCCCTCTGAGATTGAACACCGCGTGGCTTGTGGAAGTCTAAATCCAGCCATTAAAATGATCACCCGGAAAAAAAAAAAAAAAAATCTGTGTGCGGAAATTTTCTGGTTGGGTTTACCCAAAGTGTTTGTGATATCAAGTAACCTGCATTAGTTTGCATCTTTATATACCCACATGTCAAAATTGAGTACTCATTGAATCATGTAGATTGAATACACACAGAGGGTTTTATTTTTTTTATCATTAATATCTGTTAATTTAGATAATTCTATCTTACAGGTATTGAAAGCCAAAACATCTGTTTCAATTTTATAAGACAGAACAGATCATCCATTGGGTCTGCCAAGGAGTGATGTAGTGATGGTTGAATGAGCCTGAAGCTTCAGAGCTTTTGTCACTCATCCTGAAGCGAAACGATTTGAAATAATATATTTGAGCTTTTATCAAAACACTGAGTATGCTTATAAAGTCTAAGTTGTTCCACTTTCCTCTTTATGAGTTTGATACGTTTGGAGAAATTCACTGGTTTAGCTTTATCTATCTATCTATCTATCTATCTATCTATCTATCTATCTATCTATCTATCTATCTATCTATCTATCTATCTATCTATATATATATATATATATATATATATATATATATATATATATAAAGGAGATTGAGTGTGAGCTAATATTAGGTATTCTTTTATTATTCAGATTTATCGGGTTTATTTCAAAAGGTATACAGTAAATTCTCAAAAGTATTGTGTGATTATGAAGTAATAACTACTGTGTATAAATAAACTCTATTTAATCAGATTAAAACCATCGCAGTCTTTTCTTAACTCGTATTGTTAACGTGAGATTAAACCTTTCCAGTGCTTGTTGCTATGGCATTAATTGGCCACCAGATGTCAGTGTTTTTACTTAGACTTAAGCCTTGCAGCCTTTTCAGTGCAATTAGAAGCTTTGTCGGGTTTAATCTGACCATCACTGGTGTTAAGAAAGGAAAGGTTGTCTGTCTGGAGTGTTGCCTCTGGTGTCTTTCATCTTCTTTTGAACAATACAGTACAGCCTTAAGGTCAGGCCAGTTTGCTCACTAATCAGGCTCGTCAGCAGAGGGAAGCAGGAAGTGCTCTAAGACTCCTTGGTGACCTGACTTGGTAAAACACAGTGGGACATCACCTGTAGCTGCATAAACATATTGTTGCTCACTGTAGTGTTCAAAGTGTGAGTGTTGTTCATCTGTAAGCGGCAGCTTTAATAACATATCAGCCGTTTATGTGTATATTGTTATGGAGACGCGTGGAGATTCGTGCAGACGTCACAAATTCAAAGTCAAGAATGGCATTGTGGAAAATCTGGAAAAACAGTCTTCCCATCCACTGTACTTCTGCTGCAGTTTCCTTTAGGTGATAAAGCTTTCCGGGTCCTTTCCTTTCACTAAGCACGTCTGTGTGCAGCAGCTTTGATAATCGCTGACGACTGGGTAATATAACCACTGCAGAAGAGCCAGTAAAGTTGTCCTTATTCATTAAGACAAACAGATGCCGACATACACTGCTTATGTTTCTGAAAGCAACTGGACATGAAATTATTTTAATTATATATACTATATACTGTATGTTGTTTCTGTCATGTACCTCTGCAGCAGATCAGAAGCTAACCCAAACAGGCAGCACAGGCATCTCCTAATCACTCTCTATTACTGTATTGAACCAAGCAAAAACAAAAAACAAAAAAAACAATGCAACTAAGAAAATGACTAAACATAGCTGATCTTAGCTTTCTTTGCTTTATGCTTGGCTTGTTGGAAGCTTTGCTGTAATACTGTCTGAGGTAAAGTCAAGACAGGTCTGTTTTAAGTATGGCTGAAAACAGAAATGTTGTCCTGATTACTGTGAACCTGTAACCATTAAAAACAGCACAGGACATAGGACTCAATCATTTTATGAACAATTCAACGAACAGGCAAATAAAAGGAAGGAAGGAATTTGTTAGGTTCATGTACAAAAGACTCAAAATGATCTTTCAGATGTTTTTTTTTTTTTACACTTTCTTCTGTAAAAACTATATTGTCCTGTTTGGCAGCAGCTGCAGTTAAGGTCCGACGACCTTTGAACTTTAATCTTCAGTAAAGATGACATAGCAAAGCGTCGCATTTAAAGATGAGAGCGGTATAAAGGCCCTCATCGGTTTAAGACAAGCAGTAACATCCTAAACTATATACTAGGGCTGCACAACATCAGGAAAACACTCGAATGTTTTATTACAGTTGAGCATTACCATGATATCGTTGATTATGATTAAGTGTACTCCTGCGTTCCATTATCATTAAACACTTTCCATGAGCTTGAATCTTCAAGACCATCTGAGCTCCTTAAGATTTGCATCCGATACTGGCATAAAAGGCAGTAAATTCCTGACTGGAGGTCCACTGACACATCGGGAAGCTGATAGATTGGCCGATATTTGCGTTTTTTTTTCTTGTATCTGCCGATACGTGCATGCGTTCACCAATCCAATTTGTTGTATTGCTGTTCATAAATATTCTCAGGAAGGTCATGCTGCTACATAAAGTGCACAAACATTTAATAAAGTTTATTTTTATTATTTTACATTTAAATGTTCTACATTATTTGCTAACATACTGCCAGTATACTTTGTTTTTTTTGTTAATACATGTTGTTGTTTTTTATTGAGACTTGTGTAACACTGATTATCATTGTGTCATTTCCTCAATTAAATGGGGGAAGAAAAAGTAATAGCTGCTATAAGAATTGGCCCCCAAATAATCAGCAGCACATAATAGGGATCAGTTAGACTGATGTCGAAATAATCTCGATCGGCATCGGCCTTAAAATAATCGGTCGATCTCTAATCCTGAGTGTAGAGCATCTCTACGAAATAATACAACAAATTTGGAGAGTCTGTGAAGATGCAATAACTTGCAAAGCTTAGATGGGCAGCAACATTCTGGTTAAGTTGCAAATAAACCAGAGGTATGAATAATTATTAAGGATTTATCAGGGATAAAAAGGCTCCCTGTGTGGAGACATCCTGCTTTTACGCAGAATCAGAATAAAAATACGATTTATTCCCACCTCTGTTGTTAGACCCACTATACATTTTTTTTTAATAAAGTGGCACAGAGAGGACAGTCGAGCAGAAATTAATGAATATGCGACCTTAACAGACAGAGCAAATATCACAAACAGCTCACAGACAAATGTACAATTTGCCTTGATGAAAATAGATCTAAGTGTAGAAGTTAATGAAGGAGGTCTTTAAGGTGAACTGATAAGTCAGGCTCGAAAACACCAAAACCTGCGAATCTAGAAAACAGCAACGTGGTCAAATAAGCAGCAGCAGCACCCCTGCCCAGGTCAATTCAGAGAATAAGTTGGAAAGTACACACATACCGCCGAGGGAAGGTCTAAATAAAAAAAGAAAGATAAACAGAATTTTGAAAACTGCAGCTGAGAAATTCAAATGTGTCACTAACATCTCTGTTATATTGATTTTTTTTTTTTGGCCATCCCATCGCCTCGACTGCCTCTCTAGAAAACCCAAATCAATAAATAAGGCTCTAAAACACGTATCAGTAAATTAACGTTAATTGTAGTCTCATAGGATAAAATAGAGATTAATGTTCAACTTTAAATTTCAATGCAAGAGTCCAAGTATGCGACGCATACATCTCTAACATGGCAGGGCATTTCTCTGCGACCTGATCTGTTCTGTGTACATTTGTAGCAACTTAAACAGATGCTGTGTTGGGCCCAGCAGACATTCTGGCTGGTTTGCAGCAAAGATCCAACCTGTTTCCTCGGCCCTGTGTTTAGTTGGGCCCGTGCCCAAATCAGAGTTTCCTTTGGCGTATGCAGAGAGCGAGGAGCTTCCTTCTCCGACTGTGACCGGCATCTGTGACTTCTCAGGAGGTACGCACCCTCTGAACCGCGCCCACTCAAGCTTTGGCCCCCTCTGTGCTTTCATGCGTGGTTCGTACACTGTGGATTACAAGCTGGGAAAATATATGTGAGGTAACCACAAATGCACCATCAGATAACCAAGCTGTTGCATAAACAGCTGAAACAAACTGTTTCCTGAATAAAAATCAGGATTTACTCAAACTAAATGGCTATTGTAGAAGAAAATATACTGTACAGACATGGCCAATACAAGTGCATCTACATGAATTAGAAGGTGATTTTAAATATGTTATTTATTTCTGTCATTAAACCAAATAATGTAAACTCATCATTCGTTAAACAGTGATTCATTTCGTTGTTTTAACTTAATTACATTTTCTTTCCACTGAACTTTCCACTGCAGTAGAATCCATGAAATTCGTGTTCTAATCAAAATGTCAACAGAAATAAATGCTTAAAATAATAAACACTGTGTGTGTGATGAAGCTATATAATAAACGTGTTTCACTTTTTTTAATCAAATAATTTAGCGGATCATCCTTTGATGAAATGCTAATTTACCGAGCTGTCCTTGAACGCCACAGCTGTCGCTGCCCCATTCACCAGAGCGTCTGAATACTCAAGCTCGTATTTTCCCATGGAGATGGTTTTTGTTCGCTCACTTGTCCACGGCTGGGCCAGGAGAGGTGTAGAGGCGGGAGCTTTCAGATTCATATCAGGCCAACAAAGCGGTTTTTGTCTCTCCTCTTTAGTGTGCAGCGTGAACCTGTCAATTACAGGGCCACCCTTGGGTGCCCACTACGTCCGTCCAATGCCTTTATACCCAACACAGCTGTGCCAAAGAGCTGCTCTCTCGACTAGGCTTAAGGTTTTACATTTCACAACGTTAGATATGCTTCTAAAACTATTTAGCGTATAAAACTTAATAGATTCCACCACAATGTTATTTTTATTTCCAGCTGTATTTTTCATTAAGTCGTTGCATTAGTCGGACTGATTATAGTTTGCTTGGTCTTTTATGTCTAATTAAAAGAGGGAGAGGCCGTTAAGAATGAGATCTAGTGTCTAAATTCAAGTCACCTGCATAATAAAGGAAAACATTTTCAAGGTGTCACCACGGCTGGTTAATCTGGATGAGGTCTGGACTTTGGGTCTCTGCATTTGAACAGGTAAATAAGATTATCTGACAATGGAGTGAGTATTTTGACCCCTAAAATAAGATAATTAGACATCCTGCACTTAAAATAAGATGATGGAGATTAATTGTTCCTATTTTAAGTGCAAAAATCTTATTCCATTGGCACATCATCTTATTTACCTACTCAAATCAAGGACAAATGCACTCATTTTAAAGAATATTTTACTTATTTCTAGTTCCGTTTTTGCAGTGTGGTAAACTCAATAACTGCAAGGTGAGCAGGTAATCTAGCTGCAAAAAAAAAAAAAAGAAAAAGCCCAAACCATCAACCCACCACCACCGTGCTCCACAGCATCTATGTTTCGCTTTTTGATGTGTTTTTCTTAGTTTACTCCAAACACGATGCCACTCGTTACGGCCAAACATCTTCCCTTTGGTCTCATCTGTCCATCGGACTCTATTCATGAGATCGTGAGGCTGATTCATGTGCGACTCTACAAACTGAAGTCATGTCAAATGCTTTATTAGATAGAAGAACCACATTTTAGACGGTTCCTACAGAAGCACATTGGCGAGGTCAGACACTGATGTTGGACCAGAAGCCTTAGCTCAGAGTCTCTGGTCTGATTCGTCCCAAAGATATTCTATCAGGAAGAAGGCAGACTTTATACAGGCCAGTCAAGTTTTTCCATACCAAACTCCCTCGTTTAAATCTTCATAGAGCTTGCTTTGTTTTTTGTTTTTTTTTTAGTGTACCACCGTGTTGGAGCAGGAAGGGTCCCTCCCCAAGCACTTCCTACAAAGTTAGGAGCCTAAAACGTCTTGGTTTGGTATGCCGGAGCCTTACGATTTCCTTTCCCAGGAACCGAACAGCTGAGCCAAGCATCAGCAACAGAGTCTCACAACATCATCTCCTCCACAACAAACTTTAAACCCGATGCAGTACAGTCAGACAAGCGCAGCTCCCCCTGGTAACTGCACACCAAAATGTTGTGGCCAGACAGGGAGGCATGACTCATCGCACCTGGTGATGTATGGCTTGGACGCAGCTGCTCGGCCTCGGGAAACCATTCCTCCAGGCTCTGCACGCACTGTTCCCGAGCTAAACCGAAGACCACATAAAGTTAGGTGGCCTGTGGCTATTAACTCTGCAGAAACTTGGGCGAGCGCCGGCCCCCGTGCAGTGATTTTACACGGCCCACCACTTTTTGGTAAACTCGCTGTCATTGCCCATCACTCCCACTCTGTCGAAGCGTTAAATAAACGCCCAGTGGCGGGGAACGTCTCACAACTGGATGTGTTGCGCAGGTGGCATCCTGTCACGGCGCAGCTTGAGTTACGTGACGCTTTGTCCCGTGCCGTATTTGTATAGACGTGTCAGAGAGAGTCGAGAACCGGTTGGCTTTCATGCTCCCCTCTAAATACACTATAAACACCCTTTCAAAAGGGCCACCGTTAACAGGAAAAATGGTTCTTTCTGATACATGACCGTAAAAGGCCAGCACAGACGGTCTGTGGAGCTGAGACTGTCGGAGAAGATACTTCACCGCTGTGTGACTGGGGTTTGTTTTCAGAGTTTTAACCGGGGCTGCTGCTAAGCCTCATAAAGCAGCGTAACTCTGCAGCAGAGCCGTCACGCACGGTCAAACTCACGCTCCTCTCCGTCAGGCTAGAGCGTCAAACACAGGCTTAACTTGTGCGCGTTACGCACAGCTGTCCTCATCCGTCACCGAGCTACAAATGTAAGATTAAGACGTAATGATTAAATGTAACTTTTTTTGTGTTATTTTGTAATTTTTATTTATTTTTTTGATTGAAAGCTTTAAGCTTCCTTTAGTTTATAATCAGTGGCTGCCTCTATCCATGTCCTCCCACAAAACGCCACTAGATGGCGCTAAGGTCTAAAGATTAGCAGTGGTCAACATCAAAACAAAGCAGGACGTTCAGTAGTTTATAATTTTTATACAGTTGTTGTTTTTTTTTTTTTTTTACAGCTTTATTTCTGATCTTTGCAACAACTGTGGAAAGCCCCCACTGCCCCCCAACGCGACAGATTTATGCCTGGCCTGATTTTAAGGGAAGCTTTATTATCTCAGTTTTTATGAATCAATAAAAGACTGATACAGTTTTATTGATTTACTGAGAAATGTGGCGAGCCATAATGCTGAGTTTATTTCTTTTCATTTTGACCCTATTAATAAGCGAGGACAAAGTTGCTGCAATTAGGGCTCGAGCTATAAAAGCGTTGTTACAGCTTATCGGAGGAGTTCAGAGTGAAGCAGGGGTAAAAGGCGAGCTTGGTGTGTGTGTGTGTGTGTGTGTGTGTGTGTGTGTGTGTGTGTGTGTGTGTGTGTGTGTGTGTGTGTGTGTGTGTGTGTGTGTGTGTGTGTGTTACTTAAGATCATGAATGGACTGTGTCCGTGTGTTATCAGTAAACAGGCAGACCTGGCGTCTGGCTGCTCGGCCACCTCAGTCAGTGTGTGCAGCGCAGAGAAATCGACGAGCCTCGACGTCAGCGCCCATATTTCTCACTTATGATTCATACGGACTTTGTTTGGTTTCGGTTGAGGGCTGCGGGGAGCCGGCTGCAGTTCACCCATCCAGTCACAACACAAAGTTTTCTTCTCCTATTCGTTTACACGGTTTTTCTAAAGCAGAAATAAATTTGTTATCATTTAAAGCATTTTGAAGTTCTATCTTTTATGCAAGGATCGTTGCCCTTTGACCTTTTTTTTTTTCCTCCATTTCATTAAACTGCAACCACAAATGTCAACATATTTTATTGAGTTTTTACAAAAGACCAATAGAAGGAAAAGGAAAACTCTGCATAGTGTTCAACATATTTTGTAAGTAAAACTCTGAAAAGTGTGGCATGCATTTCTATTCAGCCAGTTTTACTCTTTTAACAGCTCCAACCACTTTCCCATAAGTCAAGTGAAGTTAAGTGAAACTACGGCCGGATGCTACCGCCACCAGGTTTGATGGTTGGCATGGCTCAGGGTGATGTTATTAGCAGATTCTCCCACCTGAGCTGCGAATCTCTGCAGCTCCTCTGCGGATAGTATTCAATTCAATTCAATTCAATTTTATTTATATAGCGCCAAATCATGAAACATGTCATCTCAAGGCACTTTACAAAGTCAAGTTCAATCATATTATACAGATTGGGTCAGATTATACAGATTGGTCAAAAATGTCCTATATAAGAAAACCAGTTGATTGCATCAAAGTCCCGACAAGCAGCATTCACTCCTGGAGCAGCGTAGAGCCACAGGGAGAGTCGTCTGCATTGTCGATGGCTTTGCAGCAATCCCTCATACTGAGCAAGCATGAAGCGACAGTGGGAAGAAAAACCACCCATTAACGGGAAGGAAAAACCTCCGGCAGAACCGGGCTCAGTATGAACGGTCATCTGCCTCGACTGACTGGAGGTTACAGAAGACAGAGCAGAGACACAACAAGAGAAACAAAAAAGCTTTTTTGGCAGCTTTAATTCTCTCCTTTTGATCTTTCAGATTAAAATGCACCAAAAGGCACTATTTACTACTTAGGGGAATATTTTTTGTGGTTCCACTGGATTTTATTTAGGTTTAACAAAGCTCCCTTTAAACCGAGACCTCTACTTGCCCGGCACACTTTTTTAGATTTTTATTTGTGAAAACTTTTTAAACCCTTTGCCTTGTGTTGGCCTGTCACATAAAACCCCCATGACACATTCTGACGTGTGCGGTTAATGTGACTAAATGTAATAAAGTTTAAGTGGCAATACTCGGCAAGGCGCTGTAAAACACTTTGTGCTGCCCTACATTTGAAGTCTGACTCATTGGTTGAAGATCAAATGGTTAATAAAACAACTGATAACATTTTATTGTTTTAAAGTGGAAAAAAACTGCTCACACACTTTAACTGTAGTTCGCCTATTCAGCCAACCAGATACTTTAAGAAAAAGATTGAGCATAAGGCATGCGAACGCGTACCAGAATTACAAGCAAATTGCATATTTTCTCACATTGAGTAAATCGGCTGAATTTTTTTCTATTTAACTTTAACATTTTAGTTTTGTTACCTGAATATGCCATATTATCAATAATTGTGCAATACTTATTCTAGATTTTTAACCTATATTTTGGCCTTTCTGATAAATTAATTCTCTGTTGCTATAGAACTAACCTTAAATTAGATTATCTTGTTTTTCCATCACTGATTTAGCGTGTAACTGTCTGTGTTTTGTGCCATTGTCACATACAAATTTCCCCATTGTGGGACAATAAAGGAGCTTTCTTATCTTATCATATCATATTTTTTAATATTTTTATTTTTTCAGGGTTATTTTATTACTTGCTCAACAAAATCTGTTGTTAGAAACAATGCCAGAGAGTCAGTGTCAATGTCTTGTCCTTGTTAAATGTTTTCTTTTTTTTCTTTTTTTTTTTATTATCTATTATTCTAAATATTGTGACACTGAGATCTTGTATTGTTGTTCTGCATGGGTTTGTACATAAGTGCCAACAGGTTGTAAATGAGAACTACCTGTAGACATTAAGGTTTAAGGTGTTTTTTTTTCATATTGTGTTTTTGCATTTCTGAGAATCTTCTCTAGGAATGCTCATTCTTCGTTTTTTCATGAGTTTTTTCAATTTGTGTCTGTGTGTTATGTATGCATTCAGAGCCGGCAGCGTAACGAAAATAATATATATTGATTCCTATTAATATAATAATAATAATAATAATAATAATAATAATAATAATAATACATTCCTTATTTTCTGCTTTAAGAAGGACCACTATTACTACTACTACTACTACTATAATAATAATAATAATAATAATAATAATAATAATAATAATAATAATAATAATAATAATAATAATAATAATAATCATAATAATCATAATAATAATAATAATTTATTACAGAGTGGTCCTTAACTAGTGTTAAGCTGTATGATGTTAAATGTGTATTGTTACTTTCCTTTTATATCTTCATCTTTTGTTTTTATGCCTTTTTTTATTGTAAAGCACCTTGCCGTTTTTGACCTGTAAATGTTGCTATATAAATAAAATGAGCCTACCCATTTATTTACTGTCACTACTACTGCTACTACTACTACTACTACTACTACTACTACTACTACTACTACTACTACTAATAATAATAATAATAATAATAATAGTAGTAGTAGTAGTAGCAGTAGCATATACCTGCATATACCTCAGCGTGCTCACACTCTGTCTGAATCACCAAAATATGCACGGATCAGTAACGCTCCTAGCAGGCGTTTGGCAGAAAATCTTGAGTGAGACAAGTCGCTGACAGCACGTCAATGTGTGTGTTCAGCTAGCATAACGATGGCATCATATAACACTGAAGGAGCATAGCTCAAAGCCAACACTAACTCAGTATTACAAATCTAGGTGTGTGTGTGTGTGTGTGTGTGTGTGTGTGTGTGTGAGAGATAGAGAGAGAAAGAGAGAGCGAGAGCAGTAACGTTTGATAGGGAGCGGATGAGGTCACGGCTCATGTCTCCTGCTTGCGTCATCAGCTGCACGATGCGTTTCCTGCGAGTGAAGCTGCAGCTGATTCTCTTTTGTTTGCAATGAAAAAAAATAAAACCCACAAACCCACATTTTCTTCAAGATCAGCAGCAGATCCTTTTTGGTAAAAACACACTCTGGGAACATTAGTGAAGGCACATTTGATGTCCTCGTGTTCCTCTTTTTGCTTTTTTTTTTTTTTTTGCACGCGTGCAGTTTAACAAGGTTGCACAATGAGGCGTTTTGCTTGACTTCATGACATCAGCAAAGCAAACGAGCAGAGTTTGTTTTGCTTTTTCTTCTTTCCTTCGACCACATGCTCATGCACATCATCATCATCATCATCATCATCATTATAATCATCCTCTAGAATTACGGACACAATAATCTGGGTCAGCAGCGGTGCCAACAGAAACACAACCTGCTAATCTGAAGACCCAGAATTTACATATCTGACAGATGTGTTGGTGCAACTGCGGCGAGACGCACGTCAAAGACAGAAAAACTGAAACTAGGGGAGGGGTTTTTATATGTGGGTTTTTTATGTTCTTTTTCTCTCTCTCTTTTTTTTTCCTTTTTTGTAGAAATTACATTATTTTGGTTAAATTCTTTTTGATTATTTCCAATTCAGGCACGTTAGACACAATTTTCAGAATATTATATCTACTGTCACTGAACCTGAAAATAAACATAAAACAGCAATTCTATATTGCATTACTTGCAGATATTTAAGCAAATAAGTGATGTGTTGCTTTATAAAGAGTAAAAACTCAAATATTTAAGTTTGAGCAGATGTTTGCCAAATTTTTATAAAATTTCCCAGATTTTTCTGTATCAAAGGGGTGGGTCGGGTGGGGGTTTAGAGGTTTACCAGCAGGCTGATTCCAGTGTCGGACAACCATGCAGATCATGAGTGTAATGCGCAAAAATGACATTTAACTGTGCATGCATTTGCCACAGACGCTCAGGCAGACATAATTTGCGCCGGCGCTGTGATGTGGAGGACATGAGGCCCGAGTGGGTTCCTGTGAGTGGCAGTAACAGCATCTCCTTGCTCGAGCCTGCCCTATCTCTGACTTCATTGGCTCCGGCTCTGACGCAAATGCACCCCCCCCCCCCCCCCCGACTCCCCCCACACGACACAACCACCACCGCCGCTACTACCAGCCATCACCACCACCACAACCACCGCCGCCCCTGTGCACTTCTTTCATCAGGTTTTTTTTTCCTTTTCTTTCGCACATTTCTTTCCCTTTGATTTATGTGCTCACTGCAGCTCCACTCGCACGGCGTTAGAAAGCTGCACCACCTGTCTGCTGCGAACGTGCTCGCTCCCAGCCGCAGTGATAAAAATCTGTTCTCATTCTTCACCTCTTTCTGTCTGGAATAACTGTGCATTGTCAGCGTCACAGAGGGCAAACGATTACCGACCACGTCACGGCGTGCAGTTCTTCCCAAAAGTATTCCCACACATGAACGCTTCTAGATTTTCCTGCGTCTTTCGTATAATCTGTTGCCGCATGTGTCCACAAGAGATGCGAGTTGCTGAAATTAATACAAATTTGATGCAGGGCCAGTTGTTTTTTTTTTTTCCAAGTCTTGCCAAAAATGTGCAGTTGGATTTAGGTCTGAACTTTGACTAGGCCGTCCTAGCTCATGAATATGCTTTTTGCAGCTCACTCCGTGCTGATCTAGCGTGCTCTACATCTGCAGACCAGCACTAATTTGTTGATTCCTGTCCGCAATTAACCAAAACGTTACAAAACTGAAAGAAGTTTCATGGAGTTCTTTATCGTTCGACCTGTATTTACAACATAGTAGAGCTTGCTTATCATCGTTTTCAATAATAAACAAATAAAACAGTACCCTTTATACTAAAGCTACTAGCCAAAATAATGTGCAAAATCCATCCAAATGATTTTGCCACCTACAGAGAAGTTTTTCTGTTATCTTTGCCTTTGTGTTGTTAATAATTGTTTAAGTGAGATAAAATCCATTAGCCTGAAGAAAAGCTTTCTTGGCGCCTTTGGTGACGTCCCATTAAGGTAGCTAACCAAAGCTCTCATGGATACGTCCATTTGTGGGTTTTTGTCCTAAAGCGTCATGATCTATGTTAAAATATGACAAAGGTCTCTTGTTTAGCACAACATTTACTGATGCAAACTGATCCCATTGATTTCTGGGCCTCTTGTGATGTCATCAACCCAAACATACAAATAGGAGAAGTCAGAACAAATTGCTTAAGGTAACTTTTGAGTTATAGCCAAACCCAGCCTCTGTTATATGCAGAAGAGTCAGCAGCCAAAACAGTCGACTGCTATCTGCCATTCTTTCCCCATCTTCTTCTGTGGTTTTTAAAATTGTGGGCAGCCGTAATGTTGTGCCGCGATGCAGTGATCATTGCACATTAATTGATATTTATTTAAATTACTTGCTTTATCCTTGATCTGTTATGCTGCACCTTTTTCATCTGACTTTTTTTTTTTTGACTTACTGACTAAATGCGTACATTCTGAAATCAAAACAGGACCATTTAACTACTTTACTCGCCTCCAGACAGCTTTAAATTCAGATGAATTGGACCTGGAGTTATCTGGTTCTGGTTGAAATGCCAGGCAAAGCACTAAAACTGCTTTTTATTGGAATTTGTAGAAATTTAAGACAAACTCCAGACTGTGTTATAAAGAATCTGTGTTTAGTGTATTATCCTGTTTGACAAGTCCAAGCAGTAATTGATTTTGAAACAGTGCTGTTTTTGTTTTGGTCAGATAGCGAAGCAGCACTGACATGGTGCTGCACGAAAAAACCTGCAGTCAGCTTCGGGATGGTGTTGGTATGTGATTTGGCAAACCTACGAATAATAAGAACCAATTGTCATTCTAGCATTTAAAAGGTAATATTTTACACTCAGAATTTTATGGAAAAAAAAGAACATTTGAGGATGGAAAGATGTGAGATTTGTTCATAAAAAATGTGTAGAAACCTCATATAAGGCAAGGATTAACATTCTCTATTGACACTTGAAAATTGCTTGTAGATTAATCACCTTTCAGGAGAAATTAAGCATTGTTTCTATGCCGTCTACAAGAGCTAGTCACGGTTTATGCTACACGAGTCCATATAGCCACAGATCGCCCCTTCACGGGCAATACACTGTTTTTATCATTCTTCCACAAACACACATTTGTTTGTCCACTTCCATCAGGTAAACGATTCAGGAACATTAAATCAAAAACTAAACCGACTTAGACAGCTTCTAAACAGCTTCTTTCCCAAACCTGCCTGCTGATAATCAAACAAACCAGCGGCCCACTTCATAGTCTGTTACATGTTTGGAAACATATTACCTGTTCCACGTGTTCTTGATCCAATTAAGATTTATTCACACTGTCTCTCACAGGCTAGTGTCCGATTACATTTCAATGTTGCTAATTACTATTTGAACACTTCTAGCTTCTCAGAACGTGTTCGCTTGGACATCCATGCAAATTGCACAGTTTTTTAACTTGAGATTTTTAGCTAACTGGAACATTTCAATTTGTGCTACTTCTCATTAATCTGGTAGATTCCTACAATTCATGCAACTGTTACCTGTCTATGTTTGACTTAAACACTCAAATTTTACCAGATGCTATGGACTATTTGCACACTTTTAGCTTCTGATGTTGTTCAGTACACTCAACTTGAACATTTGTGTCTTTTATTTGTGTCTCTGTGTTATATGTGAACTCTGAGCAAGAAATTTCATTATGATTACATAATGACGACAAAGACTTGATTCTTGGTGAGATGTAAGAGCATCCCAGGGTTTTGTTTACATCTGTACATTGTGTCATCAGAGCTCATTTGATTTTTTCTCTTCCTGTCCTGCTTCTTCTTTGCAGTGATGCATTTCAGTTCTAAACTTCTATGTGGCTCCCAACCCGAGTCCATCCGCCTCCTGCAGGGGATAAATATGTACATGTTTAAATTAAAATCAATTTTAAAAAGCACATTTTCCGGTAGTTGATGAGCTGCTGCTTTTTAACAATTTTACATCAGAAATGTGTCAAGGAATTATGACGCTGACGCACAGCTTCCTCTTATGAGAGTCAGGGTGCTTTTGTTTGTTTGCTCGGATTTCCTGTTCAAGCCTTGTGCTGACGTGAATAAAATCGCTGTATTACTTCAAATGAAAGTAGGTTATGACTTAATGTGATGTCCAGCTCGGGTTTCAAAGTAATGCATTTCAGTCAGAGAAACCTTTGATGGGTTCACCATGTTCCTTTTCCGGGACGCATGCAGGAAGCGTCAGGTTACATCGCATTTAGTCAATAAATCTAAGCTGTTGCCAATAAAATTGCTGAGGGATCTTCAAGCCATGCTTTCTGGAACAACATTATATTGGAAATTTATTACCTAAATAACACAGATACGATATGAATTTCTAACATTTCCTTGACACAGTGTAACCCATATGGAAAAGAAATGGAAATGTAAAAACATTAAAAAAATGTAAGCATTCAATCATCTTCAGTTTATGTTTTATATATTGAACAACACATAATCTTATATATTTACTCATGAGAGTGCCATCGTTTGCATTTATTTTATACAATATAATGTTATGAATTAATATAATTAAGAATTATGTAAAAACTATGTATGTTAGAGATAAGTAATTAATTTAACATATATTTTCCATACATGTTTTGCATATCATTTTCATATATATTTTTTCTATGCCCGTTGAAAATACCAATACTTTCCATGTATGAACACATACTATTTTATATATTGGTTTGCTGTATGTAAAGTAAATATGCATAGAAGAAAAGTTATGTTGTCTTTACATGTTTAATGTACCTACTTTTAAAAGTCATCTACTGAAAGTTGGTATTAAAGCATAAATGAGTATTTGCCATTACATATAAGTTTTGTTGGAGGAGCACATGGCATTCAATGTTCATTCATTGCTGCATTTAAGTAAAAGTGTTAGACACAGGGGTCCTCTCTGAGCTCATCCCGCCTTCATGTCTGAAGATTTCACTCCTGCAACAAGTAAAAAGTAGTCAAGGTGTCCCAACAAATATGCATTGTGCTTTCCCTCGTTTAGCAAAGCAATTACTGACAAATGCATCTGCAGAAGTTTCCGCAATAAAATAAGACAATGAAATACCAACAACAGAAGTACAAAAAGTTTACTGAGGCAGCTGTGCAGATCAATATCTGTTGGTGACCAAGCTGCACAGTAAGGGGTTTCCTTAAACTCTGTGGTAAATTACTACAAGAGAATAGCTGTAAATTGCGCTATGGATCATGGCCATGCATACAGTGAAGCAAAACAAAGAAACAACTCTGTTTTGCTTCTGAAAGATGGGGAAAAAAAAGAATTCCCTGTCACGCTTTATTGAGACAACTGATCAGTGTTTATAAGCCATAGGACATTTTTGGTAATTGCACAGCGCAGAATTTGGCCAAAGGTTCTCTAATCAGACTTTCCCACAGGCTTTCACAGAGCTATAAATCCTACTCAGATAGTTGGACCATGTATGTCCACCGTCCAGCTCGTCTGCATGTCGGCTACTGAACACGCTTTTCTGTAAATGATTTTCTGTAAACGATTGAAAATATGAGTTTATTTTGGGCTTCTGAGCTAATAAGGACACTTTTTAAACAAATGAAATTGCACGTCAGTGAAGAAGATGTATATTTGTTGTTGTGGGAAGCACTCTGCAATGCCTGTTATCAACATTTATGTATTTTGGTGAAAATTACAAAAGAAAAGTAATTTAGTGGTACAAAGATCATTATAATGAACTTGAGTTATGTGAAAAGACAGCCAACTATTGCCATTTATTCTCAAAGATACTGTAATGTGTTTAATCGTTGTATTTCTACAACAAGAATGGACGGATTAGTTTAATTTTAAGTATTTTATAAAATACTTAAAACACGTCTAAAACATTTGGCAAAATACTAAATTTGGAAATATTTTTTTAGTCGACTTTCACCTGCTTTTTGTACACTCCTGCATTTCCTTGTAATTTTATTATCATATTTGGTTGTAGTTTATGTATGTCTTACATTTGTGACACCACAAGTATTTTATATGTTTCTTGCAGTAGTTTAGTTTTGCTGATGATTGTCCAGTCATATAAGTCTGATTTTCTACTAGTGATATTGTATGTATAATTACTGTCATATATTTTTTCTGATTAGGACCCAAATCATCTACATTTCCTTTGGTCTAAATTTACTGACAATCTTGTCTCTGGTTTCACTGTCTGATGCATTACACAGGTTTAACCTAAAATAGATACAAACTTTCTAAGCTTTATAAATATCTTTTCCATGTGGGTAGAGCTGTACTCTCATTTTGTTCGCTCACGCTGCCATTTCGCCTTGATTTGCTTCCATTTCACATGAACATTCCAAAAAAAGGTAAAAAACAAAGATTTCACATGAACGTATTTAGCTGTTCTGGATCTGTTTAAATGTCTTTAAAGATAAGACCACTATGTTCCCAAAAGTGTTCTCTCACCCCTCCAAATGATTAAATTCATTTCTTCCAGTCCCGTCAAAGGCCAGTGGTGTATAAAAGTCAGTACCCAGGCATGCAGACTGCTTCCGCAGACATTTGTGAACAGGAGGTCAGCGAATTCAAGCCTTGTTCTGTGACAGGACGTTACCTGTGCAGGAAATTTGCTTGCTACTTAATATATCCCACGGTAAATTGTTACAGCCACAGCCCAGGGTCAGCTGAAGCTAAGGCACATAATATTCAGATGTCACCAACTTTCTGCAGAGTCAACGGCTGCAGACCTCCAAACTTCCTGCAGCCTTCGGATTTTCAGGAACAGCGCGTAAGATTTCCATGGAATGGGTCTTCGTGGCTGATAATGCAGTAGTGATAAGCACAATCTGTGAGCCACTGCAGCAGTGGAGATGTGTTCCCCGGAGGGACGAAGCCATCCTTTCTGTCGAGGGATTCAGTGGGAAAGGTCAGGAGAACGAGCCTCGCCTGACTACATTTTGTTGAGTCCAAAGATTGGTTTTGAGGGAATTACAGAGTGAGGCTGCTCTTCAGGGGTGGAGTTAAACCTCTTAATTAATTCCTAACACTTTAACATGCCAACCCACCCTAGACAACTTCATGTTTTCATTTTACTGGGAACAGTTAGCGGATCCTCGTCCAGCATCAGTGTCTGACCTCACAAATGTGTTTGTGGAAGGATGGTCCAAAATTCCCATAAACACGCTCATCGTGAAAAAACCTTCCCAGATGAGATGAAGCCGTTGTTCTGCAAAGAAACGGTTGGCTGACAGATTAGCATCATAATAAACCGCAGAACATATGGAAGCGCAGTCGTCATCGCAACATTGGTGTATGCCATATTATTAAAGCAAAATACTGTGATTCATATCTCTTAAATTTATCCTCTGAATGGTGATGCTATATTTTACCAGTTGGATAGACTCTAACTTTGCTTAACGTCGGCACATGAGCGATATTATTATGGGCTGTGATACAAAAGCTCACAGAAAAATCAATCATAAATTATTTTTATCACAATTTCATGCATTAGCATGTTATATGTTTTCCTGTTGAAACCTTGTTTAAACCCTATGGATTAAGAATGAGACATTGCTTAGGTTTGTATAGGGAAGGAGAGGAGCGGCTACATTTGGGAATGTCATTTATCTAAAGGAGATACATATTAACAAAAATGCTCCATTAACATATAATAACGTTTTGTTTTCAGTTACTTTCTGAAGACTATTTTACGCCCTGCTTCCATTAATCGTGGTTCTGGTTTGGCATGGATGACCACCTTTTGAGGCAGAATAACGCTGGCTAAGCTACTGCTGGTAGTTATTAGCTACTGAAGTCACATGACCACGCTTGCCTGCAGCAGGCTGGAGTATACTTTAGACAATTGCTCCGAACTATTGGGTAGTTTAGATATAGATCGAACCATCGTTTGTACAAAAGAATCCCAGTGGTAGATGAGAAAGACAAAAACTGTGAAAGTGTGGAAAGGCAAAATAAGCGGCGGGTTTAAGAAATGTTACACTGCAGCAGAAAAATCCCTAATATCTGCATGAAGGGTTTCTTAAACGTCGTCGTCCCTGAAATGGCTCATTCTGGGGTTCTGCAGCCAGTCTTTGTTGACCAAGTAGAAAATAACATTTCAACTCCTAAGTCTCGTAAGAGCGGCCAACACAGGAGCAACTATCCTGCTGTAATTAGGCAGGAAGAGCTGAACGCTGCTCTTAACTGTGGAAAATGTAGCCCACAGTGGTTCTTTGTTTTGTATGTTTATCTGGATTATCTAGTGACCTCCTGGATGAGTCGTCGCTGCACTTGTGGAGTAAACTTGGGAGGCCAGCCACTGTTCACCACTGTTCCATGTTTTCTCCATTTCTCTCCATGTGGTTCACTTGAGCTCAAAAGCCTTAGAAGTGGCTGTGTAACACTTTAGATGCTGGTGTATGTCTCGTCCGTTATTGAGTCTATTACTGAGATACTTTACCCCACATCGTGTCATTAGACAGGTTCTAGTAGGTGAATTTTTTGTTATATATATTTTCTACTATAAAGAGACAGTAATCGGGCCTGGTTGAGGCTAATCAACATTAATGCAGGTTTTGTGGTTAATTAGAGTTCATTTGTGTCATATTTTCACATGAACCAGGTTGTTCTGGATGTTTTTGTCCCATAATTCCCCTTTTCACCTTTATGACCTCTGTCTGATGATGGTTTAAAAATGTGATGTCACAAACTATCTAAGTGTAAAAAAGAGAAGCAGTCTGTGAAGGTGAGAATAATCTTTCACAGTACTATTATAGCACCTACTGTATGGCAGCATGCTGGGATCGTTTCTCGTTCATGTCTGCGTTCGCCCCGTGCATGCAGGGGTTTGCTCTCCACCCTCCAGATTGTCTTCCACAGTCCTAACAAATGCGGACTTAAATACAATAAATGACTGTTCCCATTTATAGTCCCACAAAAGGGGGAAACTTGTCTCTGTGTTTAACCCATCTCTTAGGGAGCAGTGCGCAGCTTCACTGCTATCAATCTGTGGTCAAGGGTCTTAATAATAATAATAATAATAAGAAGAAGAATTATAATAACTTTATCTATAAAGCAGTTTCCAACAAAGTGCTGAACAGTAGGTGATAAAAACAGTAAAACCCGAAACATAGGTAAAAACATGAAAACAAAAGGAAGCACCCAGATTTAAACAATATACGTTTTAGGCACCGAATTAGGCTGCATAAGATAGGGTGAACACGTGGGTCTCCACAGAACATGCCTGCCGAATGTCTAGAGGGGGATTGTTCCACATAGATGGGCCACGAAAAGAAAAGGCACGCTCCCCTACAGTTTTCCTTTTAGCCTTAGGAACTTTTAGAAGACCTGTACCCTGGTACGACGGCTCAGGGATCCATGGTGGCGGCCTGCAGGGGATCAAAACCAGGTTTTTGCAGCCTTCTCAGGACGGAAGTGCACGGCTCCAAGCACTAGGCCACAACTACCGGGATCAGTTTGGTGGCTTTAGCTGGCCTCATAGGGAAAAGTGAGCATGGTTATTTGGAAACGTGTGAGCCCTCTGATGTACTGGCTCCATGTCCAGGGTGTGCCCTTTCCTTCACAAACAGGGCAAATAAGTAAACAGAATGCCTTTTGCTTAACTTTAAATATTTTTAATAAGTTGTTATCAGCTGGGACTTTACAAGAAATAGGCCTGAACAATACATGGATAAATAGATGAACAGAATCAGTAGATAAACAATGCAGGCCTTTTTTAAATCCTTCTCATTTCCTCAAACGTCGTTAACTAGTAGCTACATGGCTTCATGTTGAAGAGCCATAATGGTTTAATGCTGCTGCTGCTGCTGCTGCTTCTCTCTTTTCCTTTTTTTTTTTATCGCTCCGCTCATTGATTTGACTGTTGGAGCTAATGGCTGCAAAGTGGAAAAAAGTACACAGCAGTGGTCAATCAGTCGCGTGGCCTTAACACAGAGCCCAGCTTTGGTCAAGATTACATGGCAGAGACACTCAGAGGAGGCGTAAAGGGACCAGCTCAAGGTTTCACCAAGGGGAGGGTGCTTTCAGACGGATGGGCGGCGTTAGCTTTCCACCCACTGGACACGATGTTTAAAATCGGTCTCATCTGACCAAAGCGCCCTCTTCTCCATGTTTTCTTCTCCGGTCAGAATAGTTTATACCGATCTGTGTGCATTCAAAGAGGTTTTGAGGAATTGCGTCACGTTCCGCGTCAGGAAAAGCCCGATTCATCCCTCCCGTTCTCTCGTTTTGGTCTCGGTTGCCATTTCATTGTGAGGGCTGACTTAGCTAACAAGCTTCAAACTAACGATGGAAATACTCCAGAGTGCAGAGAGCACAAACCCAGCCTGGCAGACGGTTCTAACAAGTGTGAATGAGTGAGGAGACCAGACGCGTGTTTGTTTCGTCTGTTCTCGATCAGCTGGTCTGATTTATCTAGATGGCGCTGGCCAAACAGGATCTGGCCAGCGTGGTTTAAACACTCTTGAACATGATGATTTATGCCCCATCTAAGACACGTTCTGCAAGGAGAGATGCAGCCGCAATTTGAAGAGTAACATTTTTCAACCTAAATAATTTGGAGTTGTTTTTTTTTTCTGCATTTACCGAGGTTGGAGAATACAGACTTTGCCTTCTTTGCCTTCTTGTGGGAGTTGGGTCTGTGGAGTGAGATGGCCGACGAGGGAAGGCTCATTTTCTGTCTTCTGTGTTTTCTGTGTTGCATCGTCCGTTTATTTCAGGTCATTATCCTGTTGGAAGAACCGACGATGAACCATTTTCAGTTTTTGTCAGCAGTCGTTTTACGGTTAGATGTTTCAAAGAGGTTCAATCGCCGACTCTAAGTCTCTTTAAAAGAGAGAAGGGCCCAGAGCATCACAGACCCTCCACTCTACACGACGTTCTGCATGAGGTCATTTTCCACATTTCAACGACGACCAGGAGTGTTTGCTGTGTTTCCATACGGTTATTGTTGGGGTGGTAGGACAGCAGAGTTGAGGAACGTTTGTGAGCTGTGAAATGTGTGAGTTGTGTCATGAAAAGCCAGTTTTAAGTCACTCCACAGCGTCTCAGTGGGATCCAGATCTGGATTCTGGTCTTTTTCTGCAGCCCTTTGTGTCAGGCGAGGCAAGTTTATCTGTATCACACATTTCAGCAACCAGACCATTCAAAGTGCTTTATATGAGGACACATAAGAAAATAAAACACATAAAAAAGCACATTGCAGTGAAATATTTAAGGAAAGGAAAGAAAATCTGAAGCAGACGGAAATGAATGATGTCCCAGTTAATAGTGTAATTAGTTTAGTTAAAGGTTTGGTGGATTTAGAGGCTTGTCTTGGATCATTGCCTTGTTCCAGGCTCCAGTTCCCCTTTTCTTTTCAAGCATCCTCTGATACATGGTATGTGGGGAATGATAAAAGTCAGTGACCTGGTCAGGTCCTGCTGCAGCATCTCATCGCCTAACCATGAGACTTCCCGCTCTGTGCTTTGCATGAGGCATGAGGTTCTTTTCCTGGAAGGCTGTATTTGATTGATGCCAAACATCCTCTGCTCTGGTGTCTAAATAACTCAGCTTTAGACGCATATGTGCAGAATACATCATTCTAGAAGTCCTGGTCTTTGTCCACATTTGTCCACGTCTAGCCCTCGTGTTTGTCTTAGAAAGCAAAGGTTTCCTCCTCACACTCATTTTGCAATGTCTTTTCTGATTTTTATATCACCGGTGGCACAGTGCCGCTGTAGGTACCCTGAAGACAGTTTCTTTTAGCATCTTGCACTTTGCTTTCAGGGTGACTTTGCTGGAACAACCAGGCATGGGCATGTTGGGTGTTATTTGGATAGTTTCTGTACAGTGAAAACGTCAAATTCTTTTGAAACCTCTTTTAACCGGGATTAAATGTGGCGGATGTCCTAAATTAATCCCAGCCAGAAATGGCATTTTTTTTGTGTGTATTACTGTAAAAAAAAAAAAAAAAGTATTTCCTTTGGTTTTAATTAAGTTACGTATATCTCTTGACCTTTGAAGTTATGTTAAAACAAATATGTCCAAGTATGTAAGCAAAACTCACAGGTGCTGTTTCTTGGGCGTCGTACTGTTTTCACATGACTGTAGATAGTCTATAAAACGCCATGTTTATCCACACGCTTCTCTAGCTGTGGGCTTTGGCGATTTCGCCTCCTCTGTCTTTACAGAAATCCCACCGCGGTGGGTAAGGCTTCGGCTTACGATGACAAATATACCGTCATTGAAAGCCGAAGCTGAGCGAGTGCAAATCTCATATCGCAAGGTCCTGTTTGGAGGGTAATAACTTTTAGCTAATATATTCCAAAACGTTGTAAACCTGCATTTTATGTGTTAATGTAATCTTTAGCCAGTGGTACAGAGTCTTGTGGGAGCGGATGTTCACACAAATAATGTCGTCCAGAATGCTAAAGGTCACTGGGTGTAGGAAGCACAGGTGAGGAAGGTGGAAAGAAGAAAATAGACATATATTGCAACGGACTTGCTGCACAGTGGCGCAGTGGGTAGCGCTGTTGCCTTGCAGCAAGAAGGTCCTGGGTTCGAGTACACCCCTGGGTCTTTCTGCATGGAGTTTGCATGTTCTCCCTGTGCATGCGTGGGTTCTCTCCGGGTACTCCGGCTTCCTCCCACAGTCCAAAAACATGACTGTTAGGTTGATTGGCTTCTCCAAATTGTCCTTAGGTGTGTGCGTGAATGGTTGTTTGTCTCTCTGTGTTGCCCTGCGACAGACTGGCGACCTGTCCAGGGTGTACCCCGCCTCTCGCCCATTTGACAGCTGGAGATAGGCACCCGCGACCCCATGAGGGATAAGCGGTTTGGAAAATGGATGGATGGATGGATGCAACGGACTTCGTCATTGCGATATTTACCAATTTCTAATATCGAGCAGCCATAGAAGTGGGTAGGATGCATCTCAATTCTGGATTTCCTTGTTCTTTTTTTTAAAAATGAGATTAGTTTTTTTTGGAGCAGTTGTGGAGGAACAGCTGAGATGCCAACACTGGTATTAAACCATGATATATTCTGCTTTATACCCTTTACTTTTGACAGCATATAGCCATAGATCTAAAGCCTATAACTTACATCTGATGTTTTTCAGGTGTTTGATGTGGGCTTATAATTTTCCATCCTAAATGAGTTGAATCCTAGCGATTTCTTATTTTTCTAAAAAAAAAAAAAGAAAAAATCCCCCCCTTCCATCGTTTACTAAGCACAGATAAAATGCCGCACACAACAGCACCTGTAGTAAGTTGGCCCAAAGCTGAGGCCCATTCTCCTCTGTGACCTCACTGCTCTGTCTGCGAACTGTAAACGTAAATTTGAGTCAGAGCAGCTGGGAGCGTTTTTGCTTTTTTTTTTTTTTGTCGTATCCAAGTAAGACTTCTGATCATTGCCAGACTTCAGAATGAATCATGTTAAAACCTTTAAAAAGGTGCGTTGAATAAAAAGCACCCCGTACTTTAGGATGAAACGTGTCTTATGAAGACAAAGGAAGGAAATATCTTTATTCTCTATATTAGTACAAAAAGCATAAAGCTGTTTGTTTTTTTGTTCAGTTCCCTCACTAACATTGTCCGCTAGAATAAATTTGCACTCATTTAAATTTTGATTGATTTATTTTTTTCTCAGGCAACACAACACATGCAGGAAAACTGCAACTACTGTGCACCTGTTCCAAGCTTTACCAACACAATGAAAGCAAAGAGATGATTGAACATCGTGTCCTAATGATGTCTCAAAGAAGAAAAAGCAGAAAAAACAAAAAACAGAACAAGTTTTGTAATATTAGGCAACAAACAAAGATGTCATCTTGTCCCTGGGGAACAGGGACGTCTTGGGGGAGAAGCAAACCTTTTCCTCTGGGTGTGTCTTATGCGCCGCCGTCTGACGGCACTCATTCAAAGCGGCAGTGATTACGACGGCGCGGGGCAGGTAAACGGTGGGCTGTGATTTGTATTTCCATTAACCTAAATTATGCACCTATCTCACATTCGTCCTAACGGATCACAGCGCAGTGACGTCCATTGACGTCACGTTTGAGATGAGCCGCATTGCAGTCGCATACAAATTTGTGTACGGCGGGGCTTTGTGTGTGTGTGTGTGTGAGCGTGGACCCTTCTCTCTCTCTCTCTCTTTTTTTTTTTTGTTGTTTTCTTTTGTTTCTTTTTTTTCATCGCGGCCTTCTCCCTACGTACGTGTATAAGAGTAAACAGAGGCAGTTATATACTCTTTGGCTGTTGAGCTAGTTGCAAGCCAAGCTGTGAAGATGTGCATAACTCCCTCAACCCCCCAGGGACCCTGTATTTTCATGGGCCTGCCTCTGACGTCAATGCTCCGGCTGTCCTGTGGATTGTCAGAACAGACTATTCAGTTGAGGGGTGGGGGGGGGGAGGGGACTGGAAGTCTCTGTGGTGTGTCTGCTGCATGTGATGTGTGTGTGCGCGCGCGCGTGTGTGTGTGTGTGTACGTAGATGTAAGCATGCTGCGGTGTGTGGGTTTTCATTTGCACATGTGATCTGTAAATGTTTTATCTGGTGTGCGTGTATCTGTGCAAAAAGCCTCCATCGGTGCCCTGCATCTGAAATGGGCGTAAGTGGATGAGGTCTCATGTGTGTTGAGGTGGCGGTGAACGGGGGGGGGGGGGGGGGGGCTGCACACACATGTCTGAAGGTGTGCAGCCCTTTCTGTGTTTGCAAAAGCAGCCGAGAGGGGTGGGTTGGGGGGGGGGGGGCAGCTAAGCATGGCGTCCGACCCCGCGCCCAGCAGTCAGCTGTTGATCAGGCAGAAGTAAAAGCACAAACAGAACCTTCTGCTCCCAAATTAGGAGGGACGAGATTGTGGTTGATCTCTTTGGCCCATGGCGCGTCGACAACAGAGGGATTCTGGATTTGGTGAACAGGAAACGCTCTTGGAAACTGTTCTTTCTCGCTTTTGACCAGAAAGGTATATTGCTCAGCAAATTTCAGCATCCAGATCGTGCATGAGGTGCATCCGTGTCTGCTCAACACGTTTGCTCGTTTGCTCCTCCCAACTCCAAAAGAGGAGCATTTATCATTCTGGCAGCCGTGGTGGACCAAAACACAAGAGTGTAAAATTCAGGACCGGCTTCGTCTCAACAAGCATGTTGCCTTTATGCAAAATGATGCATACCCGTTGACACCTTTTGTCTTGGCAACCACAAGCTTCCTTTGTTGCTGGGATTTTACGTGACAGAGCAGCACAAACCTCCGAGCCCTTCATAGCACAGCTGGATCCGTGCTGAGGAGTGTACTCCGTTGAATATTTAGGTGATTCCTGGGGGCAACTAGCTGCACTGAGTTTTATTTGGCGGTATTAGAGTAACTGGGGCCTCTGCACCGCGTTGTGTTGATTTTTCACATAAAATCCCAATGGAGGTTTGATGTTTTAATGAGAAAAAAAATTATGAAGAAGTTCAAAGGGTATCAATACTTTTGCAAAACACTGTCATTTACCATGTTTAACTGCAGATATGAATTAAATACTTTTTTATGGGTAGTTTTTACTACAATTGGATCAAAATCCGTTTCTCAAACAAAGATGTATGTATTTATAAAATAGATGGACTCAAAACCTTTCTTGCTTTTGTACCAGTGAGTCCACAATTTTTCTTTTCAGCACCACAAAATTAAAACAAAAACTCTTGCTGTCTTTTATTATGTGCAAAAGCCTTTTGTACACTAACTAATCTTACCATTTCACAAATTTCCCTAATCCTGAATCGTTTTTTTTTTTATTTGTCAGAAACTGTGTATCGGGTATATTTCAAAAATGCAGAATATATCAGACTGCTTTTGCCATAGCCATATCATTGTCTCGAAAAAGGATTCTTCAGGCTGGGTTTTTGGTAGGAAATATTATCTGAAGAACCATGCATTCATATTCTGCAACCACTAATACTTTAGCTAGTTAGAGGGACTCTAGCTGGCCTTGATGCTCACATCAAATATACAATGTATGTGACTGCGATGCTAAAGATAAAATAAAATGTTGTGATGTTGAAAAGACGTGAAAAAGAGTCAGGAAAATGTGAATTCTAGTCAGCAATATCACCGGGATGGCATGTTTTTCCTGGCATGTGGAAACATGTTGACACAGCGGCGTTATCGTGTGCTGCGGCAGGTCAAGCTGGTCCGCTTCTTCCTGTTACGCAAGAACTCATCGAGCATAAAAGTGGTGATTCGGCGGTGGTTCCCTCTGGAGAGCTGCGAACCAGTGAGGTAGCGGGTTCTCCTTAGTCAATCGGACACAGGGTTGACGCAGCGCCTTCATCTTTAGTCTTCTCACATGATGTCAGAAATGTGCAATTGTAGCTCCTGCAGCAAATGCTGCAAAGCTTTAGTTTTTAAGTAGTATTTAAAACTATTTCTCTGGGCATCACCCAGAGCACATCCTACATTTGTTGGCAACCCTGTTAAAGCTCTGTAAAAAGGAGGACTTTTTTGCAATAGTAGAATTTCACATTTAAATAGAGCGCATTTAGTCAGAAAGGAAAATCCATTTGTAAAAAAATAAATGTCTGTTTTTTAACTAAATCTTTTTGTACACGTTCACTGGAAGGCCAAATTTTGAACGACTTGAAATGGGACCAACAAAGGTGGAGGAGGAGCCAAGTTTATCTCTCTACCATGCACAATAAGCAAGAGGCTGAAGTAAATGAACAAAAACAACTCCGAAGCTCCCTTTTGGAGAACTGTAGCAAAGAGTTGCCTTTATTTGAATTGAATTTAATTGAATGATTTTGTAAAATAAATGTGTACCAGCAGTGCCAATTATTGCGACAGGTGCTTTATTTGGCCTGCAAATCTGTCCACGAAGAAAACCCTTGCAACAGCTCCCCAAATGTCTTTGCATTTTATTTTGGAAATATTATTATAGTATTATAATAAAAGTCAACATCCCGCTTTAAAGACGACCCAGGCTATTGTTTCTCCTCATAACAGTTTCATTCTAATTGGAGGAAAATAGAGGAAAAAGCGTTCGCCAGAGAGAATCCATTATGTTGTGCATGACCTCTAAATGAGCCAGCTGCTCACAAGTGCAGGAATGCCGGTGATTGATAGCGCGCTTGCTGACGTAGCCCGTCGCAGCTCCCACACCTCTCTCTCTCCCTCGCTGTCTCGATATGATCAGTATGTGAGGCTGCAGCCGTGAGGGAGTCGGACACGCTTTACGCCGTATCATGTTGCAGGGTCAAAGTCGTTCAGCTGCTCTGAGCGCCGATAGCATGAGTGCGCATCTGCAAAGGTTGCACAGATAGGAAGCTCACTTCATCTGGGGGCCTGATGCCGGGGCTTAGTCTCAACAGCTCCAACTGGAAGGCAGATTAGCCGTCAGAGCAAGTTTCGTTTGCATTTATGCTGATAGTGGCGGCTGATCGCGTAATCTGAACCTCCAATTCTGTGCTGCCTATGACTTTTATCGGTCAGTTCATTGCTTTAAAATGGGCCCTGAGGGCTTCCTGTAAGCTGCCACTGCCAAAGGCAACAAAAGCTATTGCACATCACACATCAACCACAGGACGCTTCAAACGTCTTACAAATCATAAGATTTATTTATTTTTTTACTCTTTTTTTTTGACGTAAAACTGAACGTCATTGTTAAGTGTTTTTGTTTTTAAGCACGCCACAAAACCCTATATTGGAAGTTGGAGCTAGGATGGATGAACTTGCAAACACCAAGACTTTGAACCATAAAATGCAGAGCACCATGCCAAAGTATTTGCACCCTTTAACCTATAAAGGATTTCATGAGGACTTTATGTGACAGACCAACACCTGTCACATAACACACTTATTACAGTTATGTGACCATAACTGTAATAAGTAATGTGCAATAACTAATGTGCAATAACCTATTTAATACACTGTACTACAACCCGTGCAATAATCCTGATGTAGTAACTTCTGCTGCTATCAACACCTGAACATAAGTCAGTACACATGTATGTATGTATGTACAAATGTATACACGAATGTATATGCACATATATACGTGTAGGTACGTATGTATGTAGGTGTATAGATAAATGTGTATATATAAGTATATATATATATATATATATATATATATATATATATATATATATATATATATATATATATATATATATATATATATATATATATGTTTATATATATATAGACCACTATGAATGTAAATAAGAGATCATATGCCCATTCCTATTTCTTTTTGTATTTTTTTTTGGTATTCTTTTTTGATCCATTGTATATATGAAGATTCACTGTATATAACTGAATGCACCTTCCCTACTCTGCATCTTCTTGTATGAGCCGATGTGACGAGTGAATTTCTCCATTGTGAGATCAATAAATACTATCTTAACTTATCTTATCTTATCTTATCTTATCTTATCTTATCTTATCTTATCTTATCTTAACACAAAGCAGTGCATTATAGCAAAAAATAAAGGGTAAAAGTATACCGTACATTGTTGTTGTTGTTTTTTAATAAATAAGAATCTGGAAAGTGTGGCGTTATGTAACTACTCAGTTGCAGCCGTGTCTTTAGAACCGCTTTTTGCTGCACAGAACACTGCAGCTCTTTTCCTGTAGGTTGCTGCCAACTTTCCACATATCATGACAGAAATTTTTGCTCAGTCTTATCTCTAAAATAACCCAAGCTCATTCTGGTCGGACAGAGAACGTCTGTGAGCACACACTTTCAAGTCTCACGGCAGATCCTCAATTCAACAATTGCCCTGCTTTAGCTCCATCCACCTTCTGATTATCGCTGACCAGTTTTATTGTGCTCGATGTCGCCACCGCCACCTTTCGCCGTGGGGATGCTGGACTCAGAGTGGTGTGCAGTGTTCATTTTCTGGCCTACATGAATCTTTGTATAGGCTAATAGGCTAATTAGTTTGATCTCAGATGACCAGAGAAGCTTTAACTACATGTTTGCTGGGTCTCCTACATGACTTGTGACAAACTGCTAAAGAAACTTGCAAAACAAGACTGTTAAATATAGAGAACTAGTTACAATGTTTTAAGACAGATGGACTGAAATGCAGTTTGGATGTAAGTATTGCATAGTTGGGCCGCTCTATGGCAAATAGAAGCTTGACTATGTTTAGTATTACAATAATGAAGGCTCAGTTTACCTAATTTACTAGGATTGTGTACATGACTACTTTTTCTTACATAATGTTTTACAATAACCCAAAGATAAGGCTGGCTGTTATCTTTAAAACATAAGTTTTATATGTGTTTATATGACAAGTCGATGTCTTAAATTCCTTTAAAAAAACATGATCAAACCTTCAGCTAAATCTGATAATTCTCCAAAGTTTATTATGCAAAGCAAATAGCATGAGTATGAATCTAAGAATGAGAGGTAGGTCCCCACAAAATATCACAAAACTTGAGATGCAGATGAATCAAACCATAGTAAACAGTTATCAAGCACTTCTGACAAGCCAAACTAAAGATTTCACCAAGGATCCCAAAAGATTTGCATATTTTTACATGAAACAAACTTAGATTTTTGTCTATCAAAACACCAAAAACAAAAAAGTGAATAAAAATATAAAACTTGGATGTGAGACATGTGATACTGAATTTTTATAGTTGTTTATACCACCTGAGCTGTGGATTTCTGCAGCTCCTCCAGAGTTACCATGTGCTTCATGGTTACTTCTCTCATTCATGCTCCCATTGACCTCCTCATCAGTTTAGTTGGATGTACACATTGTGGTAGGTTTGCAGTTCTGACTTACTGTTTCCATTTTTGGATAATGGATTAAACAGTTGTCTGCCAGATGTTTTATAACATGAGTCCGCTTTACACCTGTCTCCTGTGAATTTTTGTTTTGTTTTTTGGTCATCATGGTGCTGTTTTTTTTATTCACCAATGATCTCAAACAAACCTCTAAGTCCTTCACAGAACAGCCGGGCTCTGGTTTCTAATCGGGTGACTTCTGAGGGCAAATTGTTGCACCGGATTTTATTTAGGGCAATCCGAGTGGAAGGAGCTGACGACAAAAGTGTACCCCGCTAAAATATTTTGAAAACCATATATAATTCCCTGCTACTTAGGAATGTGGACTACTTTGCTTTAGTCTGTTGTACAAAATACTCATAAAATACACTGGATTTCCTGGTTGTAAAAGGTCAAAATGTATGAAATGTCTTTTAAGGCACTGCTTTTAAAGGAGAGTAAGTAGAGTACCGGTAAATAGAAAGCTTAACAAAGGAGGTAAGTATACTGTTGCATATATATATATATATATATATATATATATATATATATATATATATATATATATATATATATATATATATATATATATATATATATATACCAAGATTAATTTCACATTAGTGTTTAGATGAAGGAAAATGGCTATTGCTCTGATTTTCCTCTGTGGTCCCACATCCTAGCAGTGTTTTTGTTTTTTTTAAACACATCATAGGTGGATGACTCTGGGTTATTTTAGCATTGGTTGTGTTTTCTCATCCACATGAAAGATGTAAATGGAGCTTACTGACACCTGGGTAAATCTGAATATTTTTGATGTTTTTTGTCAGCGTGACACTGGTCATTATTTTTCCAGAATCCCATTTCTACTTCCCTGAGCGTGAGCGAGTAAGTCTAAATATTTTAGTGCCGCTGCAAATGTGCAATCTATGAGTTTCGGGGCCCGTGCTATAAGGAGTGGATTACATTGATTTATTTTACTGAGCCAATTCCAGGCAATATTTACAATTATAATTTATGTAAATGCTCAACTGGGGAAGATGGCGAAATAGATCAAGTAGATTTATTTTGGAAATGCAAGTCTCTGCATGTGGTCCTAAAGAGAGCCAAATCTAATGTGTGTTTGTATAGTGAATACAAAAAAATAACTGAATATAAAGGTTTTTATATGCTTGTTTTTAACCAACCAGACATGCTGCTTTTTCACTGCTCTTGTATGTATGTAACTTTAGTTAGAGCTGTTGAGTCTTTAGTCCTGAGTGAAGGACATAAACCCTTTGCGTGTACATTGGTAAAGGAAATACTGCATTACTTCATTCATGACTTCAGTTTGTTTACATGTCAGAGTCCCCCAGGACCTGGTCAGGTTAGGCTAAAAGGAGATAAACACAACCTGTATAAGAGACTTTTTATTATAATATTATAACAACCTTTGGTTCTGGTGAGTCACAGGACTTTTTTCATGGGTGTCCCATCTGATCACCCCATCCAAAAACTTTATGTAGGTGCTCTGACTGGAGATGCTGACATCTGGGGTGCATCTTAATAAATGACAATTTTAGCTGAAAGGTTTATTTATTTTAGTGATATAAAAGCAAAACTATAATGTTAATTTATCACACACACACACACACACACACACACACACACCACATGACATGTTTCAAATATTTATTTCTGGTGAAAAAAAAAATTAATACGACTTACAGCTAATGTGCAGTTTCTTTGACAATTAGTATTAGTATGTAGGACCCATCTATGAGTGTGGATGGGTCCTACAAGAGGGGAGGACAAACCCAGAGGTGTAAAAGAGCAGTGAGAACAGGGCTAACGCTCACCAAGCGGTGAGCAAAAACAATCTGGCATCTGCCTCAGGAGATCTGCCCCTGCTTAGTCCTGATGCTCTCCAGCTGTGGAGCCACACCTGCCAGGCACACCCTGCGAGGAAGAGGTAGGAGAGACACACACCAACCTGCACAGAGATCTGAGGATCAGACACATGGCCCATCAGGCAGGAGTCAAGTCATGCTGGAAACGAAACCAGCGTCTTCATAAGACTTGTCAGCAGAAAGACGCATGAAGTGCTCCAAGATTTCCTGGGAGACGGATGAGCTGACTTTGGAGCTGATAAAACAGCAGAAAAGGACATAGTTCTCTGAAGCAATACTGACTGTGGAAATTTCACCGTGGACATCCAACATATCAGGTTCTGTGGTTCTCGATTCCTCCTCTGGCCTCTGGTTTACTGAACAAAAACAAAATAAAACAGACAAAAAAAAAGCCAAATAAACTTGAATTTTTAAGCTGGACATTGGACCATTGAGCAGCTGTCTGGTCCTTTGACTCGTGTTGCCCAGACAAAACACTTCTGACATCGAAGCACCGTCTTCTGAATCTCCATCAACCTCTTAAACAGGCTTTTCTCCATTAACCTCTTAACTTAACAAACTTATACCATACCTTAAAAGCCTTTTATCACACTTTTCCCTTCCACTTAATTTGCCATCAATATATACTTAGATATTGCACTCTGTGAACGGATAGCTTCTTTTAGCCATGAGCGCCTTGCAGAAGGTGTCTGTGCCTGTGCTGGAGAACTGTCCGCTCAGCAGTCTTTTCCAGCATTTTCTAGGCCATATCATGGACAGAATATAACATTGCTGTATTCTAAAATAACCCCGTTTTATATGTTTAAGCCATAATATTCTATATAGACTCTTTCAGTGTCAAATTGTCTGTGTGGCTTTTAGTTTTTAAGCTGAATCTGTTAAATACACGAAACATTTGATGACATTCCAACTGATGGGGTTGCTCTGCTCTAAAGGTGGAGGTGGTCTCCATCTCTTCCTCATCGTGGATGAGGAAACAGCGGCGCGTCTTCCGGAGCGCGGCCGGTTTATGGCTGGATCGACGCCCCCTTTTTACGCAGCCAAATCCAGGAACAGGAACAGCCACTAACGTTACGCGGAGTTTGGCCGTAAAGGCCACCAAAAACACCGGAAACAAGACCGATCGGCTTTTCAAAATATTAATCCAGGTGGGGGGTAATAATCGGCACCTTTTTGCGTTCTCTGTGCGTCTCCGTCACAACTGAGCGAGTAGATCGATGAGATGATAACAATGGTTACAGTTTTACTGTTTTTTACCTGTTTCATCAGGTGTTGGAGGGATTTTGACCGAGCTTTTATTTTGAAAAGTACAGCGGATCGATGCGGGTAAACCGACAGCGATGCGCGGCCGCACGCCCTCCCCGTTCACTCCCTTCCCTCTGTGGCTCTGTGTGGACGGCTGCGCTCCGCTCAGTCTGCCGCTGCACATCCACCGCGGAGCCACGACGCCGCTGAGGGGGACTGGTCGTAGCTGAGCTCGGCCAGCGGTGCTGGGTCATAGCGCTGCTGCTGCTGCTGCTGCCGCAGGAGGAGGAGGAGGAGGAGGAGGAGGAGGGAGGGGAGCGGCAGCGCACTGCTCTTCTTTCCCCCTCCTTTAACTGTGCACAGCTTCAAGCATTCAGGGCATCATCCCCTCATCGCGTCCTGGAATAGTTTTGCTGTATTTTTGTGTGCTTTTTTTTTTTTCCTTCCTCTCTTTGTGTGTGTGCGCTCCAGAAGACGCACAAAGTTGCAGCTGCAGAGGCGCGCTTTCCTCCGAGACTCTTCTCCCCCTCTCTGCGCTCATAGCTCCGACATGGAAGATGGTCCGTCTTCAACAAGCTGTTTCAGAAGGTTGACGGACTGTTTCCTGGGTGCAAGTAGGTATTTCCGACTGACAGACGCTTAACGAGGCGTGAGAGTGAAAACCAAATGTTCCCAAAGTGAAGGGAATAAGGCGCTGTGACTCGCAGTAAACCGAGCAGCCCTGCGCGCAGAGACGCGGGGCTCAGCTGGGATGTTTGGCGTTTCTCTCCCCCCTCAACTTTATGAATGACAGCCAGAAAGCCGAACTAGATAGACGTGAGGGGGGATTTCAGATAGTTTTGTCAGGATTTTAAACGCTATACAGAGCGTGGTGACGGGTCTGATCTCGGCTTTGAAGTCGGTGTACCACGGTGGGGGGACAGTCAACAGTTCCGCAAGTAGAAAGCGAAGCCAGTTCTGCAGCATGAGCGCAGGCAGCGTGCTATAGCAAAAGCAAACAAACAACAACAAAAAATTTAAGCGCCAAGTTGGTGCCAAAAATCTGAGAAAATAAACCTTAAGCCTGCCCTTATTAGATGTGAGTTTAGGCTTAAAATGAAAGTGATCATGATTAAAGTAGCCGGACTGACAATATTTTTGTAATTTTGTAATGAGTTTTTGTTTTTTTCTATTGAGAATTAGAAACACCATATAGCCACAATCTGTTATCTAACGTTGCATTTTAAATTAATAACATTTTTAATTGTTGAATTTATGCTTCTATCCACTGCTTATTATTTTATTTGGGAAAAAAAATTAAAACAAGTAATTAAAAAAATAACGTTTTAATTTGGTGCAAGTACGTGCGAAGAAATCCTGGTAACAGCACTTAATTTCTCTGAAATACAATGAACTTCTTCTGGACTTAATAGATAGCAAATCATTCCCCAGCCTCCACTTTACCAGTGAATCGCACTTTACAATGTGTATGTATATATTACTACAGTGTACTACATAGTACCTACTCTACAAACAAAGTAGATCTTGATAACTCCAAATAACTACAGGTAACTAAATAACAAAATATGTACGCTAAAGTAGATGTAAGTAACTTCAATCACCATTGCACTGGACAGTACTATTGCTATTGTGTGTGTTGTGTGTGTGTGTGTGTGTGTGTGTATATATATATATATATATATATATATATATATATATATATATATATATATATATATATATATATATATATATATATACATATCTATATATATATATAAATATATAAATATATAAATATATATATATATATATATATATATATATACATATATATACACACACACATATATATATATAATTTATTATTTATTTATATGTATTTACTTATTTATTTTGCTTTAATGCACAACATAAATATTATCCACTATTGATTATCAAAGGTGTAAGTACATTTTTAATTAAATATTTATACTTCTTTTATGCTGTCTTATTACTTTTAAAGGGGATACCTGTGCCATTTCATATCGGAGAAAATACAATTCTTGATTAAATGGCTTAATACTAAATATAAAATACTTTTAATCTAAATGTGCGTGTGTGTACTAATAATTGTGGGTCAGTTAGTATGCGTTGCCATTTATAGACTTCACTACTCCTTTGCACTTTTGGTTAGAGATTAGCTGCATTTTGCTGCTTCCTAAAGTGGCAACATACTAGCAACTAATGTCACTGAAAAAGCAAACTGTTTTTAACCAGAGATTCACTAATCGATCAGCCTAAAAGTGGAAGTGCTCAATTATCACTTGATCAGCTTTGTGTTGTAATGATGGGGAGATCATATGGACAAAATTGTATTTATTAAATGCATCAAAACTAAAAACTTACACTATTTTCAGTCTATAAATGCATTAACATGTTCTTTGATGCACTCTTTTGAGGTAAAAAAAATAGCTTAACGTGCTTTAATGTATAGATAAAGATAATTTTACAATTTTCTCATTTTGAGTTAAATTGAATACACCTATCTCTCTCAAAGAACCTGCTGTGTATTTAGTTGTTGTTTTTATGCATAGTTTTCCATTCGGAATCAGTCAAAATAGTCATTTTAGCTTAGTCCTAAAAAAAACGTAAACCAATAAAGGTGGTGTAACGATTTGCATCCACTTTATTTGAGTAAATTTAATCAAATTAGTATTTGTGGTTAGAATGTGTTGAGATGTAACTGCAACCATGTTTAAAAAGGCACTAACTCAACTAGATTAGTTCCGTTCTAAAATAATAAAATAATTTTCCTCTGCCGTTTCCTCTAAACTTAAGAAGTGGTGATCAAAAATTTAAATCTGTTTAAACGAGGTAAACATGCCATTTAATAGCAATGAATACCTCATGCTTACGAAGCTCAGCCTGCTGACAAGTTTGACTTTAGCGTTAGCGCTGTCGCTAAATGAGTTAAAGATGGATACAAACTTATTTTCTCACGTCTTATGCTAGTTTATAACTACTACCATAAGACTTGTTCACTTCCATGTTAGTCAGCTTGCGACCTACTTGGAAATTAGCATTAGCGACGTCGCTAAGTTAGCTAAAGCTGTATACAAGCTTAAATTGTTTCACGAAAATAATACAAAAAAAATACAAATTTTTCTATTATTATACTAATATTTATATGCACCAATTCACAATACATGTCACCTCAAAGAACTTTCATAGACAAATTCAATCAAATCAGACAGATTGGTCAAAAAGTTTCCTATCTAAGGAAACCCAGCAAGTCTTGACAAGCAGCATTCACTCCTCCTGAAAGAGCGCAGAGCCACAGTGGACAGTCGTCTGCATTGTTGATGGCTTTGCAGCAATCCCTCATACTGAGCATGCATGAAGCGACAGTGGAGAGGAAAACTACCCTTTAACAGGGAAGAAAACCTCCAGCAGAACCAGGCTCAGTCTGAACGGTCATCTGCCTCGACCGACTAGGGGTTAGAGAAGACAGAGCAGAGAGACAGAAAGCACAAAAGCACACATTGATCCAGGAATCCTTTCTATGTCATAGGGTAATGCAGTCTGAGAGTGACTGTAGGTCTACTGGGCTTTAAATGTAAGGAGGAGAATTTTAAATTATATTCTTGATTTAACAGGAAGCCAATGAAGAGAAGCTAAAATAGGAAAAATATGGTCCCTCTTGTTAATTTTCATCAGAACTCTTGCTGCAGCATTTTGGATCAGCTAAAGGCTTCAGATTGCAATTTGTGGACTTCCTCATAGTAAAGAATTACAATAGTCCAGCCTTGTAGTAACAAATGCATGGACTAGTTTTTAGGCATCATTCCTGGGCAGAATATTTCTAATTTTGGCGATATTCCAGATGTGTAAAAAGGAAACCCTGGAATCCTATTAAAACGGGATTTGCATGACGTCCTGGTCAAAAATAACACCAGGGTTTTTTACTTTATAACCAGAGGCCAATTTAATCCCATCCAGATTAGGGGATCGATTAAGAAGTTTATTTTTTGAGGACAAAATGACAACTTCTATCTTGTCAGAATTTAAAAGTCATCCAGGTTTTAGTTGTCTTCAACATGTTGTTAGACGTTAACATTAGATTTACAATTTACAATGCTTGATTAAAATGTAAATCATTTTAATAACTTATATTTAAAACCATCCCAATACCTTTTTTACGGTGTAGTTTGGGACACAGGCTTGTTGTTGATGCAGAGGAAAACACGTTGTAGTAAACTGCCTTCTTGGACGGGATTATTGAGGTACAGTTTGTAGGTATCCTGCTCTCACATTTACCAAAAAAGGACAAGAATGCTTTTTTGAAGCTCGCTCAAGCTCCCGGGTTTATTGAATCTGCAGAACGGCTGCGATGTTAGGTGTGATAACCTCTGTGGGATGAACAGATATTGTGTGTATGGCGTACCTTTATAATGAATGAGTCATTGATAAAAAAGGAAGTGAGCAGAAGTTCAACATCAGCTGTCCTGCATCTGTTGTAGCTGTTTGTGTCCGAGTTTAGAAACGGCTTTTTGGACATGTTTTGAGGCTCCTAGGTAATCTTGAGTTTTGATGCGGGATTAATTTGACACTGTTTTCTTCTCCATGTCTGCTCTCATTTTTTTTTTGTCTTTTTCATAGAGGGTTTTATATAAGTGAAAATAGTGATATTTTGTCATTTTATCCTCCTCCCTTTGCCATCCATGGATTAGTACAAGCCGCTGAAATGTCCGTTAAACAAAGTCCATGGTGAAGAAGCGCAAAAGTAAATACCGTGTTACTAAATACTAACTGTGTTCGCTTTGGATTTGCAATGAGTCAATTTTGAATTTCTCTTCGGGACAATATGCAGCTATTAGCATGTGCGTGTGTGGATAGGTCGGTCGGGGTCAGCACTAATGCAATCCGTCAGGCCCTTTTAAGCGCAGTTGGCTGTCGACGAATTGCTTAACTTGGAGAATAAGGCTGCATTGTCAGGCAGGAAGTGCTCACACTAGACGTTTCCTGCCATCTCTGACACACTGAGAACTTCTCCCAGCGCCAGTGACATAATGTATATAAATATGCAAAGTGTTTGATGTGGAAATTAAAACCTGATTGGGACTTGACTCCAGGAAAGCAGGCCAAGTAGTTCCTCATTCTCGTTGTCATTTGACTTGAGTGTTGACTTGAACTGTATTCAGGAATTTCAAGCCAGAGAAAAAAAAATAGCTTGTGTCTGCAGTTTTGAAGCCGTTTTGTACTGTATATCATGATCAGAGAGGAACTGGATCAGGGCACGCAGTCTGAGCAGTGAAACGGATGACATTTCTCCTCAAGGCGTCCGTTGACCCCTTCGTCGGCTCGTCATGGGTCGGTATCTGTGTGAGGATGGGAAAGAGGCCTCTTGTGCAGAGAGATTCCTGTGCAGCTTGTCCTTGTGACAAGGCTCATAAAAGAAAACGGCTCTGCAGAAGGAGCACGGATCTGTGGTTCTCATTATTGGGTCCCCACGGGCTCCACTTCGGTGCAGCGTCAGACCAGATGTGGAGCGGGGAACATGACCTGTGATTTGTCATATTTGCACTCTCTGCGTTGCAGAAGTTCTTCAGATCTGTCAGATAGCAAGAACATTTTTTATTTTTTTTTGGTGAGCAGCCCTTTTCAGGTGATTTGCTGTCAAAGAGCATACCATTTTTAAAAAAATATATATTTCCTCCAAGTGAGCCATTCTTTCGTTTAATTTATGTGCATGTTTGGACTCACGGAGATGCCGAAAAATAAAACACCTTTTCTTTCTCGGCTTTTTAGGAGACAGCTAAAAAGCCGGTTCCTACTTACTGGTTTTTCAAACAATTCATAAAGTCCTCTACCCTGACAAAACCCTCCGTTCCGTCTGACAAAAAGAAATCCCAGTGCATGACGGTGCCGCCACCATGCTTCACTGTGGGTAAGGTGACTTTTCAAACCTTTTTGGAACTGTGGTCCAAAATGAGGAAGTTTTGGTTTCATTTGGCAGAAACACGTTATACCCCATAGTTTTGGGTAACTTTAGCCAGGGCTGGATGTTTTCTTTGGATGGGAATAATGCTGTCTTGCAACCCCTGCTTCTTTGTCAGGCAATATGAAGAATTGAAGGGATTTACCACATGTCGAACACAACGATGGAAATCCCTGCTGTTCTTTCAGTGTTGGTGTCAGCCGTTTGTCTGACTCTCTGACCGGTTTCCGTCTCGTTGCCTCATCGCTTTTGAGGAAAATCTCCCCGCCATTATTGCTGACTTCCTTCCCTGAGTCAGGCTGTGGAGTTTCTTATACTCTTGTCTTGACAGATGCCTTTGTACAATGAGATCCTTCGAATTGTTTGAAACCTCTCTGCACATTATAGCTCTAGCTAAAAGACGCGACCATGAGCAAAAGTGTGGAAACCCCTGTAAGGACGGCTGAACCTTATTTATATAAGGTTAGTTAGTATTAATTTAAGAGTGTGCAGGTTTAAGCTACCAGGTTATTGCAGCTTTTTTAAAGTGTTTTCCTCTTTCAAATTTGTGGTTTCTTGAATTGTACAGGATGCATGTCACATCAATGGTGGAAAAACAAAATATCTGAGCAAAGTCATCACAAAAATTTGCCACTTTACTGTTTCTTTTCTGGAGATATGAGCAGAATTCACACTATATTTATATTTCCTTTTCGTTGTCAGCGGTTAATAAATATTTGTCGTGGAGCAGAGGCAAGATCACGTCACAGTTATTGTCGGTAGCATTACTAAAACATTTGAAAACATTTCTTGATCTTGCATCTTCCATAATTTCCATATTGCTAATTTAAAAGAATAAAACAGTGTATTTGCATTACTCTGTTTAGCCTTCTTGATAACTGCTTTAAATCTTAATCTCCCCTGAGCCCAAATGAACCCCAGACATGCCCTAATTTGTTGTTTCCTTTTAAATGGCTTTTCACGTCCCTGTGTCTCCTCTTCATTTTGAAACACCGCACTGATACAGAATGTAGCTAAGTTTGAGGTCTTTTTCGTTATTTTGTAACAAACAACCATATGGACGGGTGGTAGTTCCTACATACGGCGCGTTCGCTTGTCAGAAAAAGATTGGATTGTTCAGCTCCCAGTCGGCCCTCACCAGTCACCTCTGATCAAGCTGAAAATTGTCCGATTTCAAGACAGCGGCCGATTTTTCGCAGCGTCCCTGCTATTAAGGCAGTAGTTTAAGGGCCTTCTCAACATTTCAGTCAGCCATTTTTTTATATATATATTTTTTTGTGCCCCTGCCCTTTTTTACGCTGTATTACCTGAACCGTGCAGATGGAAATAATGCAAATTGAAACTCCATTGAGTTCTCCCTTTCCCGAGTGTGACGTGTGAGCTTGCATGCTTGTGCAGAAGACTCTGCATGTCCATTGAAATGACAGGACCGCAGCCGACGTCCAGAGTGAAACAGCATTTTTTCTCTAATTTAACACATTCCCACTGACTCGTGTAATGGTTTGGCTCTGGAATGTGGGGAGCGTTGGGAGAACGATGATCACGCAGACATGCACGCATGCACGGTTCACCTGCACGCCGTCAGTGACTGAGCGAGTGAATGAATTGAGTGGCGGGGCGGGGGGGCCGTAATTTTAAGCGGTTGCTCTCTGCTGCTCACTGAATGTCGGTTTTGGATGCTGCGCTCCAGCCCTCCCGTCGATAAGATAAGAAACACATGCTCTTCCCACCTCCTGGCAAGGGAGTCCCAGGCGGACCTGCTGACGCACGCACCCAACAGCAGTCCCCCATCACCTCCCCCCGCCCCTCCCCTTTCCTGCCTCAGCCTCATGTCAGGAAAGTGAAAAGTAGTGCCTTGGCAGTCTGCCCTTGACTTGCCGCCAGAAGGAGTGCGCTGCAGAAGAAGTGGTCTTTTCCCCCTTTTTCCTCTCACGTGCATTTTTCATCTGCGTGTTGCAAAGGAGGAACATCTTGAACGCTAAATATCGCCGCTGTCGGCATCTTTTTTCTGCCCCACATATTGTGTGACAGGACTCCTGAAAGCACCGTGCTCGGCCCTGTTCAGCGCTGTCGCACGGCTAAACACTTCAACATGGGAGAAGGGATTAGTGATATAGGAAGACTGGAACTTGTTTTTAGCCCTTCTGCAGATAATCCTTTGTTTGCATGTGTCAGTTTGTTGTGTCATGAAAAAAAAAAGGCAGATGAAGGGGAACTTGTTGTCTCATGCTGCAAAATAAAAGCTTTTTTTAATCATTTAACATTGCTTTTCCTTTTTGACTAGTTACAGAGTATGTTAAAAAATATACTGTTGTTTTTAGCTGAGACCTTAACATGTTGCATCGATTCATACCGATTGATTCGGCCTGCAAATATTAGTCTGCAGTAGAGGGGGCGGCAATTAGGGATTAAGAAGCAATCTTTTATTTTACTTTTCTAACAAAGGCAAATGTATTTTAAATAGACATTTCTAACAGCCTTTAGCATCTTAAAAAAGTGATTAGTCTTACTTAATGTAAAAACCCAATTTTGTGCCTATTCTCTAGAATAGAGGTCCCCAAAACAGGACAGTAGTGAAGACTAATGTGGACGCCGATTGGTTGTGATTGAAAGCCACGTTTAACCACAGGAGATACAAGTCTGAGGAAAATAGCAAAAGTCAAAGAGGAAACCGTCTCCAAAAAAGGAGAAAACGGGAGGTTCGGACAGGCTTTATTCAAACGGGACTGACTCATGCATGTTTCTTTGATTGTCTTCCTCTGACTTTCAGAGGACCTCTCTACAGGTATGTTGTCTGGATTGCTTTCACACCAAAGAGAGTTGTTGTCAGCGCAGCCTGTTAGCCTGTAGCTGTGGTGCGTTCACTGCTTGGAAGAAGTCTGGATGATATTCTGGTCAAAGGTCAAGGCCAGGCATTCTGAAAGTAAGCCCATTCTGTTCACCAGCCCATGTTTCTGTGCATCTCTGGCCCTCTTGAGTTCTTTAGGTGGTGAGAGTTTGTTGATAATTTGGAGGAAAGTGTTTTCTTAAGAATCTTTGCTACTAGTGTTCATACTTGTGCTTTGTTGCTGCACATGGTCTGCCTCACACAGGGACCTAAAATGACTGTTGTGGCTTTTATAGGAGACAAAATTGATGTCACCAAGGCCGCATTGGTGGATCTAGTGCGCAAATCATTGGTTGCCTTTCAGGCTGCCCCCCAAACCATTCTAATCCTAAATATAACCAGGGCTGCAAGTCTCATGCTAAAAACCTTCATACGCTTGGTTACTTGAGATGAATAATCTCTTTCTTTTATGGTTGGCTTGACTTTGTTAGCCCATTTATAATTTTACAACAAACATTTGTCTTATCAAAAAGTAGTTAAAATGTTTTTATTTTTGCTGCTTTCAGAGTTGCAAGGCCACAGCAGCTACCCCAAGTAATCTATTTCCTTAATTAGCACACTACTCTCAAACCAAAGAATTAACTATTTAGCCAATCCAAATTATTAGATGCTCATTTGTTGTGCTTGTTGGATTCTCTAAAACCAAAAGGATTTCTTAAAGGAAAATGCTTACAAATCAACACATTAGCGGCACAGACATGCTGTGTTGATAATGCGTGTGCTCAGGAGCAGATTACGTGCCACATGTAACCAAGCCTAACCCACAAGATGCAGTGTCATGCTGTAACAGCCAGGCCTCGCTGCACTGAGGTGATAAAATGTGAGAAACTGCGTGGGGCCCAATTTGAGGGTTTCTGCAAAAATAGAATGAAAAAAAAAATGAAATGTAGCATTTAAGACTTTGGATGCACTTAGATAAGTTCACTTGCTTCAAAGGAACATCTTCTATTTTTTAAGGGGCCTGGGTACGCACTGTGACCATTAAAAACCCCCCACAAAAAACATATGTTCATTTTAAGAAAAATAAACGTCAAGTTTTCATCCTGATAGTGATTACTTTGTCCTTTTTAAGCCTGAAAAGAATTTTGCGCTAGGCGAAATGAGCAGACATCTGCCAGCAGTACTGCTGGACAGAAAGCAAGATGGCGACACTTGACGCAGCCACTGTAAAAGCCAGTAGACCGTCCCGCAATTCTTCACAGTAAAGTGACAGATCGGGTCAAAGACCTACCTGATCTACAGGCTTAGGGTTAATTGACCTTTCTTTTCACACGTCTGCTGGACGTTGCTGACTCGCGGGGCTCCATTGCTTCTCCCAAGTATGAAACTTAGAATTTCAAGACCTTTTTTTATTTTTTTTTTAACAATGTTGAATAATTTCTTAATTGTAAATAACTGGCTATGTGTTCTTTTTTTTAAAAATCTGTCTTTATCTCAACACGTGATGAAACCAGTGCAGCTATCTCATCGTAGCAAAAGAAAAGAACCCCCGTATTCTTTATGCAGCTTCAAATGTCGGTCAAGGTTGGAGGTTTTTCCATCATCTTGCATGTTTTTTATATTGCATTTAATTTTTCGTTGAGTACTTTGTAGTTTATGTACACAAAAGAAATTACTCTTGGGAGTAGTCATACAATTAACTGTATTTGCAAAATAACCGCAAGTAAAAAAAAATAAATTTTTTCAAATTGCAGGGGCATGCTATTTTAGGTCACGTAACATGTAACGAAAAAAAGACACATCCTCTCTCACTCCAGCGCTTTGGGTGGCGGCAATACGCTTAAAGTGGGTTTGCCACCACACCGAAGGGTTGCAGCTAGCAGGTAGATCAAGGCAAGCAAGGTAGAAGTAAGCACTTTTTCTCCTAGCAGTAAAACACTGCGACAAGGGACCCTGGACAAGAGAGCATTCAAGGCCAGGAAAGCAATGAAACCCTGGAGCCAAAGAGGAAGGCTTCATCTATCATCTGGGAATACTTTGGTTTTAAGAAAGAGGACTGTGTGCAGTCTGAGGTGTTCTGTCGAACATGTCGAGCTAAAGTTAAAACAACACGGAGAAACATGACTAACCCGTAAAAAAAAAAAAAAAAAAATAACACAATAGCGTCTGTATCATATTTTTCATGAGCTTTTAAAAACAAATCTATTTAATTTGGTTGGCTGTGCTGCCATTCAGTCACACACGTAGCTACAGCGTGTGGAAAGACAGAGAGAGATGGTCTGCATTGGTTAATACGGGATGAGTGAAATTAGGTAATGGTACGTGCTTTTAAAATTTTAAAACTTTTTAAACTTTAGATTTTGGGTAAAATATCAAGTATTTTCGTGTAGACATGTTCAAGTCACTGGTGTAAAAGTCCAAGTCAAGTCACAACTCCCAGAACATTCTTTCAAATCAAGTCTGAAAATTAATGGGTGCGACTCGAGGCAAGGCAAGGCAAGGCAAATTTATTTGTATAGCACAATTCAGTACAAAGACAATGCAAAGTGCTTTACATGATTAAAATATAGCAAAATAAAACAGAATAAAAGCAAGTAGGAATAAAATGTAGATAGAAAAAAAAGAACAAAAAAGTGGTGATTCAGTTAACTAGAACAGTTGAAGGCAATCTTAAACAAATGTGTTTTTAATCTTGATTTAAAGGAGCTCAGGCTTTCCGCACCTTTACAATTTTCTGGAAGTTTGTTCCAGATAAGTGGAGCATAGGAACTAAATGCTGCTCCTCCTTGTTTAGTTCTGGTTCTAGGTATGCAGAGTAGGCTGGAGCCAGAAGACCTTAGTGGTCTGGAGGGTTGATACACTCGAGTCCACGTCATGTGACTTAAGTCAACACCTCTGGTCTTAGTCCTGTTTATGGTGGTGTTTTGGATGAATTGTGTAGGTCTTTTTTCTTTTTTTACCAGAACAGTTCACATCTGACTGCAGAAGTTAATGTATAGCTGCCTGAACCACTGGACTGGTTGTTGTTTATTTTAAATTATACTTTCATGATCCTATAGACTTTGAGTTTGGTTTTATGGAATAATGACAGTTATCCTTTCCTCTTTGTATTTAACCGTCCAGTTTTTATTCACTTTTCAATGGATGGTTTTGTTGGACTGGTTCCTGTAAACTGTTGTCTCCATCCTGGTTTCCCTCGTGTCTGTGTTTAATTGTCATCAAATCATCGTTTCATTATGCGCTTGCCTAGATCCTGTTTATTTTTTCGTCCTTCTCAATACATTAAAAGAGGGAAACTTTTGGAAAGATTTTAAGACTTCAGTTTACTGTTCAGTTGCGATCATTATGTTGCTTTGCCATTTTTAGGAGTCTCAAATATGAAGTTGTTTTGGTTTATGCTTCATAACCGGTGGTGGGGGTCCAATTTTGAAGTACAAAAGGAAGCAGGTCTTGAGTTCCTGTGTTAGGCTTCTAAAGGTGGCTAACAAAGACCGCATGTTGGGCTTTGTGGCAGCATTTTCAGTAATCTATAGATAAAAAACACAGTTGTTGAGTGAATGCCTGTGACAAACTCCACAAACCAGAGAAATGTGTTTCATGAAAAAAACATGTCAATCTGTTCTTGCAGCCTTGGGTCAGGAGTTCTTGCAGCTTGTTCTTGACATATCCTCCAGGCAGAAAGCTTTCCTTGTAAAGCTTCTGACTATTGTTGAGTGATTGGTTCAAAAACTGAATTTGGTGTGATGACTACACTAATATATTAAAGTAACACCATGTAAGTTTTGACCCAAGTGTCATCTTAATTTGACAAATATTAAATTATTTTTCAGGTTAATATACAGCACTCAGCACATTTCAATGCTCTGTGCAGGCAGCTCTTCTCAAAAACTTGCCTATGTATCTTCAGATGATTGGATCCGTCGCTGATTGGGTCACAGGACTTATTCTATGTTATCGCAACAACAAAACAAAAAAAGCGATATGACACTTACCTGAGCAGTTCTCTAATATAGTGTTAAATCTAGAGGGGTGAATGAGGCCTTGTCCTTACAATTAACTCCATGACTTCTCAATCTGCTGGTCCAAAGTGGTCTGCTAGCAGATTCCAAAATGCGGAGGGAGACTGTTTAATTTTGCGACAGTGCAGTGTTGCCAGTGGCCTTCAGGGGTTCTAAGCCTGGAAGTTATAGGTCTAGCTCCCCTAGTGGCTAAACGTTACAAACTGGTCCTTCAAGCTACAGAGGAATGTTCCTCTGAGGTTTTTCCAGTTCTGCATTTGAGCTTATTGTTAAATATTTTGATCAGAAGAACAAATTTCTCAGTTCTTGATATGTAAGCAGTGTGAGAAAAGGCACACCATGCTAATGACGCTAAAGTTTGCAATTTGGGCTTGATTTCTAAAATATTTGATTAAATCTGAACACTAAACATATATTTAAAGCACAATTTGAGATTACATTTTTACTATCTTTGTAAAAACATAAAATGTCTTCAATGCTATGTTGGCATTTGGACCAGTGTACACATTGATATCTTATCTTCCAAAGAGTTAAAAAGAGTTCTAATAGTTACTGAGATGCATATTTATTAAAAGATTGAATTACATTCCCTTAACAGCTTCTTTATAACCCATTAATTTTGATTTCCTCAAAAAAATACCCATGGACTTGAGTTGTGACTCTGCTGAATTTATTGTTTTGAAACCTTTTCAAAGTGTTTTCATGCCTGAAAGTCTACATTGACCCTGCAAACTGTTGCTACAGTACACAAAATGTCATCACTGTTTTTTTGAAAGTGTGCTTTTTGTCTAACAAAGAACAGATGCATTAAGAACCCTAGTTGTGAACAGGCAGAGTCCCAGACAGACTGTTACTGGTTTGGCCTTCCCTTCCCAGTCCCAGGGTGTGGTATCAAGATAAGTGTTACGCAACAACAACTCACTGCATGAACTCAGACCTTTATTCAGGAAGCCCAAGTCTGAGTCAGCCATAGAAACATCTGCCAACTGGGCTGCAGGCACTTAGAAGCAATGCACAACAAACAGATTCTTGCCTATATGTCACCCTGGAACTCACTGAAACATACATTTCTGCTGCATTTTGCTCATATTTGTTCTTTTTTCTGGTTCATCACATTTACTGTGTTCGATGTCACAACTAAGTTGTTGTAGGAAGTCGGAGAAGCAGCGGTGTTTACTAATTGTAGTTGGTGTTAGGCTAACTGCTGTTGGCAACACGAGCTAATACATTTTCCTTTTTGTTAGCTTGTTTTATGCATTAAAACACCAAAGCGACATGTTCTCATGTCGAGATCATACAGCGCTATGTGTTCCTTTAGTTTAATAACATCTACTTCTGCAACTTTAATGATGTTTTGTACATGTGGCAGCCATATTTGATATCAGGTTCAGGGTGATTTGTGATCTATGAGTTTCCAAGTTGCAATTCAGACTCGGCTGTTCTTTCTGATTTTCTAGGTTAAACAGCAGAAAGTCCATCCCCTGAATACAAATCAAACGTAACATTTGTGCAGTCACCCTTGTCTGTTCCTATTTTATCCTGCTCAGGGTTTCATGAGGCTGGAAACTACCCTAGCTGTTTGGATTCACAAACACTTTTCTAAATGATGTGAGCACATTGGTAAAATATCTGCGATTAGATGTTTCAATTTTTTAATAAAATCTAGAGCAATTATTCTTAAATACTTGTATGTTGATCTTAGCCATTCACCCTGAACAATGAACGTTATGTTTTGCTGCCATTCCTGGTGTGTATTTTCTCTGCAGTGACTATTACTGCTCTGAAAAAGAACTACAGTGTGGCTAATACTTTGTCATTCTTCAGTTATTTACGAAGACACACCTGAATAGCATAATAAGGGTTTTAATACATGGCTCGACACTGTTCAATGTCATGTCTACTTTTCTTTGGTGGCCTAACAAAATGTTTTCATATTTTAAAACATTTTCATCACAGCTTAGCCATTTTACTACCGTAGTTATTGCATGTGGTGAATGTCTCTAAGATAGTTTTTTTTTTCCAATTACAAGCAAGCACAAAAACACACTCTTTGAAAGGTGAGGTTAGTTTTTAAAATCTACCAAATATGTTTTTTTCTGCTGAGTAACAGCAGCCTATGCCTATAGCAGCAGAACTACAGAAATAGTTCAGGATACAGTAAGCCACTCCATATACGATGTCAAAAAGGAAAGTTTAAACCTGATCTTAAAACTTGCCACACACACCATGCCAGGCAAATATTTTTAGTTAATTAAACTGCTAGCACTGGGTCAAGATTAGGGGTGTTAATCCCAAACTTTGTCACAATATGATGTTACATCAATTTGTTGACAGTACGATATTTGTCGATATAACAAAGCATGTTACGATTTTCAATTGATATGATGTGATATTTATTATCTGGCCATCTAACACTATTATTTACATTGAAGTTAACTCACACAAAAAAAAACAATATAATATGAGTATTTTATTTCTAAGCTCTTACAGGTATCAGGTATTTAAATAAAAAAACAACATTTTTAAAATCATAATAATAATAGATAATTTATGCACTGTAGTCTCGTGCCTGAATTTCAAAATAAAGGTGTATGTTAAAAATGGCAATATGGATCAATATTTTCATTTTGCATAGATGTAATTGGATCATTACATGTGGATCGATGTGTTGTTACACCCCTAGTCAAGGTAGCTGTTGTATTGGAGACAAAGCAGGGACACAGGAGGAGGGATTGCTGCAAAGTTAGTGACTCAAATCAATCAGCTATAGGCTTGCTTAGATTGGCACAAAAAACAAATCTTTTATTAATCTTGTAATACTGCATTACATTATAACTAGCATCAAACATGTATGTAATTAAGTTTGAATATGTACAGTATTTATAATTGCAATGACTTGATCATACATTTCTGTATAGAAATCAGATTGGTCTGTCTTGTAAAATGCCTAGAGACAATATTGTTTTTGTGAATTGAGGGGAAAATATATGATTTAATTGATACCCCACTAACCTAATCATGATGTGTGTCACTGGGCTGGGCCAGTGACACACAACAAAAACAACCATGCACTCCTAAAGTCAATTTAGAATCAGTAACCAACATTAGGTGCATTATTATAGATGGTGGGGAGAAAAAGCTGTACTGCCCAGAGAAAAAAAAGGCTGGATTTGAACCAGCAACCACACAAACCCATTAGACGGTTGTGACGAGAAATAGTAAACGGTTGCGTTGCCTTCATGTGGCATGCAGACATGAAGCGGGGCAGAAACTGTATGTTTACTGTATTTTTATTGCCCACCCCCAAAATGAAGTCAGTCAACCTCCTTCCTGTAGCTCTCAGGCAATGAGTGGCAAACAAAACCTAAATCTAACACACAGGCCGGTTTCTAAATAGAAATGCACAGTTTTACATTTCTTATGTTAGAATATGTTCTTATTTACAATTAATGTAAGCTTGTCCATATTTTGTCTCCTCATGAAGTTCATAAACTTTTCTTTATAAGGGGCTTTTGAATTTATATTCACAACAAAGCACTGCGTCTTTTAATTGAATACAGTGTGTGCATACTTTTTCCACCATTGTTTAACTTTTATCATAAACATTTTAGGGAAACGGCTATTATCCGTTACTGTGTACTTTACACCGTCCAAATTATACAGACAATTTTATGCTTGCATAAACACGACAAACCAAGCGGTTTCTGGCAGAAAGTTCCAGGGATTTTTGGCTCTTGAGTTTAACATTTTTTTTTGAAAACGTGACAGAAAATTAAAAGATCGTTTTAGATTAGAACATTTTTTCCCATCTTTTTATCGCGCTTCGCCTGTTTGTTCAACATGTCAGCCTTTTTCTCCATAATTGTTCTAATCAGAAACCTTTTTTTTTTTTTTTGCCCTGCTTATCATGATGACGCCTTTCCCTTCTTCACCACTGCCCAAGTGGGAAGGAAAATTTCACTGCGGTCTAAGAAAATAAAAGGAAAATCCCAGTTCAAACCAGTGACCAAGCCATTGCACTTACCACAGGAGTCTCTCCTGTGATTGAGGGAGCACATGTGGTTCCCAGTGGGGTTAACCACTCAGGACCACAGCATGTGAGACGGATCTGGCTGCACCTTTGATTAACTGCCACAGTCGCTGGCACAGCATACTGAAATTTACTCGTAGTGTCATTGTGGTCACATTAGCCTGAGCCATGACTTAGAAGATTCTGACTGTATGAGGGAATAGTTGTTGGCAGAAACTAACAGGAATAAAAACTTCTGCAAAAAAAAAAAAAAAAAAAAAAGTTAGCAAAAGCTGATGTTAATATCGTTTGTTTCTTTTGACCCAAGTAATGTAAACCATAATTTAAATTGGCTGAATCTAACTGCAGCAGAATCATTTCCTCTTCCACATTGGAGTGGGGTGAATAATTTAAATAAATAAAGAGTAAAGTTAAGGTCCAAGAAGGTATGAGCGAGTTACTGGCACTAAGGTGTTGCTGTTGTTTTGTTAAGATTATTGATGCATAGCCGATTCTCTTTTAAACCTATAGTTGGTATTGGCAATCTATGAGTAATGTGTCTGTTTTTAAGCAGCTGACTTCAGGTTGGCTCCTAAGCACTTAGCCCAGCTAACTAGCTAGCTAATATGAGCTTTTCTCTCCCAATGTAATTAAATGTCTTATAATGAAGTGTAAATAATGTAATACTGTTAAAGTAGTATTTTTACTCATGGTTATCCTACCACGATCTTGAGAAAAGCCAATAGATGGACCTAAACATACAAAAACATCCTCATCAGGGTCAAGATTCAATAATAAAACAAATCACGTGTGCTCTCCAGAACGGGTCATAGCTTTGCCATTAGCAGTAACAATAAAGTGATTCCAAACATCAACCAATTCGAGCCACAACATGCAAAACAGATCTGCTTGTACCTCGGCATGTCATCTCATTAGTTGTCATTAAAAATGTCTCTCAGGGCCATAAACTGAATATAAAACAATGGTCACTCAAGATGAGCTGGATCTTTTTCTTCAATACTGGTAAACCTTCTTAACAAATACCAGGAGGTATTATTAGCAACACCCATATTTCGCCTCTTCCAAAAATAGTTCAAAATGTTGTTTTTCCCCCAAATAAATCTCTCGAAGGAGGAGGCTTTAATATTTTTAAGAGAAGTAGCTGAAATTGTCTTTTTGTTTTCACAAATACTGTCATATTTACAGCACTTTAAACACATAAGATGTAATTTAAATGTCTATCAAACATGGCGGACTCTTCCATTAAAATGCTTCAGTACACAGCTGTGTTCTTGCCCCGCCCCTTTTTGCTGGTTTCCGTGGAATCTAGAGAGTAATACCCTTCCTACCACCTATCACGTGTCTTTTTCTGACGTTGTCAGGTTAGGCAATTTCTGTGCGTAATAGAGGTAATTAAACTTTTATAACTTCAATGCTTTATGCGCAGGTCACTTTATGAACTGCTCCGGACACAGTTAATGATATACAGCGCAAATGTCATGACCAAAGGCTCTGTCATTTCCAGAAGGCATTCAGTAATAGAAATCAGCTATTATTTGACCAGATTCACTTTTATGAGGTGAAAAACACATTTGGCACATTTGGCTTAATTGTGCCAAAATTACAGCTCCACTTAACACACTGCCCACTAAAACTGTAGTGGATTAATTACGCTTTAGTTGATTCAGTCCAACTTTGCGGTAGGTATAGTAGTTGATAAATGCAATCCGATGTGTCTCCTAGGTTTTCAAAAGGACTTTCATTGTGTCTTTCACTGTTTTATTAATAAAAATCTTTAGCAGAGGATAAATATGTTTATGGCTTACCTGTACATTGGTACTAAAAGGTTGCATTTGGGCCTGATAATTGTGGAGTCATTCTTGATTTATCTTAGCTGTATGTTTTCAGGTGGAAATTCTCTTCTGAAATCCTCAGGGTGTAATGTCTTGGGGTTTTTTTTGTTAGAGTTAGGGTTTTTATTGTTGTATCATGTATGCATGCCATTCAGAGCATTTTAAGGCTTTCTAATAAAATTTCAGCCTACATTTTTAGACAAAAAAATGTTAAATGTTGTTGCTTTAAAATAAAAAATCACACCTCGAAGTAATGTGATTGAAGCATAAATAAATAGATAAGCTCTCCAACAAAACAGTGTGCGACATTATAGAAACCTTACAGGATCAACACGTCACTTTTAAAAGATGTTCTAGGAAGAAGTTCTCCCAGCAGCGTATTGACCTCACCGCCGAGCAAAGGGAGCAGCAGCATGCAAACCTTCCAGCTCAAAACCTGATCCAAAGGTTGGC